>NW_026057585.1:59878610-59949015 GCF_023721935.1 Panthera uncia
GGCGGCGGCGGCGGCGTGGGAGCGTCCGGGCGCGAGCTGCGGCGGCGGCGGCGGCGGCGGCTGGGGGCTGGGCGGGGCGCCGGAGGGGGGCGGGGCGGGCCTGGGGGCAGCCAGGTGTGCGGAGGAGGGAGCGGGGCAGGGAGGGGGGTGGCCCCTTCCACCTGTGGGGGGCGCCTAGCGCGGGAGCAGGCTTCGGAACCCGCCGTGGGAGAAACCGAGGGGAGCTAACGTGTGAGCCGAGAGGGGCCGAGCGTCGGCGTGCGGCGACGTGGGAATCGAATTTGAAGAGAGGCAGGCCTGAGGTGTGGGGAGAGAGGGACGTGAAGTCTAAAGTGCGGGTGTAAGGGAAGTCAGGGGGAGGCGGCGGTGGGGAAGGGCCTCGATCGAAGGTCAGTCTGCGGAGCGCTAGGGGGAAGTTTTTCGAGTCATGGGCGGGGTGTTTCTGATGCAGGTCTTGGCACACAGAGGACGCAATACTTGTGCTCTCTTCAGTTGTTCTCCACTGTGGATTTTGTAATTCTGCGTTCTCTTGCCCTGTGGTGCAAGAGCTCTCTCCCCAAGAGCTCTCAGTTCTGATTTGCGTTTAGTTCTCCAGTAACGCACAGTCACGATTTTTGCTCGATTGTAATTTAGCACATGCTTCTATAAAGTGTAAATTTAGCTGGTCGTAGAGTTGCCCAAAGGGGGCAATAGTGAAATGAAAAGGGAAACAATGTAATGAGCAAAGCAAGTAAAATACATAAAGGACCTAGAGAATTGTGAAGAGCAAGGGCGATATAAGGACACAAATTAAAGAAAAATAAGAGATCGAAGTAGGGGAGAAGGGTGAGAGGAAACTGGAAGCGTGACACGCAGGCACAGTATTAAAGACTGACAAGAATTTCGTTACGAATTGATCTCTCCCATCCTCCCTCCCTTTCTTCCTTCCATGGGGTCTGAGTCTTCAGGGTTGCCTTTCAGTGCTTAAGAATGATTTGATGATTGGAACTGAATGTTTACGGAGTAGTTGAACATACTTAATTAACATTGTGCATAACACTAGAGTTTCAAGGTCATGCTCCTCAAACAGGAAGCCTCTTATCACACTGTTTATGTGTAAAGAGAGAAATGTATTGATCAGAAGGAATAAAATGTGATAACAGTTTATTTTCTGAGAAGTGATAGATACGCGAATGGCAAACATACATCCTTTCTTGTTCAGACACCAAGGCAATCTGATGAGAGATGATCACAGCTTATAAATTATAAATATCACAGCTGTTGAACAGAGGCTATTTTCGTTCATTCTTGGGATCATCTTTCTTGCTGACAAGAAGTATCATTTAAGAATCACTCGACCTAGCTGGCAATTGGGAGAAAACAGCCAGTTATTTTTAATGCTGAACCTTCATTTGGGTATTCGTTCAAATAAGTAAGAAAACAGAATACTTAATTTTGCTTTTGAGACAGATGATGTATGTCTCTTCTTCTGATACACCAGTAAAAGACATTGAAAAGTCTGTTAGATTGTTTTCTTGATTCGCCACGAAGGCAGATTATAAGTGGAGATTTTAAAGCATTTTACACACCATCTTTACTCCTCGATAATTGCAATTTGTTATTATATACTTCATAACTATGATCCTTACCCAGCAACTGTGAACGACCTTATAGCTTTATTATTATGCCAACAAGTATATATACTTCGCTGATTAAAAAGTTCATTTGAACACAATGATCTCATTTGACTGCCATAAAAGAAACTTATTATTACCCCCATTTTGTAGATGGTAAAACTTAAATCGGCTAAGTGGCAGACTCATCAGAACCCCTATGCAGTTCTGACTTGTCCTTTGGTCTCTCTTCCATACCACAGCTGCCAAAGAAAACCAAACGTGCTGTTGTAAGAACATTTAAAATGTTCACGATTGGAGTCCCATTCTCATAGTTATGTCTAGGGCAGGCCAACAATGTATACTTCAAGCTTCTACATTTAGCTGTCTTCCTGACCTCAGTTTGGCAGCAAGATTGAACCCTAAGGGCTGAGAAGGCTGGGAAAGCACCACTCTCTCATTGGCAGGGAGCAGCCTCCTGTTGCCCTGGGGCATTTTGGATGTGGTTCCCAACTGCCTCACCCTCCCCAGGAGTACAAACCTGACTGTTCATCAGAACAAATCTCCTTGAGTGCCGTGCCCCTTGGAGGTCTCACCACCACCGACCCCCCACCACCAACAGAGATGTTCTGGTAAATAACAATATTCCCCATTTGATTATTTTCCAGTGATGCTATAGTGTCCCTATGTTCTTTAGTACCTATCTCTAGATTGGTACCCCAGATAGCCATTCAGTTCTCAACCCTGCTCCAGCTATTAACTGCTTTACCCACTGATACTGGGTCTTTGGGGTTATTTTACTTCAAATACTCGGAGCCTGAATAAGAGAATAATGGACTACCACTAGCCAAATATACTACACTAGATTCCACTGGTATTCTCAACAACCAGTTCCTTCAAGTCTTTGCTCAGTCACCTTCCCCATGAGACTTACGTGCTTTGACCACCTTATTTTAACATGGGAAGTACCAGCCCACCCATACTCTCTGCCCTGCGTGCTCTCCTTCCCCCTACCCTTCTCAACTGTTTCTTTTTCCCCCATGGCACTTACTTTCTGACATACTATTTCATTTCCTAGTTTGTTATGTTTTCGTTTTGCTTGTGACTCCTAACTAGAATGTAAGCTTCAAAGAGAGAGGGTTTTTTTTTTCTCTATTTTGTTCACTGATGGATCCTTGGCTCCCAGAATAGTGCCTAGCAAATCACAGGCACTCAAGTGGATTCACGTTGTGTGGCACCTGAAGTTTATATAATGTGCAGGACCTCTTTAAGGAAAAAAAATACAAACTTGTGTATGAAAGTGAGTATTTATTTGAAAGAGAGAACACAACTATGTACACATCCTTTGAAGCTGACAACACAAACATTCCTAAATCCAGAAAAATAACATTTTTATAAATTAATTGTCCCACACACCTCTATAATACTTTTGTACATTTTTGGAAGCATATTCTTTGATTGTCTCTTCATGTTTTATAATTTTTTATTTTCTTTTAGGGAGAGAAGGGGGGGCATGTGAGCAAGGTAGAGGAGCAAGGAAGAGGGCGAGAGAATCCCAAGCAGACTCCATGCTCAGCACTGAGCCCAGCGCAGGGCTCAATCCCACAATCCTGGGATCATGACTTGAGCCAAAATCAAGAGTCAGACCCTCAACCAACTAAGCCACCCAGGTGCCCTTAATATTCTTTATAGAGCACATAGAAAGATAATTCTGTCCTTCCTCTGACATTATTCATCAAGTTTTTGGTCACACATTTCTCTTTGGGGTCCCCATAGGACTTTCTTCATACAGCTAATAGAGCATCTATCAATTTTATTATATATTAATATCTCATGTATTTTTCATATATACTTATATATAAGTGAATATTTCATAGATAGCTACATATAAAAATTACATACCCCATCTGCTGTTCCTAGGGCCTAACAGAAAGTGGTACATCATTCCAGAAATATTTGCTGAATTGAAATAAGCAAAATAGTTACTAAACCACAGAATCAAGGAACAAGAATATAGGGAAGAGCACTTTAAAAAAAGAAGTTGGGTGCCTAGCTGGCTCAGTTCGAAAAGCATGTGACTCCCGATCTTGGGGTCGTGAGTTCGAACCCCATGTAGAGTGTGGAGATTACTTAAATGAAAACGTTTAATAAAAAAATAATAAAATTAAAAAGTCAAAATTAATAGTTTTATTTTATGCAAATACGTATTAACTACAAAGCATAATTTTCTATCTTTAGTGCAGTAGTCATTAGTGAGATTGGAAATAGGCATACGGGAGAACATGTAGGACCTTATAGATTCATCCTAAGGCATTTCTGTTATTGCTCTGAAGTTTAAAATAAGAAGAGTTGATGGGCCCCCTGGGTGGCTCACTTGGTTAAGCGTCCAACTCTTGATTTTGGCTTGGGTCATGATCTCATGGTTCTCATGGTTCGTGAGATTGAGCCCCGCATCAGGTTCTGCACTGATAGCCTGGAGCCTTGGGATTCTCTCTCTCCATTATTTTCTGCCCCTTTTCTGGAGCCTTGGGATTCTCTCTCTCCATTACTTTCTGCCCCTTTTCTGCACACACTCACATGTGCTCTCTCTCTAAATAAATAAACTTAAAGCATATATAAAATAAGAAGAGTTGGACATTCAGTGATTAATGAACTGCATTGATGATATGTTTTATGTATTACAAGACCAATAATTTTCTAATTTTTATTATGAAAAATTCCAAACATACACCAAATTAGGTAGTAGAAATAACCCCTACCCTTGATGATTATCAACAGTGTTAACATTTACCAATCTATCTTGGCACTTTTTAATTTGTTCCCTAAGGTATTTGAAAGCAAATAACCAGATAAAATATTTCACTGATAAAAAAAAGTACTTTAGGGGCACCTGGCTGGCTCAGTCAGTTGAATGCCCAACTCTTTATTTCAGCTCAGGTCATGATCTCACAGTTGATGGGATCGAGTCCCATGTGAAGCTCTGTGCTGATAGCATGGAGCTTGCTGGGATTAGGTCTCTCTCCCTCTCTCTCTGTCTCTTCCCAGCTCATGAGCTCTCTCACTCAAAATAAATACACTTAAAAAAAAAAAACCACAACATCATTTCATATCTCATTGGTAAAACTAGTAGTGTTGAAATAGATTATACTGAAAGTTCTTTTCAATTGTTAGGAAATTCAACTCCCAGTCCCCACTCCCCATTTTAAAATGAAACTATCAAAGGAAAAAGATAGGATTACAAGAAAGTACTGTGGGCTATAGCCCAAGGTATCAACAAACTGCTCTTGGTGCATTATTTTCCCTATACACGTTTACCTCTTGACATTTGTTATTACTGGTTTGTAAGGTTGAGAGAATAATATTATTGGGCCCAACCTTCTCCAAAAGGATAAGTAGATGCAATATGTGTGACAATACTTGAAACCCTTTCAAGGAAATATAATATGTAACTTTGAGATGTAATTTTTAGCAGGTATCCTAGTAACAGATATTAAACTTAATGTAATCCATTTCCATTTTGTGGCTGAGTACATTTCTAAATTGCTTCAATGTGAGTCAACATTGTAATTTTCAGTGTAGCTGAGAAAAATAAAACATTTTGGATCAAATTTCTTCCAAGAGCAGATGCATTAATTGGAATAACAAAGGTTGTTTGCTTTGCTGTATAAACATTATGGATCTGACAGCATTTTTAGAATCTTGCTTTCATGTGTGTGTTGACAGCTTGCCTGAAAAAAGCTCAAACACACTTTTAGATCAGCTAAATCAATTATTTCCCTCCTGGCATGAATTCAGTGCCTATCTATACTAAATACTTTTAAATTGGTGAGGTTGAATGAGATATCAATGTCACCTTGAATTGATTATCAACTTTGTTATGGCCGTGCTTTGGAATTAAAACAACCCTTGACAAAACAATATAGTATATATATTATTTGAAGTCTTTTGTAATCCACTTTTAATGACCTCAAGTGGGTGTTAATGCTTTGGCTTGTTGGCTCAATCCTGTTAGCATTAACTGCAAAGCTTTGACATGATTAGTTAGTGCAAACTTAAGATCAATTATGTAATTTCAAAATTTCCAAATGGTCTGTAAATGACAAAATAATTCACCCTCTAAGAATAAAGACCTTTAAAAACTAACCAAAGAATTCAGTTTCTTTTCTTTCTTTTTTTTTTTTTTTAATTAGAATGTGGGGCAGTAGGTGCCCTTGAAGCGTTCTTAACTCTGAAGTTGCAATTCTATGAAATTAAACATATTAATACTTTTTAAAGTATTTATTAATAAACCTTCACCCTTTGTTCTTAAAATATTGAAAGGTTTTAGAAGTGGTATAAAATTAGCTTTATCTATTAAAGATTCCCAACTTCTCTGAGTATATCATTCCTTGTTCTAAATACATTCATTTATTGAACAAAGATGTTTTGAATGCCTACTGAGAGCCACACACTCTTCTAGGATATAATTTTAAGGAAGGTAAGGTATATTTTATTATTTATATTATTATAATATTATTTATATTATTGATATATTTGTGTGTGTGTCTGTGTCTCCATCCCTATAGGATAAGGGCTATTGCACTGGGGTTTTACAGTAGGAGAGAGATTTGGCTCAATTCCAAATACAATAATGAAAAGTAGGGATTTATAGACAAGGAGCAAGATGGGAGGGTCAGTGGGTAGGAAATTACTAAAAGGCTAGGGCATGTGACTCTTGATCATGGGTTCGTGAATGTGAACCCCATGTTGAGCATACAGATTACTTTTAAAAAATAGTAAAAAAAAAAAAAAAAAGTAATTCTTTGCTAAAGTGACTTAACAGGACAAGGTGATGGTAAAGATGAAGAACTTTGTTGAGTAGTGAGGGTTATTAGTCTGGCTGAACTAACTCAGTAGTATTCTTTTTTATTTTTTTATTTTTGAGACAGAGAGAGACAGAGCATGAGCAGAGGAGGGGGAGAGAGAGAGGGAGACACAGAATCTGAAGCAGGCTCCAAGCTCTGAGCTGTCAGCACAGAGCCCGATGCGGGGCTCGAATCCTTGAACCGTGAGATAATGACCTGAGCCGAAGTCGGACGCTTAACAGACTGGGCCACCCAGGCGCCCCTAACTTAGTAGTATTCTTGCCCAAGGGTGGGTGCCCAAGGGGAGAGCCTAAGGGTGCCCAAGGGTGGGGCCTAATTGGGCTCAGAGGAGTCTGACAACAATCCTGTCAAGGAGAGTGTCTTTGTCACATTCTAGGGGGAAAGCCAGACAATAAACAAGCAATCAAATATATAATCTAATGTAATATTAGTGACAAGTGCAGTAAAGAAAAATGAGCAGAGTAAATGGATGCACAGATGAGAGTGGGGAAGGGGGAAGGGTTGAACAGGCATTTTATACGGGTTGTCAGAGAAAGTCTCTCTGAGAATGTAGCATTTGAGCAGACAGCTGAGAATTATATGAAGGAAGGAACCGTTGAAATGTCTGAGATCAGAGCATTGCACACAGAGGCAAAAGAGCAAAGACCCTGAGATAGTACAAATAGCATACAGAAGATACAGCAAGAAAACCGATGTGCCCAGAGTGGTGAGTACAAGAATGAGAATAGATGGCGTTGCAATTAGAATGCTTAGAGCCAGGGACACCTGGGTGGCTCAGTTGGTTAAGCGTCCATATGTGGCTCACGTCATGATCTCATGGTTCAAGGGTTTTGAGCCCCACATTGGGCTCGCTGCTGTCAGTGCAGAGCCAGCTTCAGATCCTCTGTCCCCCTCTCTCTCTGCCCTTCCCCCACTGGTTCTCTCTCTCAAAATAAATAAACTTAAAAAAAAAGAAAAGAAAAGAATGCTTACAGCCAGATCATATTGGTTAGGCTATAGTAAAAACTCCGGACTTTTTAAACAGTGTGATCACAGTTTTTGGAGGATTTTGGAACAGGAGACTGGCATGATATGAATCATAAACTTAAAGACCTCTCTGGATGGCCGTGTGGAAAAGAGTCGAAAGGGACAAGAGTTGAAGCAGAGAAACTGAGAGGCCATTGTGTAGTAGAAACAGCTGAGGGCCAATAAGCTCTTACACTAGGGTCATAGCAGTGAGGATGGGGACAACCATCCAAATTCGGCATATATTTTGATAGAATCTTCATCCAAGAGGATTTGCCAGTGGTCGGATGAGTGATGTGAGAAGAATCACAAAAAGGAATGAAACACTTTGATTTCTTTTGGCCCATACAACCAGATGGACGGGGATGCCACAGACTGACATGCAAAAGACTTCATGAGAAATCAGTTGGGACGAAGGGAAAGACGAGGGACACAATTCTGTCTTGACCATGGTGAGTGTGAGAAGTTTAACCAAATTCAAAAGGATTCGTCCAGTAAGTAGTCAACCAGAAGAATGGGAACCTCAGGGGACAGGTCCAGACAGTAAATTCAAGTTTCAAAACCATCAGTATATATACCCTAGGACTGGCGATCCCTTGGGAAATCAATATAAAGAGCAAAAGGAAGAGATTCTCACACTGAGGTAGGTCAGACTTAGAGAACTATAAAAGGAAGAGGAGTTGGGAAAAAAAAAAAAAGATACTAAGAAGGAATATCCGCTAAGGTAGGAGGAAGTTTAAGAAAGTATTATCAACTGTTTCAAGACCCTATTGGCAGCCTTGCCTAATGCTACCAAGAGGTTAAGCGAGTTGGAGTTGAAGAGTTGACTATTGGATTTGACAATGGACTTGATAGTGGTATGATGATGGTGGTATGAATGGAGTGAGTTGAGGAGAAAATTGAAGACCTAGGAGAAGACGATTCCCTCCAATTCTCGGCTACGAAAGGGAGCAGAGAAATTTATGAAGTTGGCTTTGCAGGGGGTAGTAGCAATTGGGGAATGTGGAGACAAGAGGGAATGGTTTAGGATGAGGAAAAATGCCACATGCTTGCATGCTGATTGGTATGATCCCGTAGAAGCAGGGGGGAAATGATGGTGTAAGACAGAATGAATACCCGTGGAACGTTTAGCAGTGAATCCTGATTCGACAGTCCTGCAGGACCTCTCATACCTGGACTTATACTCTAATGGAAATCATATACACTTTAATAGATTGCAAAAATAGTGCAAGAAGTGGTATGACAAAATCATGGATAGAAGTGCCTGAAGAGTAAGGAACCGTAGGTTAGAAGGCTCTTGTATTTGACCAGGGGAAAAAAGGTTAAGGACTCGAACCACTGGCAGTTCCCGCAGGGAAGGAGAGGAAAGGGTGGATTCGAGTACTATTGAAGAGGAAGAATGAATAGGATTTAGTGACTGCTTATTTATGAATTAGGAGAGAAATGGAACAATTTTGGATGACCTCTAGGTGGATGAATCTTCCTTAAACAATTCTTAGCCTATCGTGTTCTTCCTTAAAAATGTTCAAAGACGGCTCCCTCTCTCTCTGCCCTTTCCTCACGCTCTGTCTCTGTCTGTCTCTCTCTCTCTCTCAAAAATAAATAAACATAAAAAAATATTTAAAAAGGGGTGCCTGGGTGGCTTAGTCGGTTAAGCGTCTGACTTCAGCTCAGGTCATGATCTCGCAGTTTGTGAGTTCGAGCCCCACGTCGGGCTCTGTGCTGACAGCTCAGGGCCTGGAGCCTGCTTTGGACTCTGTGTCTCCCTCTCTCTCTGCCCCTCCCCTGCTCTCACTCTGTCTCTCTGTATCTGTCTCTGTCTCTCTCTCAACAATAAACATAAAAAAATATTTTTAAAAAATGTTCAAAGATAGGGCACCTGCGGGGCTCAGTCGACTAAGCATCCAACTCTTGATTTCAGCTCTGGTCATGATCTAATGGCTGTGGGATTGAGCCCTGCGTTGGGTTCCATGCTGAGCTATGGAGCCTGCTTAATATTCTCTCTCTCTCTCTCTCTCTCTCTCTCTCTCTCTCTTCCCTGCTCGTGCACTCTCTGTCTCAAATTTTTAAAAAAATTAAAATTGAATAAATCCATAAAATAAAAATGTGCAAAGACTTTACATTGCCTAATGATTAATGTTTAAAGCTCCATAGTCTGGAATTCATGCACCCCTGAAATCTGCTTTTTTGGCATGCCCAGTACCTTTCTTAGAGACTTCGTTGGAACTCAAGGACTTAGTGAATTCTACTTTGAAAAGTACTCGTCTAAAGAGTAAAATTCAAACTCTTTCAGTCTGCATTCAAGGCCCTCTCTAATCTCCTTACTAATCGCATTTCTTGCCTCATCTTTCTTACCTGTAGGTCTTTTCCATTCTGTGTACACATGAAGCTATAGCAGGCAAGTTCCTTGTTCTCATTGTCTAGAACTCCTTTAGCCGTTGGTACTCCTGATCATGGTCTGCCTAACAAATACCTCCACGGGTTTCAAAATTCGCCTCCTCGGTCCCGCCGTTCTGCAACGTCCCAGATACAGTTGACCACGCTGTCTTTAATAATGTCGTGTGCTTTATACAATTAAATCCCTCATTGTACTTACCTATTTATAGGTCTCGTTCACCGTTTGACTATTAATCCCTTGAGGGCAAGCTGTGTACACAGTACATGGTAATGGTACTTAATATATGTTGATACATGTACTTAATACATGTCAGTGGAGTGAATGAGTAACAGATGAAATCTCACTTCAGGCATAATGTTATCTGGATTCACCTCTCCCCTCCCAGGCAGCCCTAAAGGGTTCTTCCTGTTTACTCCTGTAAGGTCCTGTATCACTTCTGTTCTAGCACCATACTGTGCTCTAATGTCGTATTTTGCTCTATAGCATTGTTTCTTCTGCCTCTTTTGGTGCTTATACCCCTTCCCTGCAGTGTTCAAGTGCAAGGATTTTATCCTGTTAATCTTTGTATCCCAATCACCTAGGTTCTTAATATATGCTTTAAAAATGTATTGTTCACTGGGGCACCTGGGTGGCGCAGTCGGTTGAGCGTCCGACTTCAGCTCAGGTCATGATCTCACAGTTTGTGAGTTCGAGCCCCTCGTCAGGCTCTGTGCTGACAGCTAGGAGCCTGGAGCCTGTTTCGGATTCTGTGTCTCCCTCTCTCTCTACCCCTCCCCTGCTCATACTCTGTCTCTCTCTCTCTGAGAAATGAATAAACTTAAAAAAATTTTTTTAATAAAATAAAAATGTATTGTTTAATAATTAAAGCGCTATCTTGCCTTTTAAAGTCTTATATCACATAATCATGCCCACGTTTTTCCACCTTCACTAAGGATTCTCTAATGACTCTGGGCTAGAACTCCCCCGAATCTTTCGCTCAGCATTCTATTGACCTGTACCTATATCTCTTTTGTGTAATTACCACTTTCTAGGACAGTAATTGGTACAGAGTGACTACAAAAGCCTAAGAACAAGAAAAATCTTATTCTTCATTATATTCCCATACAGCTGTAATTCTCTTCTTTTTTTATACTTGAATAGCACACTAGTTCCTAGAGCCCTTGTCGTAATTCTACCCTTCCCATGGGAGAGAGCTGTAAAAACAATGCTTCTGAATCTGATATGATTTATTTTGTTAAAATAAACAATCATAAACTACTGCATTTATACTATTATTGATAACTAGTTATGCCAATCTCTTGTCTCCCTGGAAGGCTTTCTTTGAATGTTTGATGAATGAATAAAAGAAGGAAGGAATACTATTTCCATTACCAACTTCAGAGGGATTTCAGACTTTGCTTTTTGTCCAAAATTAGTCTGCTCATTTTATCTATCACTGCTTAGAGCCAAAAATAATTTATTTGTATGGGCTAGAGGAAGTTAGTATTGTCCTTTATAAGCCAAATTTGAAATAAAATAATAGTTTCACTTAAAAGAAATACGCTTCTTTTTTCCAGGCCATACTAACCTTGGAAACAAATAGAAATGTTTACAGGAACTGAGTTTTCCCTGAGGTGTTAGTATGTTCTGACCTCTCTATTCTCTGTGTAACCCAAGTAACCGCTACTCTTTCCCATTTCCCATGTTCCCCAGCACTTACTTTTCCATCTGGCGCCCACTGCTGCTTTCTTGATCCCCAAAATTGAGGAGGAGGGATTTTTTTTTCCTCCCAGTGACTACAACTCTTTAACAATTGAAAAGGTGATCTTGGGGGTGCCTGGGTGGCTCAGTCGGTTAAGCGGTTATGCGGTTAAGCAGTTAAGCGTCTGACTCTTGATTTCAGCTCAGGTCATTTAATTTCAGCTCAGGTCATGATCTCACAGTTGGTGAGTTGGAGCCCCACATCGGGCTTTGCACTGACAGTACACGGAGCCTGCTTGGGATTCTCTCCTCTCTTTCTGCCCCTTCCCCCTCTCACACATGCACGGGCTCTCTCTCAAAATAAATAAATAAACTTTAAAAAGTAAAAAAAAAAAAAAAAAAAAAAATGAAAGGCGATTTTGTTCTTTCGGTTTAGACCCCATTATACAACACAGAACTTGAAACAAATGTCTCAGGAGGACTGAGCACCGGGAGGAAGTTATCATGCACGCTCAGCCCCAACCCATTACCCATGCAAACCATAATGGAGTAGCCCAGCCCTGGAGCACCTGTCTCTCTGCTCCTTCTACCTGCGTGGGTAATTCTCCCCTTCTCAGGGAACACATTCCACTTTTTCAAAGACTGGAGGCAGCTTTTATTTCCCCCCACTTTGTTTTTCCTCTTTGTGTGATCATCCAAGTGCCCCAGAAAGCTGCTCCTGACGCTGGGAGAAAGGGAGAAGGCACGTAGGGAGGACGTCTCTGTGCAAAGTTGACACTTGGGTTCCCTTGCCAGAATTTAGAAAGTGAGCATGTGGTTGGCATCCCCACCGTGATCCTGCTCTCATACGCTTTCATGATTTGATCCTCTTGATATCTCACATAGATCATGTAACGAAGTGTGTGGAATGTCGGGCTTACTTGGCTACAGACATAGATTAGGGATATGCTAAAAATCGTAATGCATGATGAGAAACTTATCACAGCATCTCTCATGAGTTTTTCCAGGAAAAAAAAAAAAAAAGAATTCAAGGCAATCTTCAACTATATTCCTGGAAATAGGTCTTTAAATTTTTCCTCAGGAGGAAAAAAAAGAAACCACCTTAAGTATCATCCTCTATTTTTTAAAATGTGTATTTCCAGCCTTTTATAATCTTTTTCAAGTCTTGTTTCGGGAACAACAAAGAAAAGAGTAAAAATAAATTTGAAGGCATTCTTTTTGTTTTGCTTTAAATCTGATTCTAATTCTCTTTAATAAAACTTACAACCATTTTTTTTTTTTAGATTCAAGTTAGTTAACATACAGTGCAGTATTGGGTTTCAGTAGAATTTAGTGATTTATCACTTACACGCAACACCCAATGATCATCCCAACAAGTGCCCTCCTTGTTGCCCATCACCTATTTAACCCATCCCCCCACCTGCCTCCCCTCTAGCAACTCTCAGTTTGCTCTCTGTATTTAAGAGTCTCTTGTGGTTTGCCTTCCTCTCTGTTTTTATCTTATTTTATTTTTCCTTCTCTTCCCCTATATTCATCTGTTTTGTTTCTTAAATTCTATATATGAGTGAAGTCATATGTTATTTGTCTTTCTCTGACTTATGTCACTTAGCATAATGCACTCTAGTTCCATCCATGTTGTCGCAAATAGCAACATTTCATTCTTTTTGATCGCCTAGTAATATTCCCTTGTGTATGGATGTGTAGACCACATCTTTATCCATTCATCAGTTGATGGACTTTTGGGCTCTTTGCATAATTTGGCTGCTGTACAATCATTTTTTTTTTTAATTTTTTTTCAACGTTTTTTATTTATTTTTGGGACAGAGAGAGACAGAGCATGAACGGGGGAGGGGCAGAGAGAGAGGGAGACACAGAATCGGAAACAGGCTCCAGGCTCCGAGCCATCAGCCCAGAGCCTGACGCGGGGCTCGAACTCACGGACCGCGAGATCGTGACCTGGCTGAAGTCGGATGCTTAACCGACTGCGCCACCCAGGCGCCCCTGTACAATCATTTTTAATGTAGCTTTTTTTCAGGTAACTGTTATCGGGTTTATTGTAAAGGTGAATCATTGGAGGAATTCTTTTGGTAAGCTAAATGCTAATCTTTCAGAATGTCATTCAAGCCTCAAGAATTTTCTAGTGCCTACCATGCTACATACAAAAGAAGTATCCTGTGAACAATGCCCTGAAGCTCACCTTCTCAAGAAGACTTGTACTAATGAAACAATTTGTTTTTTCCATGTTTATTTATTTGTTTTGAGAGAGAGAGAGTGGGGGAGGGCAGAGAGAGAGGGAGAAAGAGAATCACAAGCAGGCTTCATGCTGTCAGTGCAGAGCCTATCTCGGGGCTCAATCCCACAAACCGTGAGATCATGACCTGCGCTGAAATCAAGAGGTTAAATCAAGCTGGTTAAATGCTTAACCAGCCGAGCCCCTCAGGTGCCCCACCATGAAACAATTTAAAAGTAAGTCATTATTTTTTGACTTATTCCTTTTTAACTCATGAATTAAAATGGCACCTCTTATTTTTTCCACCAAACTCTCTTTAGTTGCATAAGAAAGAAATCACTGGATTTTTGTTACTTTTCATTGCCTGTGACATAAATACTCTCAGAAACATGGGCTTGTAACAAAAACAGTCTGATTATACACTCTTCCTGCCCTTTTCTTTACTCCCTCACTTGAAAATCTAATGTATCTTGATGATGCCTAGAGAGAAAACGCTGAATCAAGTGGTGATAGCTTAAAATAAACAACCTGGGGGGCACGTGGGTGGCTCAGTCAAAGGTCCAACTCTTGATTTTGGCTCACATCATGATCTCACGGTTTGTGGGTTTGAGTCAGGTGTGGGTCTCTGTGCTGACAGCACGGAGCCTGCTTGGGATTCTCTGTCTCCCTCTCTCTCTGCCCCTCCCTTTCCTCTCACACAAAAATCAATAAATACACATTAAAAAAAATAACCTGAAGGCAAGGAAGATTTTTTTAGAGAGATAATTAATCAAAACTGTCTTTGATAAGTCCCATATTTCTTTTTTTTTATATTTTTTAAAAAAAGTTTTTTTAACATTTATTTATTTTTGAGACAGGGAGAGACAGAGCATGAATGGGGGAGGGTCAGAGAGAGAGGGAGACACAGAATCTGAAACAGGCTCCAGGCTCTGAGCTGTCAGCACAGAGCCCGACGCGGGGCTCGAACTCACGGACCGCGAGATCATGACCTGAGCTGAAGTCGGCCGCCCAACCGACTGAGCCACCCAGGCACCCCGATAAGTCCCATATTTCTAAGTACCAGCACTGACTATGTTTCTTGAATCCAAAACTTGGCCTCAGCCCTGAATTCCTGCTGCAAGGACTTTCCGCATTAGTTGTAAAGACACCTGTGGTTAACTCTCACCAGTTGTTCCATACTTTGCTTCTTTTGCCTCTGTAACCAGTTTGTTGGTTAAGTCTGCTCTGCATTTTTTAATGTTTATTTATTTTTGAAAGAGACAGAGACAGGCTCCAGGCTCTGAGCTGTCAGCACAGAGCCCGACGCGGGGCTCGAACTCACGCGCTGAGAGATTATAGGCCTGAGCGGAAGTCGGCGGCTCAACTGACTGAGCCACCCAGGTGCCCCAAGTCTGCTCTGCATTTTTATATTTACCTGTTTTTCTACGACTGCTGCATCCAAAGTCTGACAGTCTTAACAACATCCTGCTCCTCCCCCATCAGGGCAAAATTTATTCTACAAAATATGGATGCACCCTAGCAAACTCTAGGCTTTCCCCCTAAAAAAGGTTGCCTTGTTAACGAATAAACTGGGAACATGCCCCTCTGGCAAGTTTCTCATCACACCAAGTAAACCCCCAGCTTTGTCACCCACCAGAGTTTAGCAACATTGAAAAGGAATTGTTTTTTCCTCCTCTTCAGGAAAGAGGGTGCCATAAACACTTATTCTTGAACTTCTTTTAAAGAGTCACAAGCCTCTTGAGAGGTACAGATGAGGAAATGTTTGGATTGGTAGTAGAAGGAATGAACAGCTTTTATAAATTGGAGAAATGAATTCTTAGTTTGGTTAAAAGTACATTCTACACCTTATTTCCTGTTCAATAAATGGAACATTTTCATGGAAATAAGCCAAAGGTTTTATGAATAGCTCCTTACTTTGTCTCATCTGTTAGGAACATTTTTCAAATGTACACTAAAAAAGAAATCCCTACAAGAATTTTATGTTCTCACTCCTTTGCTGCTGGGAGCTTTATGTCATAGCTTCGTGTCACTACGTCTTAGCTGAATTTGTATCTGATAGAATCCTTAGCATAGAGAATTTGTATGTGATAGAATCCTTAGCATAGAGTCAAGCATCAGATAAAAACAGCTTGATCTTATTATATTCCAAATATTTCTCAGCATTAAGCCAAGAATTTTCAGATTTCGGGTGTTAACTATTTTGAATCACTTTACTATTTTTGCCCTGATATGTGTGAGTTTCTAAATGAAAATCTTCTGAATATTCATTACAAATCTGAGATTTCATGAAGTTGTGATTTTTGGATAATTCATTTAGTCTTTTTTTTTTTTTAATTTTTTTTTAACGTTTATTTATTTTTGAGACAGAGAGAGACAGAGCGTGAACAGGGGAGGAGCAGAGAGAGAGGGAGACACAGAATCTGAAGCAGGCTCCAGGCTCTGAGCTGTCAGCACAGAGCCCGACGCCGGGCTCGAACTCCCGGACCGTGAGATCATGACCTGATCCGAAGTCGGCCGCTTAACCGCCTGAGCCCCATGTGATGACAGTTTAAAGACTAAATGAGGGGCGCCTGGGTGGCTCAGGCGGTTAAGCGGCCGACTTCGGATCAGGTCATGATCTCACGGTCCGGGAGTTCGAGCCCGGCGTCGGGCTCTGTGCTGACAGCTCAGAGCCTGGAGCCTGCTTCAGATTCTGTGTCTCCCTCTCTCTCTGCTCCTCCCCTGTTCACGCTCTGTCTCTCTCTGTCTCAAAAATAAATAAACGTTAAATAAAATAAAATAAAATAAAATAAATTGTCATCACATTTTTACCTATAAGAAAAAAAGAAGCCAAGGTGACTTGTACTAAGAAATCACACCCATTCGCGTCCTCAAAAGTTTTGTCAGGAACAATTAAGTTTCCCGCAGGAAGAGGATATGCATATGTAAAAAAAAAAACAAGCAAATTCTGTTTCCTTTTGTTTAGCAACATAAAAATAATACTGTCTACTCTTGTCACATACCTCATCCCTCTAATATCAGCTACAGAATTGGAAAGTCATGGTTTGGAGAAGCAGGGGGAATTGCAGAGATGGTACCTCTCCATTATTTCTGAATAACTCACAAAGATGCAATTTCATATGAACTTCATTTAAAAATACTTCATGACTTCAGTGTGAGGTTTACATCAGGAAAATATACAACTGAGCCAAGTGAGTCTAACAATAATTTTATAGAAATCGAAAGGTTTATTTTATGTGCTGAATGGAAATAGAAACCAGTTTGCATTCTACTGTTTCCATTTTCATTTTTTTTTTTTTTGAATTATCATCACTTTCTCATTCCTGTATATTGTTGTCTGCTGTTTACTGTGAAGGGACTGCATTATACAACCTATTTGGAATCTTTTTAACTGTGTTGTTATGGTAATAGACCTCCTGACAGGCTCATAACTACATAATGTGACTCTCTGAAGATTTTCCCAGTAAGCAAATCATAAAAGAAATAAATGTGGAAAGAAGTCGGTTCAAGAACTGATTTTCATCAATAGTGTAGTAAATGAATAGTGAATACCCTAAAGATATTTGGTAAATGTATACAATCTGTTTGTACAGATTTCTCTCTCTCTCTCTCTCTCTCACACACACACACACACACACACACGCACAGATGTTCATGTGCACACAGCTTATCTGCAGGAAAACACTTGAGGTATATTAAACGAACCATGCTTAACTTATTTTATTTAAAATAAAATCACCTCACCGAGAGAAGGAAAAGTGAGAAGCCCCACATAGGAAACGGGGGAGAGAAAAATAACTACTTTAATTCTCCCATGATTTTAGAATTGAAAAAGATTAAGAACAACATATTCTGGTTTCTGTGTGCATGGATTCATTTAGTCATTCAAAAGACATTTATTAAGTGCTTTTTTGATGCCAGGGCTTTGACTAGGCCTTGGGTATGCAAAGATAATACATACTGCTTCTGACTTCAGAAATGAACGATCAGAAGGCATAATAATATGTAAAATGATAGAGATAAGCACAGGTGCTACGGAAGCCCCAGAAAGAAATTGATATGTTTTGTTCTGTACTTTCTTAGATTTAATTAATGTATCAGATCGCTTTCTCTAAACTACTAGCCTGGCTTCCAAACAATCACGTCCTTTGTAAGTGGTTTTCCAACGAAATACTAAAATGTTACTTAAATCTGAAAGGATATTTTAGAATTTAACTCGTTTTTGTAACTCAGGGGTATGACTTGGCTCTTTAATCTGCAGTCAAGACAGATTATACTACTTTACGTTTAACCCCCAATTTTTCCTCCCCCACCTCCCCGTGTAGGAGAAGCATATACTTCCCCACCACATTGATGAGGGGCTTGGCCATGTGACTTGCTTTGACCAATGGAATGTGAGCAGATGTGACATACACCCCATCCTTGAACAGGTACTAACATGCTTGCATGGTTTGCTCTGTCCTCTTAAGCTTCTGATCTCTGCCAAACAAATAGCCTTTCTCGGATAGTCCTGAACCGAAAAAAAAAACCATATAGAGCCCATCAAAGCTGTAGGCGATGCTCAGAGGCCTGTGAGCATGAAATAAATCTATATTAATGTAAGCCACTGGAGTGTTAGGGTCGCCTGGTACTATAGCAAAAAAGAATTAACTTTTTGATCATAGCGTCCTTGTGAGAAAAACCATAAGCAATATAAACAAAAGGGGGGACTTTGAAGTGACTTTCAAAACAAAGAAGCAAATGTTACACATAGATTGTCAAATATGTGCCGTGTGTCACTCTTAACACAATGTCCGCCTTTTTGTACCAAAGTGCGTGCAAAGGATGCAAATACTTGCCATACAATAGCCTACAGGTATGCCTCTATGTTTGTATTAATAATTAATAATAATGTATCTGTCATGATTCCCCTTTTATAATAAAATTGAAAAGAAATCATTTTCACAATAAAATCCATTGCCACCAATCTAATTCAGTAAAGAAAATGACATGAGGAAGAAGAGTTTTGTCCTAATGAAATAGGACTTTAGGCTTATGAAATGCTTCAGACAGTTCTCACTCTCCACTAATGCCCACGGGAAGCAAAATAAAGGAAAGAAACTGCGTTGCAGGATTGTAACTGTGTTTTGTATAACTATACACCCAGATGCATATGGTAATAGAAATAATAATACCAAACATTAGTATTTTCTCATTTATTGGAGGGTTCTAGTTTGACCACTGAGAAAGATTTCTTGTTCAATATTGTGCATTAGTAGTAGCTGTCAAAATTTTAAAGTCGTCTGTGACTAACTCATGTTGTTTATATTTCTGTTCTACTGTATTTGCATATTATAGTTATTTGACTATCTGAAAGCAACCTCCCTGCTCCAAAATTCATTCTAATGTTGAACATTTTATGTGTGAATGGAGAGAATGTACCCATATAAAACATAATGATACTATGCCATTTCCCGCGTGACTTTGTTTATAAACTCTAAAATCATGCAAAAAAGCATATTTTTATAAATTGAGAAATGTTTTATAAGCACCAGTGGGATATAAGCTTTCTTCGCAAAAACACGCATTGGCTCATTCCAGAGCTATCTACTATTATTCATCGAAATGGAAGTTATTTTTACAGTTGATTTTTAGAGCAGGTTTTCATTGTACCCTGCAGATATATTAATGTGTTTTTATCATGTTGACATGTTATTATAAATAAATCATTTTATCTTAAACTTATGGTGTTTCTCCCATGCTTATATTAAGAGGAAGTGGGGGACTAGCGTGAATCAAAAGAAGTATCTGTAATAGTCCCTCCAGGAGTCCCTGTAGATTTTTGCCAGCTTGAGACTGATTTTTTTAGGGGAGGGGGGAAGAAATACAGTAATCTAAAATATAAACAAAGATGTTTCCCCAAAGTTCTTTGAATCGACAGAGAAAATATGTTGGGGATGCACCATATAAATTTACTAGAATGCCTTTGCCTATTCCATGTGAACCCACAGCCAAAAAAATGAAGCTTATGGTTGCACAGCTGGAGACTTATTACTTCTTCATTTTATAAAAATAAAACCACGGGTGATTGTGTACCAGTTGGTCTGAATTTGTGCATGTAGCAAATAGCTAATGAATTACTTCCTCCACTTTCTCTAGGTGCTGAATAGATGCATTTATCATGATCCTGTCATATACTGAATGTAGGAGACTGGATATTAAGGCTGAAAATAATATTTTGAAAGGGCGTTTTGCCTATTCATTCCTTGATTTGTTCCTTTGTCCTTTTCTTCATTTATTTATTCATTCACTTAACAATAAATATTTATTGAGCGCTTCCTGTGAAGTAGGCGCTGTGCGAAGTTCTGGGAATACAGCGGTAAATAAATAAACACAGGAGGAGCTCAAAAGACAATTCCAGATCCTTCTCAGATTCACTCATCCATTTATTCACGTTTATTTCCAACACATAGTACAACGAATAGAGTCAAACAAACATGGATTTAATTTGCACTTAACAGCAGGGTGATCTCGGGCAAGTTGTTTAAATTCTCAGAGCCTCAGCTTTCATACCTGCTGTTTACCTTGAAGAATGACAGAGTGGATTACAAACATAACAGATAAAACTGCTTGACATTTTATTTTCTCCTACCCCACGCCAAAGCTCACCTGTTCCCCACATGTTAGGCCCTAGGGATACAAGATGGATAGGATGCATTTCCTAAGCACTGTGCTTAGTTGGAGCTAATATAGAGAACTATCAAATGTGGTCCTCATCTTCTGGAAAATTAAATAACAATGAGTAACATTTAATATATACCAACCATTGTCCCTACTAGATGGATAAACTCACTCTTCTTCATACCAACCTATGAGATAGGAATTATGCACATCCTGTCTTTTTTTTTTTTTTTTAACTTTATTTCTTCTGGGAGAGAGAGAGAGCAGGACAAGGACAGGGAGAAAGAGATAGAGAGAGAGAGAGAGAGAGAGAGAGAGAGAATCCCAAGCAGGCTTTGTGCTGTCAGTGCAAAGCCCCACGAGGGGCTCGAACTCACCAACCGTGAGATCATGACCTGAGCCAAAACCAAGAGTCAGACGCTTAACCTTAATCGACTGAGCCCAGGGCCCCTACATCCTGTTTTCTGTGAGGAAGCACGGGAAGATTAGGCCACTTGGCCATAGTAACACAACTAGTGAGTAGCAAGGTGGAATTCAATCCCAAGCAGCCTGTCTCTGGAATCTGTGTTCTTAGCCACTGCCTCTTTTTTTCTTTTTAATTCATTTTTTTATTCTTTAGTTTACATCCAAGTTAGTTAGCATATAGTGCTATAATGTTTCAGGAGTAGATTCCAGTGATCATCCCCTACATGTAACACCCAGTGCTATCCCAACAAGTGTCCTCCCTAATGCCCCTTAACCATTTAGCCCATGCCCCAACCCACAACCCCTCCAGCAACCCTCAGGTTGTTCTCTGTATTTAAGAGTCTCTTATGTTTTCTCCCCCTTCCTGTTTTTATATTATTTTTGGTTCCCTTCCCTTAAGTTCAGCTGTTTTGTATCTTAAAGTCCTCTTATGAGTGAAGTCATATGATATTTGTGTTTCTCTGACTAATTTCGCTTAGCATAATACCCTCTAGTTCCAACCACTTAGTTGCAAAGGGCAAGATTCCATTCTTTTTGATTGCTGAATAATACTCCATTGTATATATATACCACATCTTCTTTATCCATTCATCCGTCGATGGACATTTGGGCTCTTTCCAAAGGGTTGTAGGGTAGTTCTATTTTTTAATTTTTTGAGGAACCTCCATCCTGTTTTCCAGAGTCTTAGCCACTCCTTCTTGAAGGGAGGTTACTAATACAAAACAATATTTGGTAAACATCTTATGAGTGGTCTAAGCCGTAAGTGAATGAGGGGAGAGAAATCAGGGCGAAAGGTCAAGATCTTTAAAAATTGGTAGCACTTTAGTAGAGAGAACAGTGGATAATGATAAGAGATATTATTGGGGTTTCAAGAAGATTTAATTTTATCTCTCTAGAAAAATGATCCTTCCATACGTGTAACACAAATCTATTATGCTCCATTCTATGTAGTGGAAATGAAAACCATATTTAAAAAATAATTATAACTTTGTACTGCTTCCGATTTATAAAAGTAATATGTGCTAACATAGAAAACTAGCAAAATGGTAAAATATAAAGAAAAACACTTTAAAAATCACTCCTGGTTTCACCAACTGAAAAGATAATTGCTTTAATTTTAGGAATATTCCCTTGGATTCTCTTTTCTGTGCATATTGTATTAAATGTATTTTTACATTAAAATGGGCAATATACTTATATGCAGTTTCAGACCTGTTCTTTTCACTGAATATTTTATCCAGAGCACCAAATACTATTTTTTTATGGATGCCCCAATAGTGCCTACCCTCCTTGCCTGTTTTAGCATCTCTGTAACACCTACCACCCTTGACACGCTGCAAGGTCAAATGTTACTTCTTTATTTTGTTCACCTGTTGTTCCTCCCCTCCCCACCCCCTACACACATTCAAGAAAGTAATCTCCATGAGAGCAAAAATATGTTTATTCTGTTCTCTACTGCCTCACCAGTGCCTAAAGGAGGCTTGGCACACAGTGGGTATGCTATTTATTGAATAAATAATGTCAAAGAGGAAGGGATAATAGCGCCATCACAGGAGATAATTCCTGGATTTAAAACTCAGTCAGATAATGTAACTGTGAAAACACATATTCATGCAGCATACATAGTCAATTATTCTTACCTCTTATGTCATTTCTGGTTATTGGGGTTACACACACAGGTAACACGACGAACAATCCCTCATGAATAATGAATTAGATGGTTCTGGCTTGCATGCAATTTTTTTTCACGTAAGGAGTTCTTCTCAGAATTCTTCTGTTTTTTCCAGAGTTTTCTCTTATATCATCTTTTTTATCCTGTCTTTGCATTGTGCCTCATGCGTTCCTGATAATCCTGGTTCCCAACTCCTTCTAATTTGGGGTTTGTTTTCAGTGACCATCTGCAATATGTCACGGATACGTATTTTCTCTTTGAATTTGATTTCACTTTGATTGATGGTCTGTCTGTTGGTGCGTTCGGTTAGGCGGGTCTTGTAATGCATGCATAGACCTTCCATTAAAATTAGCCAGTTCCCTGAATTTCCTAGGCGTCTGATGGTCAGACACGGGCCTGCCTATATGAACTCCCATCTTCCTATCTAATTAAAACCGAATCATCATATGTTTATATTCAGTAGTCTTTTCTCTGATTTTTATCAGTAATGTTTGTTTTCTCCCATTTTTATGCATGTACGTAACAAGTACATATAACACTACCGCCTTAAACTCGACTCAATGATAGAAAAATTATTTAGATGAGATAATGTATATGAAAGTGCTTGGTAAGCTTTCAAGCTCTTTACAAACACTATCCCGATGCAAACACCATTCACTCACAGCATCTCTGACCTTATAGCATGTCACATATTCACACCATTCTCTGTGCAAAAATCCTTCATATGCTCGAAGGCCACTAGCAAATCCTCATTCCAATTTCTAGGCTGAATCGCCCAGTTTATTTATAATTTCTTCCTATAATCTTTCCTCAAACGCCTCATGGTCTTTGTACTTTGTGACTTCTCTATCGTTTCTTCTATCGACTTCTCTATCATTTACTCTATCTTTGTTAGCATGACCATCTGACAAGTGAACCTCACTGTGAAACGCAGCTCTGTGAAAATATTTAATAAATTGTGTCCTATCATACATGCACTAACTTAAATAACTTGCTACTCACTTAAACGCCCTCTGCAGAGGGAAGTTAGGAAAGCACTTACATTTATGGAGTACCAAATCCGCTGCTCATGTCTAGCGTGACCTTGCTATCCAGCTTCTCTAAGCCCTGGTTCCCTCATCTATAAGGTAGGGGCTCACCATCAACCCCTCCAGCACTGGTTTTCAAAGGTTGGGGTGCTGGAGCACATTTCAAAATGTGCAAATGTTTTCAGTCCTCACAAGGGCTGGAGGGAGGCAGGTGGGGGACGGGGACATAAATATCCCCAAATGCCAGGGAGTAGTCCCCCATAACTAGAAATTGCCCTGCCACAAAACGTCAGTAGGGCTGCCCCTGAGGACCAGATAAAGCAACTCCTTACAAACGTCCCTCTGAGATGGACACTGGATGGCAGGACAGTGAAGCGTTCTGATTAAGGGTCAGGGAGGTCAGCATTCAAAATCCATGAGATTCTTCTGCCCTGTTGAAATAATAATTTTAACATAGTTTCCTGTGTAAGTCTGCCCAAAGCAAATCTGAACTTCTCCTGCTATGTACAAAGCATCTTAAAATCTCAGATCAGCCTACCACCCTTCTAACTTCTGTTAGAAGTTGGAATCACAGGTCTATATGAGAATGTCCCAGTATTGTAATGAGGAGGGGACAGGACTAGATAAAGTCTTAAGGTCTGGTGACATTCACTGCCAGAAAGAGGAAGAGCAGCACACAAATGTATAATCAAGAAACAGCAGCACGTTTTGGGCGTTAAAAGGAAGCCAGGGAAGGCTTAACAGAAGTTAGAGGACTTCTGTTAATGACTTTAAAAACAGCTGGTTCAGGGGCACCTGGGCGGCTCAGTCGGTTGAGTGTCCCACTTCGGCTCAGGTCATGATCTCACAGCTCGTGAGTTCGAGCCCCGCGGCGGGCTCTGTGCTGACAGCTCAGAGCCTGGAGCCTGCTTCAGCTTCTGTGTCTCCCTCTCTCTCTGCCCCTAACCCACTCGCATTCTGTCTCTGTCTCTCTCAAAAATAAATAAGCATTAAAAAAAACAAAAACGAAAACAAAAATCAGCTAGTTCATTTCCATTGTTGTCTGGATTTCTAAAGCGTTACTTGACTTGAGTCAAATCAGTAAGCCATATTGTGAAGTGTAAGTAATATGAGATACTTCTTTGGACGTTTCTACCTCTTAGTCCAGCTCGTTAGGCATAGATGGGCAGGGCAGCTCTGTATGAGCTCTGAAAAAGTTCACACAGGCCAAAGATGAAAGCACTTCACCTCCAGCCCTGCCTCCCACCCCGGCACATCCCTACTAGGGGTCCACATGCACCCGGACAGATGCAACCTGGAAGCGTAGGGGATGAAACTACGATCTCATAGATCACAGCCAATGGATAAACTCTTCCTCCTTTCTACCCCCTTCCCTGCCAAATGGGAAGCCCTGACAAACAGCATGTCCGGATTCTTAAGAGCCTAGTCTTTGAATCCAGCAATCAATAGCACTTTGCAGCAACTGGTATATACCATCGGCACTTGGGCTTTCTCACCTTCCTTGCTTGGCTCTCTTTGTCCTTCACGCTCCTTCCCTGGGATTGTACTCCTTAATAAAATAAGAGCACACACCCCCTCTGCTTCAGGCTCTGCTTTGGGGCGATCCAGACTAAGACATAAGGGGAGAATTGAAACCATCATCTGGTTAATTCAGACCAAACTCTTGCAGAGATCAATTTGGATTAATTTACAAGTCAGGATGTTAAATACAGGAGAATGGTAATGCCAACTGACAAGTTAAAATGAGCTGTCCACATTGGGCAACCGCCATACCACATTCCTCTTGAAAGCTCGCTTTCAAATTCTCGGGTGTCTGCTTCGTAGACCCTCTAGCCTCAAACTTCTATCCCCATCACTATCGCCTTCATCTGACAACCTCTCTTCACATTTAATTGGGAAAATAGACACCATCAGATGGGCACTCTTGGGTCATCTTATCGCTAGGTCAATAAGCCCATCTGCGCCTGCCCTCCTCTCCTTTCCTCCTATTCCATCTGGTGGAGTGTCTCTTCTCCTATGGCCAGCCAATTCCTCAGTATGGATCTGATTGCCCCTGGCCTTCTCGGGCCCTTGATTCCTCATTCCCCTCCTTCTTGTGGCCATAACCCCTCTTCCTCTATTCCCGTCTGCGTTCACTGTACTTTTCCCACCTTTAAAAGACCTCCCTTTACTGCATCCAGACCTCCAGCTATTTCTACACTTCTGTACTTGCTTTCCCAGTCAAACTTCTCTGAAGCAAAACAAAGTCTGTCTCAATTTTCTTACCTTCTTTTTTTTTTTTAACATTTGTTCATTTTTTTGAGAGAGAGAAAGAGAGAGAACACGTAGGGGAGGGGCAGAGAGAGAGGGAGACAGAGGATGTGAAACGGGCTCTGTGCTGACAACAGTGAACCGGAGGCGGGTCTCGAACTCACAAACTTCGAGATCATGGCCTGAGCTGAGGGGATGCTCAACTGACTGAGCCACCCAGGTGCCCTGCCACTCTCTTACCTTCTATTCTCTCCTCGACAAACTGTAGTGAGGCTTCCACTTGCACGGGCAGTGACCTTATAGAAGTTACTAAGGGCTCTGTTGCTCAGTCTAATGATCGTATTTTTTTGTGGCTTCATTAAACCCAACCTCAAGCAGCAATCAACACAACCAAGCATTCTCTTCTTTAACTATTCCTTCCCTGGCTTCCTTTTAACGCCCACAACGTGCTGCTGTTTCTTGATTATACATTTGTGTGCTGCTCTTCCTCTTTCTGGCAGTGAATGTCACCGGACCTTAAGACTTTATCTAGTCCTGTCCCCTCCTCATTACAATACTGGGACATTCTCATATAGACCTGTGATTCCAAATTATGTCATTAGCAGATGACTCAGAAATGTACGTCATCAACCAGTCCTTCCCACTGAATTTTATTTCCCACTTAGTGCTTACTATCTTATCTTAGAATTTCAAATGAACCTCTGGCAGCGTGTACTGCCCATGGGTCCCGTCCTGTTTAGCATAAAGTAGGGAATCCTTTTTTTTTTTTAAATAATAAAAAAATATTTTTAATCTAGTCTACATACCTTGCATGTTCTGGCTCCTATATCTCCAGTTTATTTTCTTTTCCTCTTTGTGCTTCTAATTTATTAGCTTTCTTTCAGTTCCTACTCTTAGGAAATGCTTTCCCTTAGGATATCCCTTAGGGTATGATTTTGCTCTGCCTAGAAAGCCCTTTCTCTAGTCAATGTCTGTTCAGTCTCCAGGTACATGTGCCTCAACATACCCATGATACGATGTGTAAGAGAGCATGTCCAAGGAGGTCACAAGAGTTTGAATTAAAGCCATGGATTTTGGGATTAGAAGTCAGAACCTGGGGCGCCTGGGTGGCTCAGTCAGTCGAGCATCCCTCTCTTGGTTTTGACTCAGGTCATAACCTCATAGTTCGTGGGTTCAAGCCCAACATTGGGATCTGTGCTGGCAGCGTGGAGCCTGCTTGGGATTCTTTCTCTCTCTCCCTCTCTCTCTCTGTCTCTCTCTGCCCTTCCCCTGCTCTCACTCTCTCTCTTTCAAAAATAAATAAACGTTAAAAAAAATTACAAAAATAAAAATATCTAGCAAAATACACATTATTTGCTCTTTGACTTAGCAGCCCCACTTCTCAGGCTCCCTCCTAAAGGTGAAGTGACAATGAAACACTGAAAACAAGTCAGAAGTCTCAATGGGGGATTCGATGAACAAGCTATAACACCTCCATATAATAGAGTACGAAGCAGATGTACAAAAAGGAATAAAATTGTCTATATATTACAATAAAGTTATCTTTAGAATATATTAAGTGTAAACAGCGAGGAGGAGAAAGCATACGGAGAACGTTATCATTTATCCAGGAAAGGGAGGAGAGGATTCAAATATATAAGCTAGTTTGCTTGTATTTAAAGAAAAGTCAAACCACAGATCCTTTGACTTACCAGATCCTTTGAGTTACCAGTAAGGGGAGGACTGTAATGCAGACCTGCCGAAGTCTGAATCAGCCTGATGAGGAGCTCTGGAGCAAAGACTAAGAGTCCTGGTTGGGTCTTGGTGGCCATACACCGATTTCATCTGCTTGGGCTGCATTAACACACTGTCATAGACGAGGGGGCTCATAGTTCCAGAGGCTGAGGAGTCCAAGATCAAAGTTAGACGGGGTTCATTTCCTCGTCAGAACTCCTTCCTGGCTTGCAAATAGCTGCCTTCTCTCTGTGTCCTCATGTGGGCTTTCCTCCATGTTCATGAGGACAAAGAGAGAGCTCTCTCTCTCCCTCTTCTATAAGGCCACTAGTCACATTACCAGGGCCCCATGGTCATGACCTGATCTAACCCTAATTAACGTCAAAGTCCCCATCTCCAAATACCACCTGTCTTAGGCTGTTCTGGCTGCTATAACAAAATGCCACAGACTGGATAGCTTATAAACAACAAAAATTTATTTTTTTCTCACAGTTCTGGAGACTGGAAGCCTGAGATCAGGATACCAGCGTGGTCGGCGGGAGGGTCCTCTTCTGGGTCACAGGCTTCATGCTGTGTCCTCACGTGGCAGAAAGGGCTAGGGAACTGTGTGTGCTCTAAGAACACTAATTCCATTCGTGAGAGCTCCGCCCTCATGACCAAAGGACCTCCCCTTTGTGACGTAAGCACTGCCCAAAGGCCCCACCTACTGCCATCGCATTGGGCATTATTATCTTAACATATGAATTTGGCGGGAACACAGAGACTCATATCACAGCACCATCACCTTAGGGGTTAGGTCTTCAATGTATAAATTAGTGAGAGGGGGACACAAACACTCAGTCCATAACATATCTCCATTGTGCTTAGTCATTGGCTTGGGTTGCCTGAGAAAAGTAAGGTTTCAGTTAAGCCAAAGTGTATCCTGAAGGCACTGAAATGGAAGCTGTCAAATGACTTCAATCTTTGCAACTGTAGCTGTTCTCTCTTGAAGGGAGAGCTAAGCGGTACATCTCTGTGGCCACTGCTGTCCACTTCCGCCCTGGGAGTATCTCCCGCAGGGTTCTTTGCGGCAGGGGTGGGGGTGGGGTTGAGATACCTGATTATGCAAGGTACTTGTGCCCTTCGGTTCTGTTTACGTTTGACCCCCGGTGTAACACTTTCATCTTAGGATGGATTGTTACTGAGACTGTCCACCTTTATAACCCGGTGGGTCTATCAGAGCTCCGAGGTCATTATGGGCAGTTCTGAATGCCTGGTCACTTAGTACCCTATGGTCATCGTTCTAATCTACCAGGACCCAGCAGCATACCAGGAGCAGTATTCCAGAAAGCGTATAATTCTTCGCTGTGGATCAGGGTCTTTGCTCTAGAAACCCAAGGGCCTGCATGGCGACCCTTTCACTAGAGCTTGTCATAGACTCTATGCTACAATGTCCCCACCGCTGATAGTTCCAGCACCATAGCATCTGCCAAATTATATGGCCCAAGTGGAGTAGCTGTTTGTACCACTGCCTGGATCTGCTGCAGAGTCCTTCCCTATTCTAGACCCCGTGCAAAGCTGACAAATTTTCATGATGGACACCGGTAGAAGGGCAGTATTTCTAGATGTGGAATTTATTGCCTTCAGAACCCAAAGAAGCCTACCAGACATTGTGCTTTCCTCTTTATGGAAACGTGCAAGATGCAGCAATTTGTCTTTTGCTTTGGAGGAGACGTTCTGGGATACGCCTGACCACTGGGGTTTTAAGAACTTCACTGAAATGGCAGGTCCCTGAATTATCCGAGGATGTATGGTCCATCTGCTGGAGTACATGCACGCACTTTATCAAGGCTTCCAGCGTGCTAGCCAATTCTTGCTCACCCTGTCAAATCAGAGTGATGTCATCACTGTAATGAATGAATGTGATGTTTTGTGGGACATCCGGAAAGTTCAGATCTCTTCGGACTGTGTTAATGTCAGATAGCAGAAGAGTTAACATAGCACAATGGCAAAACTGTGAACATGTATAGTTCTCCACTTCATAGGGACCGATTCTGGTCCTTTTTCTTGATCAGGATAGAAAAGAATTCATCTTTCATATTAATGGCCAGATACCATGTACCTAAGGCCATAATTGATCTGCTGTAGTTAAGATACCATGGTTAGCATATTAGCTGCAATTGGGGATGTTACTTGGTTGGGCCTGCAGTGGCCTACTGTTGTTCTCCAGAATCTAGCATCTGGTTTCTGCAGAGGCAAGACTGGCTGGTCACATGGAAACAAGGTGGTGGCCACCATCACTGCATCCTTGAGATACGTAAGGTTGATACGAATCCATTCCATCCTCCCTGGGATACAATGCTGTTTCTACCTTGATTAGGGGTGAGGATGGGGCAGTTTCAGAGGTTTTTACTTGACCTACTATCATATTTCTTATCCCCACAAGCCAAGCGTTACTTCAAATGCCAAGTAATTCGGTCTCCGTGATATAATCAAGAATTGGGGAAATAGCCACAGGGTCAGTGCACAGACATAGTATATTGATTTTAAGCTATCTTGTGGCCATGGATCCACTTAATTCCTGGTTCACTTTTGCATCCACTCGGCGGAGGGTTATAATGACACCTGGTTTCTAGGTATCTGTATTAGTCAAGGTTTTTCAGGGAAACAAAATCAAAAGTGTGTGTGTGTGTGTGTGTGTGTGTTGTGTAAAGAAAGAGATTTTAAGGAACTGGCTCATGTGATTATAGGGACAGGCATATCTGCAAGGAAGGCTGGCAGTGTGGAGACCCAGGGAAGAGTTGATATGGTAGCTTAAGTCCAGAGGCAGTCTGGATGCAGAATTCCTTTTCCCTAAAGAGGACCTCGGTCTTCATTCTTAACCCCTTCGACCGATTGGATGAGGCCCACTTGGAATGATGGCGAGTAATCTGCTTTACTCGAAGTCTATTAATTTTAAATGTTAGCCACGCCTGAAAAATACCTACACCACAACATCTAGTCTGGTATTATGACAAACATCTGGGCATCAGAGCCTAGCCAAGTTGACACATAAAATTAACCATCGCGCTATCAATATCAAATAGCAGACCCTGTTCCAATAATTTTCCAAAGGTATTGGTATTTCTCTCTCCCCAGTGTATAGTCACCCAAGCAAACAGCCGTTCATCCTTTGGGAAAGAACAAAGAGAATTTGAGTATTTTGCTGTGGTACTTCAGGGTCCTTCTTCCTGGAGACAAACGACTTCGTTATTCACTGGTGTCCTAATTATCAATTGATTACCTCTCAGCTCCAAATTTACACGTCAGTGCATACTCTATGATCATGGATGAAATGTTTTTAAGGATTTATCCTTTGCAGTGAGCAAAATGCTAATCTTTCTCAGTGGCGGGTGCTAGAAGAATAATACAGGGAGAAGCAAGGAGCTTTTTCCACTCATTCTGGCTGCTGTGCTGTCAGTCAGTGACGCGGTCAGTGGTGCCGATCCAGCCTTGCTCCCAGAATACACAGCCCAGCCTAGCCTGATAATCTTCCCATGGCCCTCTCAATACAGATATCGTGCCCTCCAAGGCTCTTGCCTGCACCAGCACCTCCTTCTGCTGGCCTCTACCTCTCCCCCAGAGGGAGAGGACGCCAGGTTTGGTATCCCTTACAATGGCATGACCTTCCTGACATAGACACTGTGCTCTCCAGGCATCCCATTTGCGCTGGCCACTGTGGCCAACCTTCCCCCACAACGATTCTCTCCCTGCTTGCCCAGAAACTAACCAGCTCTGGCCTAGGAAAGCCAGCAGACTTCCCTGTCATTTAATGGGTTGCAACCATACCTTCGCCATCAAGATCTGAACCCCAGCCTTCAGAGAACTCCCTCCATAGAAGTCTGTCCTTCCTGGGTATTTTTCCCTCAGCCCTAGAGTACCCTTACATCTTATTCTTACTTTTTGATCATAGCCTAATTATTCTTACTCTTGAACCTACCCTTTTAAAATCATGGTGTGGTTGCTGTCTCTCGATTGGATCCAGACTGCTACACACTGGGAATGGCTCCAGAGAGTTAGGATTTGGGAATCAGATGGGTCATCCTCTGGTCTTGAGTGCAGCGCTGAACCCATTGCTAACGGGAAGCGGGATGCTGGTAACTCAGTGCATGTGATGGCATCGTGAGTAATCACACTGTCGTTGATTGTGATGGAGTGCCAGATGAAGCAAGTGCCTTAGAAACTTAAGTGGCTATGGCGTTTGGCCATTATGGCAGTCTGTAAGGACTGTGGTAGAGTCCACAGATGGACCCTTTTGAAAGCACTTCAGAACTTACGGGAAAAGAAATTTAAAAAGACGCACTGAGGGGCGCCTGGGTGGCGCAGTCGGTTAAGCGTCCGACTTCAGCCAGGTCACGATCTCACGGTCCGTGAGTTCGAGCCCCGCGTCAGGCTCTGGGCTGATGGCTCAGAGCCTGGAGCCTGTTTCCGATTCTGTGTCTCCCTCTCTCTCTGTCCCTCCCCCGTTCATGCTCTGTCTCTCTCTGTCCCAAAAATAAATAAACGTTGAAAAAAAATTAAAAAGACGCACTGAAGCCCAGTAACGTGTAGCTCCCTTATGGAAGTAGCTTTCTCCTGTACCCTGTGCGTGTCCACTGGTTGTGGCTTGTCTGTGACCCCAAGGGCTGCTTCCTGCTTGCCCAATGACTGTGGACCATCTCTGATGTGGGATGTTGGAGAATTTTTCACCACCCAGTGGACTGCAACTCTACTGTCTCCAGTGAGGTCTAAAGTCCTGTACACGTTTGTCCTGCCTTGGTTACTCTCCCTCAGCCCCAAGATCTATTTGTATCTTACGGTGACTCTTTTATCATAGCTTGATCATTCTTTGCACTGAACTTCCCTTGTTTAAATCACAGTGTAGCGGCACCTGGGTGGCTCAATCAGGTAAGCATCTGACTTCAGCTCAGGTCATGATCTCACAGCGGGTGAGTCTGAGCCCTCCGTCGGGCTCTGTGCCGACAGCTCAGAGCCTGGAGCCCGCTTGGGATTCTGTGTCTCCCTCTCTCTCTGCCCCTCCCCTGCTCGCGCTCTGTCTCTCCCTCTCTCTTGCAAAAATAAATAAACATTTAAAAAAATTTAATTTAAAACATCACAGTGTAGTTTCTGTCTTCTGACTGGACCTGTACTGAAATGGACTCCAGGTTTGGTATCTGGCACAGGTCCAGAAACTGAGCGAGGGATGGTGAACTTTTATTAAGACAGCTTTCTGCAGCCGTCTGTTTATCCCATTCTTGCTTTCTTTTGGCTGGAGACGTAAACCAGCACAGAGTTTCCCTCCCCCCCGACCCCTTCTATTTTGTCCTGAGGGACACTGTGTTCTGTTAATAATCTCTACAGCCCTGCAGGTCACATTCTCTTGGATGCCACATCAACTTTGTCCATCATTACAATCATCGTGAACCATTGTGAAGCCTTGGCGGTTAAGCACTACCACGTGTCTTCGTCCCCTCCCATCGATGAGCCAAGTTCTCCTACCTCCCCTACTGTCAGACAGGAGCCACCGCTAAACTTCTTCGTGATGCCAATGCTTCTCTCACTGGCATAAACCTGATGGCCTTGGCAAATTGCATGACTTATGGAACCTCGTGGGACAAAACCCTCCGGTGGGTTCTTCAGCCTCACGTGGTATATCTACTCAAGTGCACCCATTGCCTGAGCTTTTTATTCTTCCTGTTCACCATACGCTACAGAGACTCAAGCATTTCAACTTAGCTCAGCATAAACCATTGCTTTCTTTGGCCTCCCTTGCATTGGGTTTGTACTGTCCCCTGAGTTTCTTGGAAGGATGCTAAACCCAGTATCTCAAGAGAGTTACCCCAACTCAAGAAACTCTACCATGTTCAGTCTTATGTGCCAGGCCCTTTGAGAAAATTTCACAAGATCCAGTGCTCAGGTACCCTCGGTTCCATGTGGAAAATGCCGACTCACTCTCGTGGCTGTTGTGGAGTACCCTGTCCTCCCTCATCAGGCTAAACATGGACCTGGCTGTCACTCCACATACCTACTAACTTTGTAGTTTGGGCCCAGTTGCACTGTCGAAGAGAGGTAGGTCATCTTTGCAGGCTCTGAGGATTTATATAAGTCTGTGGTGCATAAATCTTCAAGAAATACGCAGATGTCCTTATCCTGTGTGTCGAGATTCCTGGGCTTCCCAAGCAGGGCCCTGACATTGGCATAATAGACCTTCTTGGGTTATATATTCAATTGTCTTTGAAGCTAGGAACTCTATTTAATTCTGAGTTTGGTTTTTAGCTTCTTCTGCCTCTCACTACAAGAGAAAAGGGGCCTGTAGGATACCAAAGAGGCTCTCTGGGCTTCGTAGTTCATTTTCTATTGTTAATTGCTCTCAGCTTTTCATTATCGTCTGTAAGACAGAGGATCTGTAAGATATAATTTCATAGCAAATAGCCAATTCCAGTGTCCTTGTATTTGTGGCCTCCCAATCCCAGGCTTCAGACCAGTTTTACATACATTACAGGGGGAAGTAGTTTAGACTCTATCACCCTTCCTCCTGTCTAGATGCCCTCAAGTGATCTAGAGGTCTGATGACAAAGTCTCTGAAGAATTTAGACGGCCTTGCGGGCTTTTTAAGGCAAAGGTTTTTATTGGCTTCCATGAGCGCTCAGTCTTGTGTTTTTGCCTTTCACTCTTTCTCTTTCGGTGTATGTATTTGCCTGATATAGAATAATAAACTTCTTTTCCTCATTTGTCTACAAATTTTAGAAATTTGAGCATTTCATTTAGTTACCAAACATGAAGCATTAATCTTCCATAACAGAATGTGGTTTATAAGGAGTAATCTTATTCTGTCACTGAATTATAAGAGTTACCATGGATGGAGCAGTTTATTTCAGTGTACGTTCTTTACTTCATCTGTTCCAGAACACTGCAAAGCAGACCTAACTCTCTTATTTTACAGATCAGGAAACTCAAGGACAAGGAGCTGAGGTAACTGTCCATGATCACACACACTAGTAAGCAGTATAGCCTATCTGACTCCACACTCACAATATCAAATTTACTCAACTGAGTCTTTTAGGCAGACACCCCAGATTAAAAATTCAGAGACATGCCCCTTAAGGGTTAAGAAAATTTCCACAGACATTAGCCCTAATATTTTCTCCTGTGTTTCCTTCCCTATTTTAAGAGAGGGTATCTATTCCAAATCCTGGAACCTGAATAACTACTAACTATTCTAGGAGAATGACCTAGAAAGAATGCTCAAGGACATGCATAAACTTTTAAGTGTGATTACCTTGGGGTGGTTATCTCCACTCCAACCCACAGTTTAGGGTATCAGACAAAATACTTTGCCCAGATTCAACTACAAAATAATGCCTTCTTTATTATTATCATACCAACTGGGTAAAAAAAAATGGAAAAACTGACTTTAAATAATATCATAAAGAAAGGAAGCCTTTTTATTTTGTTAAGGATAAATAGGCTTATCATTCTTGTAAGAGATTGAGGGACAACAAAGTTCCTTTATGTAACCTTTTCTTCTTGTTACAATGGGACTATCAGCTTAAGCCCCAAATTGACTCATGTGTCTTAATTCTTTCCTACTTGAAGATGATTTTACTCCATGAAATTAAGGATGACCTTCCTTCCTTCCTCCCTTCCTTCCTTTCTTCCTTTCTCTCTCTTCTTCTCTCTCCCTTCAGTGACCTCATAGGTGTGTATAAAATCAAAAGAGCTATCACAATATTACATAAGAGCTCAAAAGAGCAGAAAAATACCCACAGACATCAGAGGGGAAATTTTATTTTATTGTATATTAGAATTTTAAAAATTTATCATACATGGCCTGTTGGCTTGCTCATTAATTCAGTACACATTTGGGGGATGTCTGTTATTGACAAGGCCCTGAACTGAACACTATGGAAGCTGTAAAAACGAATGGGACACAATTACTGACCTCATGAAATGTATTATCTCCAAGCACACAAATAACTGTAATAACGGGCAAAATGTTACAAATGCCATAGCAGCCATGTGAGTATAGGGTTATGAGAAATTAGCAGAGGCAGCATAATTTTCATTTTGTCTACATTAAATACATATTACTCTTAGAATACCAATTTTAAAAGATTCATTTACTTTTTATTTATATATTTTTTTAAGTTTATTTATTGAGAGAGAGAATGTGCATGAGCAGGGGAGGGGCAGAAAAAGAGAGAGAGAGAAGGAATCCCAAGCAGGCTCCACGCTCAGTGTGGAGCCTGACAGGGGGCTCGATTTCATGACTGAGATCACGACCTGAGCCAAAGTGAAAGGTCGGACACTCAACCAACTAAGCCACCCAGGCACCCCAAGATTCATTTAGTTTTTTTTTTTAATTTTTTTTTAACGTTTATTTATTTTTGAGACAGAGAGAGACAGAGCATGAACGGGATAGGGGCAGAGAGAGAGGGAGACACAGAATCAGAAGCAGGCTCCAGGCTCTGAGCCATCAGCTCAGAGCCCGACGCGGGGCTTGAACTCACGGACTGCGAGATCGTGACCTGAGCTGAAGTTGGACGCCCAACCGACTGAGCCACCCAGGGGCCCCTAATTTTTAATGAAGAGAGATCATTAAGTTTATGGAAGAGAAGCACAAGTATGGAAGTGCCACGGAAAGTCACAGATACAGGTCTGCCACAATTTACGGTGGGGTTACACCCTGCTAACTCATTGTAAAATGAAAATATCGCAAGTCAAAAATGCACTTTATACACTCAACCTATCAAACATCACAGCTTAGCCTGACCTGCCTTAAACATGCTCAGACACTTACAGTAGCCTATGGTTGAACAGAATCACCCAACATAAAGTGTATTTTATAAAGTGTTTACAATAAACTGTTGAATATCATGTAATTTACTGAATACTGTTCAGACAGAAAACATGGCATGGTTGTACGGGTACAGATCGGTTGCAAGCGTATTGGATACTCATCCTCGTGATCATGGGGCTGATTAGGAGCTGTGACTCACTCTTCCTGCTTAGCAGCACAAGAGAACCTCACACCATGTACAGCTGGCCCGAGGAAAGATCAAAATTCAAAATCCGAAGCATGGTTTCCAATGAATGCGTATCACTTTCACACCACCGTGAAGTTGCAGAATCGTAAGTTGAACCATTGTGGGTCGGGACTGTCTGTGTATAGAACAACTTTTTCTTTGTCCAGTGAATTACTGGGAGAAGGAAAAGTAGCTGTCTTCCCCGGTTAAGTTCCAAGGGAATGATATCACCTGAGGAAAAATCGACTTCAATTCAGATATGCAAACTGAAGAATTTTTAGGGCCAGGTGGGGGCATCTTGACTATCTTCTTGCATGACCCCCCTTTTTAAAGTTGAAGAAACTGAGGCACAGATAAGTGAAGATAGTTGCCCAAGATCAGGTAACTAGTTGGACTAGAGACAGAACTAATTTTTGTGTCTCCAGACTCCACACTGCTTTCACTGATGACTGGCAATGTGTAGAATACTGTCTGAGACGTAAACAGAGTCAGATTATCTTCATTGGCTATCCGCAGTGGTGCCTTACACATAATAGGCATTCACTAATTATTTACTGAATAAATTAAAAAATTAAATTAGTGGGGCGCCTGGGTGGCTCAGTCGGTTAAGTGTCTGACTTCGGCTCAGGTCACGATCTCACGGTTCATGGGTTCGAGCCCCGCATCCGGCTCTGTGCTGACTGCTCAGAGCCTGGAGCCCACTTCGGATTCTGTGTCTCCCCCTCTCTCTGCTCCTCTCCTGCTCGTGCTCTGTCTCTCTCTGTCTCTCAATAATAAATAAACATTAAAAAAAATTAAATTAGTACTATACTATTTGATGTAATAAGGACAAATAAACTTATAATAATACATGCTTATCTGTCTACTTAACATCCTGAATCACTAATCGATATTTCGAATTTTTCATGTCCCGCTGAGCTCCTGTTCTACACCCCCCACCCCAGGTAGGCTTTACTCAGTCTTCCTTCTCTCTATTGATGGCAACTTTATCCTTCTAGTTACTCAGGCTAAAAACCTTGGAGTCGTTACTGATGTCTGTCTTTTTTTCCTGCCACATACCATTTTGTCAACAAATCCAGCTGGTTCTACCTTCCAAACATCTCCAGAATCCGACGTCTCTCGCCACGTTCTCTACCGCTAGCACCTTAAACCAGTCCATAACCATCTCTCTCTTGGGTGACTGCAATGGTCTTCTAGCCAGACTCTGCTTCTCCCTTTGTCCACACCAGTCTATTCTCAAAAAAAACAAAACAAAAAAAAAAAAAAAAAAACAAACAAACAAAAAAAAAAAAACAAAAAAAAAAACCCAGCCAGAATGATTCTTTCTGACCCTAGTTCTAAAACAGACTTTCATTTTGCGTCTTCTAAGGGCTACAGTCCCTTCGATGGCACAGATGTTTATAGCAGCATCATTTCTAATAAACCAAGAAGTGGAAACGGCCCAAATGTCACCAAATGGATACATCAACAACAATGTGGTGTAGTCCAGAATGCAAAATCCTTGGTAAGAAAAAAAAAAGCGACGTACGAATATATGCGACAGCTTAGATGAGCTTCGAAAATATTATCCTAAGTGAAAGAAATCAGCCACAAGGTTGCATATTGTATTGACTCCGTTTATATGAAATGTCCAGAATAAGCACACCCATAGAGATGGAAAAATGGACTAGTGGCTACCCAGGACTGGAGGGGATGGAAGAGACAGGAAGTGACTGCTAGTGGGCACAGGTTTCTTTTGGGGATGACAAAAAAATGTTCTAAAATTGACTTGTGGTTATATTTGCACATCTCTGTGAATATACCAAAACCACTGAATCGTACACTTTATTTTTTTTAAGTTGATTTATTTATTTTGAGAGAGAGAGAAAGTGTGAGTAGGGGAGGGGCAGATACAGAGGGAGAGAGAGACTCCCAAGCAAATCCCAAGAGAATCCCAATCTTCCGCTAATAGTGCAGAGCCCGACACAGGACTCGAACTCACGAACTGTGAGATCATGACCCGAGCCAAAGTCAGATGCTGAACCAACTGAGCCACCCAGGCGTCTCTGAATTGTACACTATAAATGGGTATGTTTTATGATAGGTGAATTACATCTCTTTCTCTCTCTAAACAAACAAACAAATAAACACAACAGAAGGTAATAGGAGGAAAGGACAGAACATAATAAAATGGGAGCAGAATATGTAAAGACTCCAGATTAGAAAGGAACTTAGTATCTAAAAGAAAGAGGGAAAGCCAAAATCCCCAGTATATGAGCAAAGTGGGAAATAAGCTGGAGAGTTAGATTAAGAGTGTATCATGGAGAATTTTAAATTTTATCACAAGCCTGAAAGAAGTTTTAAAGAGCTTCAAGCAGGTAAGTGACATAATCAAATTTCCATTAAAAAAAAAACATTCTGGCTGGGAGAATTAGAACAGGACAAATGTAGAAATAGAGCAATTAAAAGGTTATTGCAGGAGATGCAGAAGAAAGGATTGTTGAAGTAGAGGCAGAGACGAGAGATGGATCTTAGGATCTACTTTGGAGGGATAAGTAGATAAAGTTGGTGACAGACTGACGTAGGGCATGAAGGCTCGGGGTAGAGGAGGACTCCATTCCATTAGATGGAGACCCCTACGAGAAGAGTGGCTTGGGGTCCGGGAGTTCTGGATATGCTACATTTGAGAACCACCAGGTAGAGATGTACATAGGTAGCTTGATATACAGTTCAGATTGGGTTCCAATGTTGGCTCCGCCATTTGCAAGCTATGTGACACTGCGAAAAGTTATTTTTTTCCCTGATTCCTTCATCTGGTAGTGAAGATTACAATACCCTTTAATAGCCAAATAATAACCCACTGGTTTATCACAGCTTTTTGGTTAAGAACACGGACTTTGAGCCTCAACTGCCTGATTTGGATCCATGACCACAGCAGTGTAACGTGGGACAAGTTACCTCTTCGAATCCCATTTTCTTCACCCCCAAATACGGATAATAAAAGCACCTATCCCATAGGGCTATCAAATAATATATGCATTAGATAATACACACACAATGCTTTGGGCTTGGTGGACAAGCATGATGTAGGTAGTTGCTATTATTATTAAGTCACGGGGTTAACATGAAGAGAGGAGATGATACAAAAGAAGGGAACCAGTAGGTAGTAGGTGTTCGAAGAATGTTACTAAAGTTTCCTTCCTTATTTTTCCACCTGAATTTTGCCTCAGTAGAACTTCTTACTCTTATCCAGACTGGATTAACCTGAGACACTCAATATAGGAAAGCCTACTTACCTGCCCAACAGTTTAGGATGGGAGATAAAGGCCAGTTAACAGTGACCAAAGAGGGGAAAATGGAGAAAGGAATCTCGAAAAGAGGAGGCACAATCCAGGTTGAGGAGATAGAATGCACTCAGCAAATATGGAATCCAGCTTAGTGAAGCAGATGCGGTAATTATGGAAAGGTCGAGGTGGTTTGAAACACTGGCTGCTAAGAGATGAAACCCCGCATCATGTTAGGGGCGCCTGGGTGGCTCAGTCGGTTAAGCGGCCGACTTCCGCTCAGGTCACGTTCTCGCGGTCCGTGAGTTCGAGCCCCGCGTCGGGCTCTGTGCTGACAGCTCAGAGCCTGGAGCCTGTTTCAGATTCTGTGTCTCCCTCTCTCTGACCCTTCCCCGTTCATGCTCTGTCTCTCCCTGTCTCAAAAATAAATAAACGTTAAAAAAAAAAAAATTAGGGGCGCCTGGGTGGCTCGGTCGGTTGAGCGTCCGACTTCAGCTCAGGTCATGATCTCACAGACCGTGAGTTCGAGCCCCGCGTCGGGCTCTGTGCTGATGGCTCAGAGCCTGGATCCTGCTTCAGATTCTGTGTCTCCCTCTCTCTCTGCCCCTCCCCCGTTCATGCTCTGTCTCTCTCTGTCTCAAAAATAAACGTAAAAAAAAAAAAGAAACCCCGCATCATGTCTTTTTTCTAATGAATAACAGGGAAGCAGGCTTCTTCAAGTGATTTGACAATACCTAAAATTATCATGAACTCTTCCTGCGGCCTTTGTGTCTTCCATCCCAGCTAGGTATTCATTCATTCACCCGCTCATTCATTCACTTATTTACTGATTTAGGCAACAGATATTTGCACTAAGGAAACCAAAGGGAAATCAAGACAAAAATTCTTATCCTGATGGAGTTTGAAGTCTGGTCAAGGACTACAGGGAAGAAACAAGTAAAATATGTAAATTCTATGGGGACAAAGCAAGCAGTGGCGTCAGGAGAGACGTGGATATGGCGAATACAGTAAAGGCCTGAGGAGGGGAACTTCCCAACAGTGGGAGTGGTCAGTGCAAAGGCCCTGCATCGTCCTGTCTGTGTCATGCTGTGTCCCATTTCTCCACTTCTAACACTGAAAGAGAAAAGTGAAAAGTTTCTGTTGGACTGAAGAAGATAACGTACTCGATAACTCCATGTATGACTTTGTAAGGGCTACTTCAACAAATTACTACTAACCGGGGGGTTTAAAACAACAAAAATGTGTTCTCTCACAGCTCTGGAGACCAGAAAGCCAAAATCCAGCAGAACCGTGCTCTCTGTGGGGGCTTTTGGAGAGAACCCATTCCTTGCCTCTTCCAGCTCCCAGCGGCCGCCACAGAGCTTTCTGGCTGCTTCACTGTCCCCTCTTTCGCCACTGTCACAGGGTCTTCTCTTGTGTGTGTCCATGTCTTCTCTTCTGTGTCTTAAAAGGACACTTGTCTTTGGATTCTGGTCCCAACTTCGTAATGCAGGATGATCTCAAGAACCTTAATTATACCTACAAAGACGCTTTTTCCAAATAAGATCACAATCACAGGTTCTGACAATTAGGACATAAACATATCTTTGGAGGGGTGACCATTCCAAGGTGTGAGTGGATTCATCCCCGCCAAAGGGGTGAATTACCCCTCCAAAGGGGGTGAGTCCACTATAGTCAGTGAAGTTGTCTTAGTTTTACTTTGCCTTCACGCTGGACTTCCTCACATTCCCCATCTTTTTTTCTTCAGGTTGAAAGGTTGCCTTGTAGACGTGCTTTTTGGGAAGGCAGTGCCTATGCAGAACTAGGAGAGGTGGACGACTACGAATTATCTGAGAAAGAGATGTTCATATGGCCATGGCCGTTAATGTGGTCCAAGTGCCAGGTGGGGCTGGCATCTGTTTTGGAGTTGGGATGACTAGGTAGGTTAAATTTTCAGAAGAATTATTAACTCCCTGTTGGCCAAACATCAAGTAGATAAATGTAATCCAATGATAACAATCTGGCATATTGAAGAAATTCCCCCATTTCTCCCTTTTCCCATCCATACCATACAGAACTGTTCCCTTCCTTATTCATATTTCACTTCTACTTTGGGTACCTTTTTATAGTTTAAGTCTCTTAAACTTGTGGTATAACATACAAGCAATGAAGCATAAAGCTTTATGCCCGTGTATTGATTTCATACTATTAAATTTTACATATGTGTATATCTATGTAAGCACCATTCAAATCAAGCACCCAGGAAGCTTTCACATACCTGTGCCCAGTTAATAACCCCTCCTCCCAAAGCGACCACTATTCTGAGTTCTATCACCATAGACTAGTTAACTGTTTTCACACTTCTTATAAAGCAATGTAGTATGTGTTCTTGTGTCGCTTTCTTTGTTTGACATTATGTATGAGAGATTCATCCATGGTCCTCCGTGTAGATGGAGTCCATTCTTTTTCACCACTCCATAGTATTCCATTGTGTATTATACAGTCATTCTGTTTTGATGGGTGCCTGTGTTGCTTCCATTTGTGAGCTATCATGAATAAAGCTGCTATGAATCATCTTGCACAGGTCTTTTGGTGGACATATGCCCTTATCTTCGTTGGGCACATCCCCAGGAGTGGAAGTGCTGGGCCATAGGATAAGCATATGGTTAGTGTTAGTAGATATTGCCAAAGACTTTTCCAAAGTAGCTAGACCAATTTTCACTCCAGTTGGCCCACATCCTCACCAACGCTTGATAGTGTCAGGATTTTTCATTGTAGTTATTCTGATAGGTATATAGTGGGATTTAATTGGGTCTTAATTTGCATTTCCCTAATGACTTATGATGTTGAGTACTTTGTCCTATGCTTACTGGCCACTTGTATATCCTCTTGCAAAGTGCTTGTTGAAGGTTTTTTCTGTCCCCCCCCCAAAAAAAATTGGGGTTGTCTGTATTTTTCCAACTGATTTGTAGTTCTTTATATAATCTGGATATGAGTCCTCTTTGTAAATATATGTCTTTTCCTGATCTGCCCTAATTGCCTTTTCATTTTCTCACTTGTGTATTTTTGCCGTCAGCAAACTTTTTCTATAAAGGGCCAGATGGTAATTATTTTAGACTTTGTAAGCCATGTGATCTCTGTTGCTGCTACTCAACTCTGCCACTGTAGAAAAAAAGCAGCTGTAGACAGCCATACATTAAATGAATAAGCATGGCTGTATTCCAATAAAACTTTATTTATGGACACTGATATTTTGAATTTCATGTGCATTTCACATATCATTACATATTATTCTTCCCCTGACTTTTTTCAACCACGTGAAAATATAAAAACCATTTTGAGCTCACAGGCTGTACAAAGACATATAGCAGGATGAATTTAGTACATTGGCCATAGTTTGGTGGACCCGACATGTATTTTATACACATAAGTTCTTAATTTTCATGAGTTCCAATTTATGTCTCTTCTTTGGTCATTAGTGCTTTTTATTCCTATATAAGAAATCTTTGCCTATCACAGTTCTTGAATATGTTCTCCTTTGTTTTATCCCAAAAAGCTGTATTTTATCACTCAACGTTTGCCAATGACCCGTCTAGGATTCAGTTTTGTGTATGATGTAAAGCAGAGGTTTTACACTTTTGTTTCTATGTACTCAAATTATCATACACCTTTTCCAACTCTTCTATGCAGCTGTGACTTACCAGCCCTGAAACATTCCCTGATGGCCGAATGTGGAGCTTACAACTGTCAGCTCAGCATTCATTCAACGACTACTTTTTAAAGGCTTTTTATGCACCATGCTAGACGCAAAGGTTTGGCTTTAGTCTCAAGGCGATTATAGCCTTTTGAAGATAACAACGAAGTCCCTACAATAAAATGTGATAAGTGCCACGATTATATTGCAGGTATTTGTTTATATTTTTCTCCTACTAAAAATTAGTCGTTTGGAGAAAGGGGCAAAAGCTTTCATTCGATTATCTCTAGCACTTTGCATGAATTCTGGTAGAAAAGAGGTGCTCATGAAAATTTCGTGAGTAAATGAGTGGATAAATACCCATACATGCACAGTGATTATATGCACATACATGTATACAGTGCATATGTACACAGATTATGTACATATAAGATTTCAGTGAATATGTACACACACACACACACAGCCTTCTACCTCTTCCTCCCAGACACACAAGCTAAAGTACCTCTTGTGCAACTACTCTTTGTGTACCTTGGTCAGAGGACAAAGTTTACGTGGTATAGCCTCATGATCAAAGTCCTGGTGGCTCCTGTATCAGACCGCCTCCATTCAAATCCAGGCTCTAACACCTAGTGGCTGTGTAATCTTAGACCAGTTGCTAAATCTTTCTGTGCCCCAGTAACCTCATCCGTAAAATGGGAAGACCTCTCTCATAGGGTTGTTTAGAATATTAAATGAGTGCATACGTATGAAACAACCAGAGACCTAAAAAGCTCAATGAGGACAGGAATTTTTGTCTGCTTTCTTCATTGCTGTACCCCTAGCTCCTAGGAGACTGGTACGCTGTAGACACTCGATAATCACGTCTGTTGCATGAATGAGAAATACGTGGATCAGGAAAATCCCGATGATTGTTGGCTGTGATTATTTCATACGTGATAGAAAAGCTCTGAATTCCAGTTCCAGCCATTCCCCATCCCCCAGTCCCCAATGATGACAATTTCACTCTTTGGGAATCATAGCATTTTTCACCAGTGACACAAGGTGGCAGCATCAGTCTCCTTTTGAGCGACCAACCGCACTAGTTTCACTATTCTAGAGAGAAATCCCGCAGCGTCTTTATGGGCAAATTCCTCCATCCATTCTAGATTCTGTTGCTTTGAATAACAACATTAACTATTTGAACTACTGTAAGGTGAGCTCTTAACTGCCCTAATTTCTAGCTAAAGAAAAGATCACCGCTGGTAAAAAGATGAAGAAGTACTGACATAATCCAGGCTGCTTTACAGTAACTGTTTTGTGCGTTCCTAAAGGTCCATTTCCGTAACAAATAACTGCTTGACAAATAATGAACCCAAGCCTTCCTTTCTGCTACACAAGGTGCAACAATGTTGTTCCTTTTCAAGTCTGTAAGAAAAAAAAAAAAAAAAAAAAAAAAACAAAAGCAAATGTTCTCTGCTTTCTAAATAAAGACGTGGCTGATTCTGCAGTCCTTCTAAATTAATTCTGTGAAACCACTGCGCAGAAGCAGAAATTTCCGAGTACCTTTGAAGGTGAGACCTTGTGGTGTAAAGAAAAGAATCCCGGTTTAGAAATTAAGAGACCTGGGATTCTAGTGGTGCTTCAGGAATCTCCTTATCTCCAACTTTAAACAAAGTTCCTGGGGCACCTGGGTGGCTCAGTTGGTTGGGCATCCGACTTCAGCTCAGCTCATGATCTTGCAGTCTGTGAGTTCGAGCCCCGCGTCGGGCTCTGTGCTGACAGCTCAGAGCCTGGAGCCTGTTTCGGATTCTGTCTCCCTCTCTCTCTGACCCTCCCCTGTTCATGCTCTGTCTCTCTCTGTCTCAAAAATAAATAAACGTTAAACAAAGTTCCTATCTTTCCCAAATTCAGTACCTCTATTTCTAAAACAAAGATAATAATGTCTGCCTTATCTACTTGAAATGAGATCAGTGAATGTAAATACATTTATAAACTGTAAAGGGCTCTATTTTATACTGCGTGAGCTAATGTTAGAATCATTTCCATTTTACCTACGGGGAAAACCAGTTCTAGCCAGTTAAATGGGCTTGCCTCAGTTTTCTCGTCTATAAAATGGGCTGATGAAAGCAACCCCACCTACTTCAGTGACTTGTAAGGGTAAAATGAGGTAATAGATGTGAAAGTGCATTTACAGTGCAAGTACTCTCACTTGTACAAGATTGTTAGTTTAAGCAAATGGCTTTTCTTGAGTTTCACAAACAATCCCGAAGACAACAACATGTAACTAAATAGGCTTTTAAAAATAAGCATGTTTGATTTACTTCAGAAATCTCAGGAAATTGTGCATCACTTCTTGGCCTTTGAGCTAAGATCAAGTGTAGTATCTGTTCTTATCAGGTTAATATCTGATATGTCCTTTATCTGAAGACAATCTAGTAAATGGATTTTTGGAGCTTGCTCAGTCTACTCCACACGGACCTGGGAATGCAGCACCTCTAGGAACTGCGCACCCCCTCAGGGCGGGGAGGAGGAGAAATCTCAGGAGATCTCACATTTAGAAAAAAAAAGACAGGAATAAAGAAGCCTAAGGTATCATTGCATCTAGGGAAGGATAAACTCAAACTAAATGGTATATTTTCAGAGTTAGTAGTTGATAAACACTTTTTGAATATGTGTGTTTAAATTAGGTGTCTTGTAGAAATAAACTGTTCGCTTAAAATACGAACATTCAACTAAACGTTTATCAACTGCCTATTTTGTATTGAGTATTCTCAAAATGTGTTCTTTCATTTTTAATGTTTTAGTCCTCAAAACCAGAGAAAAATTGAAATCAAATTGAAATTGAAATTAAAAGTTGAGAAAACTGAGATTCAGAGAAGTTGCTCAGTTTGCCCCAGGTCAAACAGCAGATCCAAGATGTTCAGACCTCAAATCCCCTGTTCCTTCCTGCCTTTTCTTTTTAAGTTTATTTCCTTATTTTGAGAAGCAGAGAGAGGGAAAATAGGGGAGGGGCAGAGAGAGAGAAGAGTGAGAATCCCAAGCAGGCTCCACTGTCAGCACAGAGCCCATGCGGGGCTTGATCCCACATACCAAGGAGGTCATGACCCGAGTCCAAAGTCAAGAGTTGGCCCTTTAACCGCCTGAGCCACCTAGGCACCTCCTTCCTGCCTTTTCCTAGGCCCATTACTGTGGCGGCCTCTACTCACTCCTGTAGCAACACTCATGATTCCAAATCCAGCACTTACAAAAAAGCAATCTAGCAATTTTTGTTTAGTATAATCCAGAGGTGGAATGTACCAGTTTTAAAGAAACTGGATAAATGGGGTACTCCATAACCAAAACTTATCTGTCTCCTTAAGTGAATTTCAATGGCTTCCTTTGACCTTTGGACTACACACTCTCATGTAAAGGCACTCAGTTACCTTTCCTCTAAATATTTCCAGAACCAGTTCATGCCTTTTCAAAAAACAAAACAAAACAAAAAAAAAAAGATTAATTATTAAATGTGAGGGGTTAAAGAGAAAGAGAAATAAAATAATGAGGTAACAGGAGATCTTAGAAATGAAAGCCATTTAAATCTCTTGGGAGGTATCAGTTATTTAAGAATATGATGTGCTGTGGTTGTCACACATAATAAGTTAATCTTAAAAAAGGCATTTATCCCTGCTGATGCTATAGTTCTTATACAGACTAGTTTAGTGAACTGGATGCCATTTTCAGGAGTGAGTTTTGGTAAGCCATGTTTACCAGGAATTTTAATGACTTAATTACTTTGAAATGACACCATTCTAAACTATGAAGTCTGTTCCACTGCATTTAACTTGCTAGTTAGATTGCTCAATTTTAGAGTTTAAAGCAAAGATGCCTTCACATTTACGTATCTGGTTAGGTGGTGTGATTTCCTATTATGTGAAGAATGATATTGACACTGTACTTGTGATTTGTTCAAGTCAATTTTAATGAGTATCTCTATCATTCTGTTCCCTTGAAGAGTAATTCAAATACAATACTTGTTTGCATACAACTACAGGCTTCAATCAGCGCTATGATCTTTTTGTTATGAACAAAAGATAACCTGCAGAGCCCTGTGAATGGAAATATAAAACTTACTTCAACATCCATTCCTTTTCCCTCTTATCTGCTCTTGGAACAACAGATTTTTTTGCCTTCTTAGCAAGCAGCTGAATTCAACCTGGAGAACTTGAATGTTAGGTTCTTAGTATTCAGTCTAGTGCCGGCTAAAGTTAACAATCTCACCCAATTAATTACTTTAGGAACCGACAAGATTGAAGAGTTGTAATACCATTTAGCTACAGTAAAAGGCTGGCTTTTACAATGTTTATTCTTAAATATGTTTATTCTTAATAAAAGTCATTTCGCAGATAAGGAAAAGCATACAGGAAATGGAAAAGGAGGTAACTCTAAAATTCTAATGATAGAACAGAGTAGGATACAAGGAGCCATCTGAGTGGCACAGGTGCCCAAGGAGGGGGGAAGATAGGAGGGGTCTGAGGTTTCAACAAGACTTGGACTTACTTGCAGGTCGAAATTCCAAAGACAGGGGTTGGCGACTTAGAACTTCAAGGGTGATTATCATTACAAAGAGGGTTGAGTGGGCAAGGGAAAGACTCCAGAATCCCCGAATTCCTTTCAGAATGTCAATAATCACTTTGTATTGTTTCTGCCATTTTAACATTTCAAGAGGTGGGTCTCACTGAAAAGCTACAGAAGGAATCTGTTCTCTTAGCTATCCTGGCTTTTACTTGTTGCTATTTGAATTGAGAGTGCTGTGTGTGTGACACATCTGGATGCCCCAGCTCCAAAGCTGGCTTGGAGATTCCAGAAGATGGCGATTTTACCTTTCTTTGCCAGCCCGACTTGTCGTCCAGGCTGGACTTCACCTTAATTGAGCAGATACCAAACCCTGTGCTGGGGACGGTACAGATGCTGTGCAACTGATTTTTCCTAACTATAGCCCTAAACCAGACGGTGATAAGTGCCACGACAGTGTTCTAAACAAAGGTTGAAAGTGAAGTTAATTCTGCCCAAGGGTCAAGAACGGGCTCAGAGAGGTAACATTTCAGAGGACTCTAGAGCAACAGAAGCCTTTTGCTAGCTAGAGAAAGGATAGATGTGCGTCATAAGCAGAGGGAGTAGGAGGGCAAGAGAATGGTGTCAAAGGACTGTTCTGGAAAGGACAAGTGGTTGATGGTGGCTGGATACAGGTGTCACTGAACCCCACAACAAGTCAGTGTAAATGTATCATCAAGCTACAACTCTTTCTTGATACACAAAAAAGACAGCTGGAAAAAGTGTCTATTTATCGTCCACTGTGTGCCCAGTTCTCTGCCAAGCGCTATAGAAGATATAGGGGAAGACTCTTGCCCCGTAAATGTTGATATAGTATTCTACCTGGAAGAAAGATGAACTCATATAAAATAATGTAAAATAATATTACAGATATTGCAGAGTGGCTTGATGGCTTGGGACGCCTTCATCCCCAGAAACTGGAATAAAGGTCATGGCTAACTCTTACGTAGCATTTCTTTGTACCGGGCACCGTTCTAGATGCTTACATGGATTAACTAATTCAATCTTTACAGTTACTGTATTTGGGAGAAACAGTTAACATATGCATTTACATATGGGGAAACTAAGGCACAGAGCCACAGCCGCGATTCAAATCTACAGGCTCTGGCTCCAAAGTCGTGTCTCCAGTTCCTATCTTCAGAATCTAGCTCAGAATCCAGTGCCGGGCGTTTTTCCTTGAGCATTTTCACGATTAATACGATTCAAACCGAAATAAATCCTTGAAAGCCCCGAATCTGTAAGGGAGGAGAAATGAATGCATACAGCCTCAACTTTTGGCCGACCCAAGGGCCAGCAAGACAGTGTTTTTTTATTTATATCGTTTTCCTTTTGTGACAACTTGGTGTTTCTGAACGCTAGGGGCTCCCGGATTCTCTGGTTTGAGAGTTAACTTTTCCTTTTAGGACTTTTTTTTTTTTTTTTTTGAAGGGGGTGGGGGAAAATGTGGCCTTAATTATCCTACGTCTTAGGCAGTTTAAGGAAGGGGCTGTGCTTTCGGGATCTCTTCGGAGCCAAGTAAGGACCCCCCCCCCCCCCGCCTTCTCTTTTTAAAAGGACCTCGTGCAATAAAAGTGCAGAAACAAACACAGGCGACCACAACAGCAGCCGCTACGGCAGCAGGAGGAGGCGGAGGAAGAGGAGGGAGGAGAAGTTGGGAGTCGGGGCAGGCGCTCCGGCCGGGCTCGGAGCAGCTCCCATTCATTAAGGAAGCAGCAGCCGAGGAAGGTGGCCGAGCGCCCGCGCTGCCCACTCGCCCGCTTGCGCAGCCGGACACGCGCCAGCCCCGCGCGCCCCGGGCAGCACAGCTCTCTGCAGAAGTTTCTGCTCGGCATCTGGCTCTCGTCCCCCCGGACTCTCGCACGGCTGGGGGCTGAGAGAGGAGCGCGGAGGAGCAGCGGGGAGCCGAACACAGCCCGGGCTGCAGCGGGAAGCGCGCGGCGGGCTGCACCGTCGCCGCCGCGCCGCCAGCGGGGGCCGACCCTCCGCGTCCCCGAGCAGCCGCGGCCGGGAGGCGGGCCGGGCGCGCGGGTGTGTGGCCGCCGCCGCCGCCGCCGCCGCCGCCGGGCGTCTTCGCGGGGCCGGAGGCTCGCGCCGCAGCCAGCGCCATGCAAAACTACAAGTACGACAAGGCGATCGCCCCGGAGAGCAAGAACGGCGGCAGCCCGGCGCTCAACAACAACCCGAGGAAGGGCGGCAGTAAGCGGGCGCTGCTCATCTGCCTCGACCTCTTCTGCCTCTTCATGGGTGAGCTCGGCCCCGCGCCGTCAGCCCCGGCCCCCCACCCCCACCCCAGCCCTGTCCCGGAGCCCTCGCGCCGCCCGAGCCCCGGCGCCCGCCCTTCCCCGGGCCGCCGGCTTCCCGGCCTGGAAGCGGGCGTGGGGTCGCGCTCAGGCTCCCCGGGCCACCGGAGCCCGCGGCCCCTTACAAGCCGTCTCCGGCTGGGGGCGCAGGCAGGGTCCCGCGGAAGGTGCGGGGTCGGCCTCCTTACGCAGGGCCGTGGGCGGAACCGTGACCCGGAGCCCGCGCCGATCCTGTGGCCCCGCGTCCGAGTAAAATGGATCTCCGGGGGCGCCGGGCCCCTGCCTGCAGCCGCGCTGCCTGCTCGCTGAATGTGTGTAAACACCCAACCCTTCCGCTCGTCCCGCCGCGGCCCGGCGGCTCTCGGGCTGGCCTTTCCCCGCGCGCCCCCCGGGGGGGCTGGAAGGTGCGCCCCGGGGCCTTGATGCGGGCGCCCGTTCCGCTGCAACTTGTTGGGCGCCTACTGTGTGCCAGGGGTGGGCGGTGTCGCGGCCCTGGCTTCAACCAGCCCTCGCCCTGACTCGGTGCGGGATGGGTGAGGAACCCCGTTTCACCGATTAGGAAGACCGAGGCACGGGGCAGCCAAGCCAGGATCGAGTTCATGTTGTGGCACCACGGTTAACGGCAGTCCCAGAAAGTTGAGGCGATGGTCCTTTGCTGTTTTCCCCACTAGTTGGATGCCCCCGCCGGAAGAGCGGTGGGCGTTAAAGAATGGAGCGGGGAGCGAGGAGGATTTATGAACTTGGTAGGAGGCAGGAGAAAGCTATTGACATGAATCTACAGGAGTTCCAAGGTTGAAGTCAGAGTAGAATTTTTTTTTTTTTTTTTTTTTTTTTTCAAAGCGCTTCATGGCGTAATGGAAAGCGCGCAGGACTTGTCATCAGAACACTGCCACTTGCTGGGTGTGCCACCCCACTGCCTCATTGGCCTCAGTTTCCTCGTCAGTAGAGTGAGTGGGTTGAATTAGATGCTCTCCTAAGGCCCCTTCCTGCATTAAGAACTCGGATTTGGTCCAGGAGCTGTTCTGCCAACTCTGCTAACTGAAGAAACATCTGTGTTCCCAGTTCAGTTCCCTTAAAATAGAACTCCTGCACGGAGACTTAAGTCCCCTTTGAAATGGATTTGTCCGTGCACATTGTGCAAACCAGGGACAGTGGGCTGGAGGTACACTTCTCTTTGTGTTTGCTGACTCTTTCTGCAGCGAGGTCCTTACTGACGTCCGTCTGTCCTTGGCTTGACTGTCCGTAGTAAGTTTGGGAGTCAAAGAAAGATGGGACCCTTAGGATTATGAAAACATAAGAATGGTCCCCTTTGGGCCCAGGGAGACAGCTGTCCATAAAATTGTGCTCTGTGGAAGGGAAGAGAGGCACAAATCCCCTTGGCACCTCTTGCGAGAAATTGAACGTTAAGATGCTATGTAAAGGAATTGTCACTGGGGGGCCTACCTTCCTGAAGGCCGCTGGCTTATTATCCTGCACAGTGGGAAGATTAGTATTTCAAGTCTGCTGCCAAGCTATTGAATTTTTAAAAGGCCCTCCCTGGTCCTGGGGGAGTACAAGGAAAACACTAAACACATTGAAGCTGTTTGCTGTAAACTTGTCTGGGGCTTCCCAGTGTTTACTGGTGTGTGTTGTTGGCGGTAAGGTAAACTCTTCCCAGACGGTCTGTGCCCGGTACCCTCCTGCCTCCCACTTTGTGATTAGGAAAACAAAGGTAGAACATGCCTGACAGCCTTTGAACAGTTTCATTGTTCTCCTCCCCCCTTCCACTCTGCTGATTCAGAAGGCCGTCCCCAAGAGAGGATGCATTCTGAGTAAAGGGAAAAGAAGTGTGAAGGAATTTGCAAGAAGACCCAACTATCAGCTATGGTTTAGCCAGGGACCCTGTTGTGCGTGGAAGGTGCGAGTGATGTGTATGATTGTGCATTTTAGGTCATCTGCCCCAACTCTCCCTGTGCCCCCCCCCCCCCCGGAAGCTAATATTCTCTACTTTGCTATTATGTTGACTCACTGCTGGTCTGGTTGAATAAATGATTTTGTTTACCTCAAAAAGGTGATAGCCGGACCCTGCATTTTATTATGAGGCATGTAGCTATCTATTTTAAGGGTATATGCTGTGCCATTAAAACTATGTCAACAAAGTCCTTTTCAAAGTGACTTATTATCAGTGTCTCCCCTGTGCATAGACCAAAATACATCATCACTAACTTAATGCCTAACACCTTTAATTAATAGGAAAAGCCATAAGGTAAGCACTTGAGAAACCTATGCAGGAGAACTCTTTGACTTCCAAAAGAAAGTTAATAACCAGCATGTGATTTTAATATCCCCTACACAACGGTCCTAAAACATTGTTTCTACTTGGTTCACTTTTTGCCTCAGACTGTCAGTATGATTTAATTTTTATATAGTTTATTGATCATCTGGTCTGGATTACAGGGCACTAATATATTAAAAAGAGAAGCCTAGTTTTCTGTTTATTCTCTCACAGGAATACACAGCAAGCTTCATCTCCTTGTATCTGGAAAAAATAAAAGCTGATGTGCTACATAAGTGTTATGTGAGTGGAAATATGCTAGTGGTTGAACTCGTTTCTCATACCTTCTTGGAACGCTAAATTCTTAGGGAAAAAAAAAAACAAAACAAAAGTCCACTCTTGGCTTGAAGGCCAAAAGAATCTGGTGTCTGAGGACACCAAAGGGAGTTTACCTCCCATTGAACAGCTGTCTTTGCCAACTAATTGCTTTTGTAAACACAGTTAAGAATCTTTGTGTGGTAGTCTTTCTGAAATTGGTTTTGTTTTCCTTTCAATTATGTAACATGTACCGCCTCCTGTGTTTTGTGCATGGGTTCTGGTGTAGCAGGGGACATGAGAGTGGCAGAGGACCTTCCCAGGCAAGAAGGGAGGAGCATCCACTGTCCTTCTAAGCCCTGTTCACCTCTTCTTAATATAAATGTATCTCCTCTTTGCTGTAACCTTTGTAGAGAGATCATCTCCATTTCCTAGGTGAGAAAACCAGCATGTCAGAGAAGGGAAGGACTGAGGTTCACACTGAAGTCAATATGGGTTGAGGACTAATTCTCAGTGAGCAGGACTGGAGTCAGTCTCCTTTTCAAGCTCAGGTTTTTATTTTTTTAATTTTTTTTTTTTTAACATTTATTTTTATTTTTGAGACAGAGACAGAGCATGCACGGGGGAGGGTCAGAGAGAGAGAGAGAGACACAGAATCTGAAGCAGGCTTCAGGCTCTGAGCTGTCAGCACAGAGCCTGACGCGGGGCTCGAACCCACGGACCGCGAGATCATGACCTGAGCCGAAGTCGGACGCTTAACCGACTGAGCCACCCAGGCGCCCCTCAAGCTCAGGTTTTTAAAAAAAATGTTTACTTATTTACTTTGAGAGAGAGTGTGTGTGAGCGGGGGAGAGACAGAGAGGAGAGAGAGAGAGAATCCCAAGGAGACTCCACACTTAGTGCAGAGCCCTGCGTGGGGCTCGATCTCAGTGGACTTTGAGATCCATCATGACCTGAGCTGAAATGAAGAGTCAGATGCTTAACTGACTGAGTCATCCAGGCACCCCTCAAACTCAGATTCTTACCAGAAAATTCCGAAACCGTTCGCACAAAGCCCTCCCTCTCTACATTTCCCAGTTACCCATTTGCACCAAAGCAAATGGATAAACGTGACTGAACTCTTCTAATTGTGATACGGTTTTGTGGCCCCATAGCATTGTTTTGATTTGGGGCTGGTTGTGAGTCTAAGTAGTTCACAGATTTTTGAGGGCACCTTTTTACTCTGTGCGACTGCAGTTCCAAAGAAGGAACACCAGCAGTCCGTGGCTGTAGCAAAAGGCAGAGATTTGGTAAATCCATGCGGAGCTTCTATGCCCCTGCTTTCCCTCTTTCCTGTCCCTCATCCCAGGTATTTACTGAGTGCCTCCTTCCAACACATGCATTTTGAGGTCTAGGCAGTTTGAGACAGGTCCAGCTTTTTATGCGTGGGCTTTGTTCAAGGCCCTTCATCCTTCGAGCGCAGTTAGCTAATCTGCAAAACAGTGGTCAGCCTGACCACTTCGTTACGTTGCTGCAAGGATCAGAAGAAATACTGGACGTGAAAATTTTTTGTCCTCTCTTAAGACTTGGGCAAATGCAAGGGATTTATACCTGAGCCCTGGATGAAGGTCTTGTGGCTGTCTTCATACATTGTGTCTCAGAATAATAAGTAGATGAGACCATGAAATACTCAGGAAGAATAGTATGGTGAAGACCAGAAAGCTTCACTTCAAATAGGAGAATGTCACGTTTGCCCAGTAAGTTGAAGACAGATGATTCCCATTCATCGGGACGCTAAACTGTAGCTGAGAAAGTGGACCCTAAAACTGAGCAGAATTCTTGAGCCAACTGCTCAACAACAGCGTACCCTGAGCTCTCTTTAGAGAAAGTTGTTTGTTCAAAAAAAAAAAAAAAAAACAACCAAACAAAAAACCCAACTGTCCTCATTTGGCTTTTGATACCCAAAGGTAGGTAAGTTGAACTTAAGGTAGGGGTGGGAGGTGTTTGAAGAAGCAGGTGCTCGGTCAGATTTAGCCTGGAAGGCTGGACTCCTGTGCCCTTCCTCGCCAGGAAATGCAGTCGATGGGTGTAGTATCACGAAGCAGAGAGAAAGAAGCTCAAACGGGTAAAAATATAGAATCTGGACACTCAGCAACTATGCTGGGTAATTTAGTGATTCCAGAATGTTCTTGGATGTTTCTTGATTTTCACTTAAACAGTGGAGGTAAAATCCTGGAACTGGTTCCATATATGGGCTACATAACACCCTCTTGTGTTATTATTAAACTACCCACTTTTAACTGTGGAAGAGAGGCAGTGTGGTGTAGTGAAGAGAGCAGGAGACTTGGAGCCAGAAAGCTTCCAGTTCCAGGGTGGCCAAAGCTACCATCCAGTTGTGTGGTTGTGGACAAGTTGGTTTTCTGTGGATCTCAGGTTTTTTTGTTTTTTTTTTTTTCCCCAGTAGTAAAATGACTGGTTGGGCGGGATTATCTCTAATGTGTAAAGCTGCCTTGCAACATTCTGTGACGGATTTCTAGTAGAGAGGAGTGACACATTTGTGGAATATCTACCCTCATGGGTGCACTCTGCTTAACTCTTCGTTGTCCATTATCTCAGTGAGTGACAACAGTGATGAGCCTAGAAATAGGGGTTCTGGCCTCAGACTGCCACTAGGTCACTATGTAACTGTGGAGAAAGTCACTTGACTTCCCTGGGCCTGGGTTTCTTCATTATCACAATAAAAGGAAGGGACTAGATCATCTTCTCAGATCTCTTGCAGCACTAACTGTTTTATGATTCTGTGCTGGTAGATACTGCGATGTAGAAACCCAGTTGTTCTTCTGTTGGACCATTTACCATCAACTGAAGTGTCCTCTTTTTTACCAAAGAATGAATGCTGACCATAAGGTAATATTGGTATTCTTTCTGGAAGGAAAAGTAAGCACCATTACTAAAGTTAACCCAATATGCTGAGAAACTAGCTAGATTTTTCCTTGGCCAGATGTGTCCCTTAACCTGCCTCCTGAAATGTATAGTACAGCTGACCCTTGAGCAATGCGTATGACTTTTGACTTCCCCAAAACTTTAAGAGCCTTCTGTTGACCGGAAGCCTTACTGGTAAACATAGACATCAGTTACCACGTATTTTGCATGTTATAGGTATTATATACTGTGTTCTTACGAGAAAGTGAGCTAGAGAAAAGGAAATGTTATTAGGAAAATCTTAAGAAAGAAAAGATACATTTGTAGTCCTGTACTGTATTGAAAAAAAATCTCTGTAAGTGGACCCGTGCAGTTCAAATCTGTGTTGTTCAAGAGTCGGCTGTAGTCACAAGCATACCATCACAACAGGTGACTTTTCCCTTTTTTTATTGCTCTTCTATTATGTTCACTATGTGTTTTTAATAACTCAATACGTTTTGATAGCTTAATCTACCATGTGAACCACAGAATGTAGAAACAGGTTTTCATTAATCCACTGGTGAACTGTCCAGCCAAGCATCCTGCGTGGGTTGAAATAAAGAAGGGAACCACCAGGGGCGCCTGGGTGGCTCAGTCGGTGAAGTGTCCGACTTCAGCTCAGGTCACGATCTCGCGGTCCGTGAGTTCGAGCCCCGCGTCGGGGCTCTGGGCTGACGGCTCAGAGCCTGGAGCCTGCTTCCAATTCTCTGTCTCCCTCTCTCTCTGCCTCTCCCCCATTCACGCTCCGTCTCTCTCTGTCTCAAAAATAAATAAACGTTAAAAAAAATAATAAAAAAAAATAAAAAAAGAAGAGAACCTCCATTTCATAGGTAAGCCATGATGACTTTTCCAGAATGGTTGAAAACCTCGGTTTCCTTAATTGTCTGAACGGCCAGGGTCTTTTTGTGCTGTTTTTGTTTAACCTTAGCTCTTTCTTCCCAAGACACCAGGGGGGGTTTAGCTGTCTTTGTGGGAGGCTGTTAAAGCCAGAGTTGGTGGCCTTTTCCACTTTTAGCCCCTTTTGATTTCCTGTCAATTTTGAATTTTTTCTTTCCCCTTCCTGTGCAGTTGTTTGGGCTGGCAAGCCCAGTTGGTCACAGCATGATGCTAATGAGATTGTAGTCGAGGACCTCTTCCCTGTGTGGGCAGTTATATTTATGGAAACACCCTACCCAGTGTGTCAATTCAACCAGCGCACATTATATGAGGGGTAATGACTTATTTGGGGGATGCCTACTATATCAGTATGTCGCAAACTCACCTAGTAAGGAAACCCATCTGATGTGAAATGGAGATTCTCAGCCTCCTTCTCAGGAGATTCAGATTCGCCAGGCTTTGGGCCAGGACCTGGGGTCCTGTTTTTTATAAAAGCTTCTGGTGATTCTCATCAAGCCAATCGGATATTAGCTATGTTGTTCAACAGCTGTGTCTTAAGGGCAATTGGTTATGTGCTGGGCCTTTTGTCCCTGGACCGATTGTTCTGCCAGTTTTCACGTTGTTAGGTTGTCTGTAGTTTTTCCGTTGGTGGCCAGCACACCTGTCTTTCAGCAAAGATCATGAAGCTTGTTAGAACTCTTTCAAAAGGAAAAACTCCCTCTGCGTGCGGGCCTGAAGGTCTGTGATTTTTAGTGCAGGGACTAGGTGTGATGTCTTCTGATTGCCGAGAGGCCAGAATTTTTTATTTATTTCCGGGTTCTAAACTGAGTTCTGCTCAGTGGAAGTTGCCAGCCCAGTGACCACTTTGGCACCATGAGGTGTTAACTTTGTAAATATTTTCTTTTGAGATATTGAAGTTTGTGTATGAGTGACAAGCGAAATGAATAAATGTTCTTTTTTTTTTTTAACGTTTATTTATTTTTGAGACAGGGAGAGACAGAGCATGAACGGGGAGGGTCAGAGAGAGAGGGAGACACAGCATCCGAAACAGGCTCCAGGCTCTGAGCTGTCAGCACAGAGCCCGACGCGGGGCTTGAACTCATGGACCGCGAGATCATGACCTGAGCCCAAGTCGGATGCTTAACCGACTGAGCCACCCAGGCGCCCCTAAATGAGGTTCTTGAATAGAGCCTTCATAGGATCAAAGTTAGCCTGGCAAAGTATTGTAGAAACAATACCAGCTTTGGATTCACTCAGATCTGCCTGTGACTTGGGCAAAAGTTGTTTAACCTTTCCAGGCTTCACTTTCCTCATCTGGAAAATAAGCAAGAAACCTAGTGACCCCCTTGTCCGGTGCAACTCAGATGAGGTCATGAATCTGAAAGCACTTTGGGAAGTTAAAAAGCACTCTATCACTACCAGGTATTGTGTTGCTATTATTACTCCTGGTAATAGTAGCATTTCCCTTTCTTTCCTAGTGTTCTTACTCCCCAGGGGTGCTATGAAATCCTTGCATTTTTTGGCAGCAGAATTGCCTGAAAAATAGGCTAGGGGGAAAAAGTGGGAAGAGAATCCTAAGAAAAAACCAGGCAGAGGGAACACAAATGTTTTCCATTAGCGGAAGAAAAGCAGGGGCCGGTTTTCTGATCCCCTGTGGGGAAAGTCACAATACAGGAACCTCAGTAATGTCTGATGGCTGCTTTCTTCCCCTTTGCAAGGGACACGGCCGCATCATCTGGAGAGAAAGACAAACACACCTTAGGAAAGGTGGGAGGGAGTTTGGACAAATGGTATGTCTCAGGGTCACCTCTTATCCGTGTCTTCTGCCAGCCCAGGGAAAAATCTGACTCAAAAGAACAGCCATGATTGACAGTTTTCAAAATGCCTGTCATCCAGGGAACTCTGTATTTCTTGAGGAAGTGGGGGACCAGCCGTGCTAATTATCAGATTGATTATGCAGGCCAACCGTGTGGGGTCGGTACCAGATTCCTTTGCTAGATGAGGAAACTGCAGCTCAGATGAGGAAACACGGGTGCCTGGTGGTCATTAGTCATGCAGTTTTCCAGAGCTCTTGTCCGCTCCCATCTGCCTCGCTGCCCACTTTTCAATGCAATTAATGCAGCAAAGACTTGCTTTTTTCTAGTTCATTCTATTTCATTCATTTCAGTTTTATTGAGTCCGGATATGTACTGTATGTTCTACGGGACCCAATATAGGACATACATAGGAGTCTCTCTTTTTTTTTTTTTTTTTTAATTTTTATGTTTGTTTATTTTTGAGAGAGAGAAAGTGGGGGAGGAACAGAGAGAGAGAGAGGGAGACATAAAATCCAAAGCAGGCTCCAGGCTCTGAGCTGTCAGCAGAGCCCGACGCGGGGCTCGAACTCACGAACTGCAAAATCATGACCTGAGCCGAAGTTGGACGCTTAACCCACTGAGCCACCCAGGTGCCTCGGACATAAATAGAAACCCGAAGGATCATGTTGGGCAGTGAAGAGCTAGCTGTACATAATTAATGGCAAAACAGCTCAGAGTGTGTTGAATGAGCCTTTCTGTAGGAACAGTTCTCCACTGCCTTAGATTCATGGAATCTTTAGAATTTGGAAGGGGCTTGGAGGCATGATGATCAACAATATCAAGGTCTTTTTTTTTTTTTAATTTCAGTCAGAAACACAGGGCTCTTGGTCGGGAGGTTGGAGAGGGAGGCACAGGCTTTAGAGTCAGACAGATGAGAGCTTGCCTGCTAGTACTGGCTTTGTACTCTCAAGAAAGTCACTGAGGGGCACCTGGGTGGCTCAGTCGGTTGAGTGTCCGACTTCGGCTCAGGTCATGATCTCACAGTCCGTGAGTTCGAGCCCCGCGTCGGGCTCTGTGCTGACAGCTCAGAGCCTGGAGCCTGTTTCAGATTCTGCATCTCCCTCTCTCTGCCCCTTGCCGGCTCATGCTCTGTCTCTCTCTGTCTCTCAAAAATGAATAAACGTTTAAAAAAAAAATTATATAAAAAAAGGAAAGTCACTGCATGTGTGCGAGGCCTCCGTTTTCTCCTTTGTCGGTGGGATGGTACGTGTGTTGTAGGGTTGTGAGACCCTGCCAGGCATAGTGCCTGGTGCGGGACGCTCAGCAGGTGGTGGCGGCTGCTGTCATCCTTGTCACTGTGTCCTCATCTGGGCCCTTGATCAGATAAGAGGAGCCTGAGGCCTGAACTGGGTGGTGATCGCCTGGCCATCATGGAGGAGCAGGGCCTCCAACCAGTGTCTTGCCTTTTATGCCATTTTTCCTGTGTTGTGTAGCTGTGAGTTTGAAATCAGCATCGTTCGTGAGGTCCAGTTCTCCAGAACTTCTCTTTTTTCCCTTGCTGGCGTCAAAGGAAGAACAAGGCAAATGGGTTAACTTGTAATCTAAATCGGCAGGTCGTAGTTGAGCGAGGCCAGAGACACATGAGGCGAATTTGAAGGACAAGGCAGCTTCTCGATGCCATTTTTCTTCAAACCAGCACTTGTTCTGGAAAGTGCTCATTACCAAAGATCACTGCTGACTGATTGGAGTTTGAACAGGCGCCCACTTTTTCAAACGCTGTATCAGGAGGGAAGAAAAAGAAAACCAAGTTTGCGAAGTTTTTGCTTTTTAAAAGCTTCTTGAGGTAGAAAATATTCTCATGTGACTGAGGAGGAAACAGAGGCTCTCAGATTAAATAATTTCCTCAGGGTCATGCACTAATTACTGGTGCCAACATTCAAAAGAAAGCTGGGTCAGGTTCTCCAACATCCTCATGGAACTCTCCTTCCTTTAGATCCAGATGTACAAATTAGAATGTGCATTAAAGTCCCCCCAATTTAAAAGCAAACCAAACAACACACATGAAATCCAGTTGGAAACTTTTGAAAGGAACTTGTTGATTTCTGTTCCTTGAAAGTATATGTTGCAATCAGAATATTGGTGGTAAGTGTGTTTTTGAGGTTTGTCACAAATTAACAAAATTATATGCCTCGAGAGGTTTGCAGAGAAATGCAAATCAGTATAAGCGCCTTGTCATAATAAGCAGTATGCTTTGGTTCCTGTTTATGTACCCCCAAAGCACATAATGCACATAATTATATTGACACGAAGGAAGCCGTTCTCATTGATGGTTTCTTTATATCTGGCCCCCAAATTAGTTTGTGGTATCAATCAGTATAATTTCTAGAGAGCCTGTTTAATTAAGTCTAGGTTTGTACCTGTCTTTCGAGTAGGGGTCTTGTCTTCCACGGATGTTCCTTGAACACCTACTATATGCTGGGTCCCTCGGGGTGTCTTGACCTTTAAGACTTCCTCAGGCTGGGGAGTGAGAAACAGACTTGCATACTTGTGCACGCTAAGTGTTGCTGATGTGGAGTGATAGAGGAGGGGCTCTAGCAGAAAAGTGAAGAGTGGGGAAGTTTGCCTGAGCGACTGGAGCTGGGTCATGCAAGAGAAATCCTGGCTTACATGCCCGGAAAGAGGAGACGGCGATCCAGCAAAGGGACCAGCAGGTGCTGAGCCGTGGAAACGGGAACATACATCCGGGAAGGGTGCGTATGTGAGGCTGGGGTGTAAGCACAGCACTGTGTGTTTGTATTGTGTGTGGGAGGGAGAATGTTGTGGATGAGGCTAGAGAGATAGCTTGGAGCCAGATTATAAAGGGGGGGCTGTGAAAGGCAGGCAGCCGAGGAACTTGAACTTTATTTTGGAGGACCAGCCGAGCAAATGAAATTTTATTTTTGTTTTCGTTTTCCTTTTTATTATGGAAAATGTCATATAGAAACCAAACACCATATATACCTAGGTGTGGAATTGCTGGGTCATATGGTAACTCCATGTTTAACTTTTTGGGGAACTGCCAAATTGTTTTTCCATGGCGGCTGCAGCATGTTTTAGAAATAGCATAACATTAGTTGAAATATGTCAGGAAAAAAATTAAAGGTTTTATAGACAACGTTTGGAATTAACATATTCATGAACCATTTTTAAGAGAGGATTCATCTACTCTGATTTGTGTTGGAGATCACTGGGTCTGAGGAGAGGGAAATTGGAGAATGAGGACCAGTTATTAGGGAGGCAGAGAAGAGAAGGTAAGAAAGATGACAGAGAGGGGTGCCTGGGTGGCTCAGTTGGTTAAGCATCTGACTTTTCATTTTGGCTCAGGTCACGATCTCACAGTTTGTGAGATCGAGCCCGCTGTTGGGCTGTGTGCTCTGGGCTCTGTGCGGATAGCACAGAGCTTGCTTGGGATTCTCTCTCTCTGCCCCTCCCCCAGTGGCACACACTCTCAAAATAAATAAATAGAAAGAAAGGGAGGGAGGGAGGGAGAAAAATTGGATAGATAGATAGATAGGTAGAAAGAAAGAAAGAAAGCAAGCAAGCTAGATAGACAGACAGACAGACAGCTAGTTCCTGATCTCCTTGGTGGGAACCTCTGAACAGTGGTGCTACTATTCCCTCCCTCCACATTTTCAAGACAGTGTTTATATAAGACTCAATGAAACCCATCTTGTAGGACTACTAAAACGCTTCATGTTCATAACCTTACTAGACAAGTGAACTTGTGAGTTATCTCTGCACCCCTGCCTCCTGGAACTTTTAGTTTCTCAAATGCCCCTGAAAATAAATGGGCCATTGGATATCCTCCTGGTTTAGAGAAACAATTTTTCTTGGATTGTAATGCTGTCTTTAAAACGGCATTGTTGAGGTGTAATTCAGGTACTGTGTAATTCACCCATTTGAAATGTACAGTTCACTGGCTTTCTGTATATCCTACGGACTTGGGCAACTGTCACCACATTCAATTTTTAGAACATTTTCATCCTGTAAAAAGAAACCTGTACCTGTCAGCGGTCACTCTCCATTTACCCTCCTGGTCCTGCCATCCCACGGCAAGCACTTATCAACTCTTTGCGTCTATACGCATTCACCTCTTCTGGATGTTTCATGTAAGTGGAATCGTCTATGTGGTCTTTGTGAATGGCCTCTTTCACTCAAGATAATATTTTTAGGGTTCATCCATATTGTATCACATATGAACAGCGTGTTTGTTCAGCATGTATCAATACTTCATTTACTTTTATTGCCAAATAATATTCCATTGTATGGCCATACCACATTTATCAGTCAGTAAGGCCTCTGGGTTATTTGCACTTCCTGGCTATTACGAATGCTGCTCTGAACATTCGTTGTACAGACTTTGTGTGTGGCTATGTTTTCAATTCTCTTGGGCATGTATACTTAGGAGTGGAATTGCTGGACCCCATGGTAACTCCGTGTTTAACTTCTTGAGGAAACTGCCAAACTATTTTCCATAGCGGCTGTACCATTTTGGAAATATCTTAAGATCGGGGCCGCCTGGGTGGCTCAGTGGGTTAAGCATCCGACTTCAGCGCAGGTTGTGATCTCGCACTTTACGGGTTCGAGCCCCGCGTCGGGCTCTGTGCTGACAGTTTGCGGAGCCTGGAGCCTGCTTCAGATTGTGTCTCCCTCTCTCTCTGCCCCTACCCCTCTCGCATTCTGTTTCTCTCTGTCTCTCTCCCTCAAAAATAAATTTAAAAAAAATATTAAAAAAATTAAGGAAAATTTCTTCAGATTAATTAAAATATGTAAGGAGAAAACACAAAAGTTTTACCAAAGACCTTTGGAATTAACATATTCATGAAACCACTATAGTGTCCCTTTGTTCTCAGGGCCATTTTCCACAAAGAAGCAAAGTTTCTAATCAGTTTACTACTGTCCCTGGGTTTAAAATGAGTGGGCAGAGAACAATAAAGCTGACCGAGGAAAAAGATGCTGGGTGGTCAGCTAGACCGCTCACCCGCTGAGTAACCTATTTCCACAAACCGGGATGTTACAGGAAGATTCCTGCCTCGGCAACATGAAAACAAGGCTTGGATCTTCAGAGTCGCTTGAAAACAGTTAAAAGTGCGAATGTTAATATTAAGACCTGAGTATTCCTGAGATCTGTCTTACAGTATTTTTTTTTTTATTTTTTTTTAAATTTTTTTTTTCAACGTTTTTTATTTATTTTTGGGACAGAGAGAGACAGAGCATGAACGGGGGAGGGGCAGAGAGAGAGGGAGACACAGAATCGGAAACAGGCTCCAGGCTCCGAGCCATCAGCCCAGAGCCTGACGCGGGGCTCGAACTCACGGACCGCGAGATCGTGACCTGGCTGAAGTCGGATGCTTAACCGACTGCGCCACCCAGGCGCCCCTGTCTTACAGTATTTTTAAGGCTATGGAATAGAGCTGTTGTGTCTGCTAAGGTTGTTCCTTCACTCTCCCCCCTGCCCCCAGTTGTGTGGCTGTGTACATAATGATCATGTCAGAAATGAGAATTACCACCTGTCTTTTGGACTTGTGCTGGGTGCCGGAGATGGTAAAGAGCGTAAGACCCAAGCACAAATCTTTAGGAATTAGTTTAAGTATCATGCTGTAAGTTGTTCTACAAATGAAACGGTAAGGGCATGAAAAACCACAGATATTACAAAAGGGTGAGGAAGAGACTCACCTTTGTTTATTTTTTAAAGTTTATTTACCTTTGAGAGAGAGAGAGAGAGAGAGACAGAACGAGGGGGGAGGGGCAGAGAGAGAGAGAGGGAGAGGGAGAGAGAATCCCAAGCAGGTTCCACGCTGTCAGTATGGAACCTGATGTGGGGCTCCAACTCCCAAACCATGAGATCATGACCTGAGCCGAAACCAAAAGTCGCATACTTAAGACTGAGCCACCCAGGCGCCCCAACACTCACCTTTATTAATAGGAACATTAGTTGCTGTCTCGCTTGATCTCTACAATAACAGAATAAGGTAGATGTCAATGACTTGGTTTTACAACTCGGAGAGGGGAAATGATTTGGCCAAGTTCACACAGCTCATGTATGTTGGGGCTGGCCTGGGACTCAGGCCTGCCAAAATAATGTTAATTGCTGACAGTTATTGAGTACTATGTCCCTCTCACTGGGTTAAGCAGTGTGCCCTCATTCTCTTATTTAATTCTCCCAATGAGCCTGTGGAGTCCTTATTACCAATATCTCCATTTTATAGGACTGAGGTTCAGAGAGGTTAAAAAATAACTTCTTAAAGATTATGGGGCAAGTGGGTGTCAGTGTTGGGGTCAGAGCTAAGCAGTCTGTCCCATAAGACCAGGCTTTACTGCTTTTGTTCTCCGGGTGCTTCTGAAGCCCCCTTTGTCCGTACTAGTCCCTGCTGGCTTTCACATTGGTGACACATGATGAATTGTCCAACATGAGTTATATTTGTGATTCTCACCCTGGGTTCTCTGGGCCTGTAAAGCTCCACTAGGGCAATTATGGGGCATCTTATGCTATTTTCTGTACTTCAAAAATAGCTAACATGTACTGCACATTTATTTACCCACAGTCAATTAGACTGGACTAACTCAGACCATCAGCCTCTGCCTAGATGAGTCAAAGAATTGGTGTTCTGTGCTGTGACTTGAATGTGTAAGGACACTTGTCCACTCACTCTGGTCCTGCTGGTTATCTCTGCTCATTCGGAGATGGGATTGGCACTGTCTATGCTTTGTTTTGCAAAAGCGGAGAAATGATGTAAAATACAGTTTACTTGGTAAGTAAGGACATCTTCCAGAGGTCACAGAGGGTCAAGAAGGAAGTGGCAGGTATCTTTGGTGGTGAAAAGGTTGAGCATTCCTGGATGGAGAAGCCGCTCTGTGAATCTAGAGCAGAGGAAACCACCAGGTCATGGGAAGGCGGCCCAAATGGAAGAGGGGCTGGAACCAAGCCTTTGTCACCGGCATCAGGCAACAGTAATGGGTTGTTGTGTTAGTGACCTTTTTGTTCCATGGGCTTGATGTGCTGTGCTTGTGGTGTGATGTAACCTTTGGGTCCCATGGAGAAATTGCACTTTTCTGGTTAGTGGCTGTGGGTGCAGTACCTTCATTAGATGCGGTGAATAGAACTTCTCCCAATAGCCTCTTCCCCACAGATGACCCACATTTTTGTGGAGTTGGTGACCACCAACAGGAAGTTGCAGACATGCTTGTCAGCCGCACAGTGGATTTCATTAGACACTTGCCCACAGTAGCTGATTTGGTCAATTTGGCCTCCATTGGTTTCTAGGGAAGAATGACCTGATGTATTAGTTCTCATCATTGCATTGGTCTTGGCTGTCATCTTGGCCTTGATGGACATTTTGATGAAATATATAGTGTTGTCTTTTGAACAGCTGCACCTACTTTCAGCAGGCTAGGATTTTTAAAATATTGCCAAGGATGTTACCAACTTAGCCGAGTCTTTTGTTTGATGGGCTTCTCACTTAAATCTCTTTGGAGAGAGTGACTCCAATAAGTAGGCAGGAGGGATGGTCTCCACTCATTACCTGGTAAACCATTGCTTTGGAAGATCTATATCATAGGCATTGGGTGAATGCATGATTTCCAGGGGCTGGCTGGAAAATTAAAATATGCTTCTTGGGTCAAAACATTCAAACTACTGGCCTTTCAATCCCATGGGAAAGTAAGCCATCTTGATTTTTTTTTTTCCTTTGGTTCAATTTTCCTAGGGCCACTGATGATTGAAAAACCTTTAATCAACATTTTGCCTTAAATTTGGTGTCTGCAGTCCTGCTCGTCTGGGTGGTGAAATACAGTTATTATTAATTAATAATCTCTTTCACTGAACAGTTCCATCAAATGCATTTGAGAATTTGAGCGTAAATATTTTGTTTTGCCCCAATTAATTTCTCTCATTCTAGATAGATCTCTGGCTACCTAAACCCTGAAAGCTAACAAAACAAAACACAAATACCCCCACATTCAGAATATTTTTCTCCAAATGTCAATTGGAAAAAGACTAGGAAATGAACATTTTTTGAGCCCTTCTGGTATAGTCACGCATGAAGTGTATCTCATCAAATTGTGTGATGCCGAAGGGGGAGATACTGCCATAACTGATTTTTAAAGACGAAGCAGTTGCCCTTTGGGGAGAGGTTGAGTGGCTTGCTGGGGATCCTGCGATAGGAAAATGGTTGAGTGCCTGGGGATAAGAAGCAATCAACACCTTCACTCTTTCCTCCAAGAGTGAAGACTAGCATTGGAAATTGCACTGGCTTCTATTTTCAATAATAAGCTTATGAAGAAAGCAAGCAAGCCAGAAAGTTTTAGAATGAAATGATCAGGCCTTCTAAAGTGTTCAAGTGTGATTTGGGATTTAGAGCCTTTTAGTTTTGCCTGTTGCTTTGCAGATTCCTGGAGGGTCGAGATTAGACTCAAAACCTTCAGGCTGGAAGGGGGAAGGGCATGCATTTTGCTGGAGACTTATCTGGCAGGCTGTAATGCAAGGGGCTTTACAGGCATTATTAACTGACTTGAATTTCACAATAACTCTGAAGGAGCAGGTTGGAGTTCATTTTAGTTTTCTCTGAACTTAGCAATGCCTGTCTCAACTCTTTCTGGTGAGTAGTGACACAACGTATTAATAATTCAACTAGTTAATCACTAGCAAAGATCGTTTACTAAGATTCCAGGGGAAGTGCTTTTCTGGGATCTGTTTTGAGCTGGTCACTCATGCCACGCATCCGTTTTTATTGAAAATACGCAGGAGATTCTTAGCTCCAGCTCCGTAGAGCATTAAAGAAGGGCAGGGGCCTGGCAGGAGAATAGTTTGCCAATTTCATACAGAAATGGATGGACTTTTCTGTGTAGAGATCCGGGACTTCAGATTCTGTCGTTGTTGCTTATCAGTCTTGCCCAAAAGAGTTAAAAAGACCCCGGGGCAATGCAACATTTTGAGGGAAGTAGCCTACACTTTGGTTACAGGCTCTGTGTATTTCCCAGGCTATTGTAGGTTTCCTATTCATCTGGTTTTGAATGGTGGTATGATTAGCATGAGAGCAAGTGTATAAAGTAGGTCTTTTTCTCCTTTTCCTAAAAGAAGTTTTGTGGCGTTTCTTTTTCTGACAGAGTTGGCATGAAGCTTTGACAAACACAGACCCATGGAAAAGTTAAATAGGACTTAGAGCAGACCCATTTTGTACAGACCCTTCACATTTAGCATGCAGAGCAGCAAAGCAGCTGGCAAGAGGCACTTGGGATCATAGGAGTCATAGCAAGGGCTGTTCCTCCCCTGTGGACCAGTGATGAATGGGAAATACCCACAAAAAAAAAAAAAAACCAGTGAGAAAGTGCATTCTTGGCTATTGACCATTCTCTGTTGTCGGAAAACTACAGATGAGAACATTCCTGGGACTCCCGGTCTATCTTATCTATCCTTCAGTGTTTATTGAGATACATACAAAGGCTGAGAGAGACACAAAGAATCTGGAGAGGTGGATCCTGCCCTTAAGGGGCAGGTGAGAAGATGAGAAGATAGGTACACAATCAGTTGACCTAGAAAACACAGCCAGGTGTCTTGGGTGGATGATTAAATGAAAAACTTAAAATGTGGAGTCTAGGAAGCAGCTCCTTGCTGATCCTGGGCTCTCTTCCCTGCTTTGCTGTATTGGTTGGGGGTCCCCTGGCAAATCACTACAACTTTAGGAATGATACTGTGGGGTGACAATTCATTTTCTGCTGACCTGTTAGAGCTATTGAGACCAAAGGGTATGGTGTCACAAATATACAGGAAATGCCTTAGGCTGTAAAATCATGTATGTATTATGCAATGGATATATATATGTGTGTGTGTGTTCATATATATATGTATATACATGTATATGTATATATATGTATATGTATATATTTGTGTATGTATATATACATATATATGTATGTATATATATTATCTTCTGAGTTTGCTGTCTTCTCCATTCTCCCTGTTTCTATCTCATTTTAGATGCATGCTATCACATACTTGTGGCTGAAAACATTTCTTCAGAGGTTTTATTTCTAAGATGATAGTGTCTCCCCTCCATATGCATTAAGAATAAAGGAGTGTTTCTTGGGGCGCCTGGGTGGCTCAGTCGGTTGAGCTTCCGACTTTGGCTCAGGTCATGATGTCACAGTTCGTGAGTTCGAACCTCATGTTGGGCTCTGTGCAGACAGCTCAGAGCCTGGAGCCTGCTTTGGATTCTGTGTCTCCCTCTCTCTCTGCCCCTCCCCTGCTCGTGCTCTGTCTCTCTCTGTCTCAAAAAATAAATAAAAAAAAACATTACAAAAGAAAAAAGAATGAAGGAGTGTGTCCTAAAACAGCAATTCAGATTGCATAGGCCTTTCTCTTCAGACCAGGACTTTTACGACCTCTTATTGACTGCAAAGTAACCTTTTATTTTATTTTTTTTAGGTTTTTAAAACTTGTTTTGAGGGGCGCCTGGGTGGCTCAGTCGGTTAAGCGTCAGACTTCGGCTCAGGTCATGATCTCACGGTCCCTGAGTTTGAGCCCCGTGTCAGGCTCTGTGCTGACTGCTCAGAGCCTGGAGCCTGTTTCAGATTCTGTGTCTCCCTCTCTCTCTGCCCCTCCCCTGTTCATGCTCTGTCTCTCTCTGTCTCAAAAATAAATAAACGTTAAAAAAAAAAATTAAAAACAAAACTTGTTTTGAGAGAGAGACAGCATGAGTAGGGGAGGGCCAGAGAGAGGGAGAGAGTGAGAATCCCAACACTCCCAACACCAGCGCAGAGCCCAATGCAGGGCCCAAACCCATGAAGCCGTGAGATTGTGATCTGAGCCAAAATCAAGAGTTGGACGCTTAACGGACTGAGCCACCCAGGTGCCCCTACAAAATAAGGGTATTTGAGACCCTTCGGAGTGAGGCCCCAGCCAACTGTTTGTGTTCCTCATTCCCTTGCTTCCCATTCCCCCTCTCTTCCCCTTCTCCATGCCCTTGGCCCCCCGGGATCTCCCTTCTATGACTGCTCACTGGCTTCCCCACTGTCATTCTTTCTCTTTGTTCACTGTATGCTACGTACCTCCCCATATTCAGTTCAAGTGCAATATCTGTGAAGCCTTACTCTATTTCCTCTGGGCAGAATTAGACCTTCTTCGGGCCCTCATAGCACTTTGTGTTGATCTTTCTCAGGTAGAGCGTTTGGTTTATTTTCACTTTTGTATAGTTCCATCTTAATAGATTATGACTTCCTGGCATATAATAGGTGCTCAAGAAATTGTATTAAAGAAAATGTCAGCAAAAAGTTATGTTAGAAAGTAGAGACAAGAAGCAAAAAAGAAAAGTAACATTTTGCACAATCCTAAGGTAGCCGCTGGCACACTATCTCTTCTTTCTATAAATAGCTACATTATTATTAAGTATAATTATAATGCTAAACACTGTATGCTTACTACATACTTCCTGCCAGTCAGTGTGATGAAATGGGGAAAAAAAAAAAAAAAAAAAAAAAAAAACCCTTTGCTTCCTAGACTTGTAACAGCCCATCATAAAGTACTAATGAACTTGAGAAAATTGAGAGTATGTAACAAAATTAAATGCCGCTAGATATTTTGAGTTCAGTTTCACATTCATACAGTGTTTTGTGGTCAACAGACTGAATTTGTACTAACCACGACAGCTTCTGTTTTAAAAAAAAAAGTGTTTAACTTACCTTAAAAGCTAGGGCTATTTTTAAACTATTTCTTTACTTTTTTAAAAAATATTTTTTATTTTTTAGAGAGCATGAGCAAGTAAGCAGGGGAGGGGCAGAGAGAGAGAGAGAGAGAGAGAG
>NW_026057585.1:59949115-60084080 GCF_023721935.1 Panthera uncia
AGAGAGAGAGAGAGAGAGAGAGAGAGAGAGAGACTCCCAAGCAGGCTCCACAGTATCATCGCAGGGCTCCATCTCACAACCCTGAGATCATTACCTGAGCCAAAATCAAAAGTCGATCGCTTAACCAGCCGAGCCACCCAAGTGCCCAAAAAGCCAGGGCTATTTTTAGAATGAGAGATTTTTCTCACCTGGTCCTGTCTGAAGGTAGGCTTCTACATGGAGGGAGAGAGGAGGCCTTCTGTGGAGGAAAGACATCCAAACTGGGAAAAAGAAATCTAAATCTGGGCTTCTGTTCTAACCTTCTAATTTTACTGGATCACCTTGGCCAGGTAACTTTCCTTCTCTATGACTGTTGCCTCAAAGACTATGTTAATATGCAATCTGTCTTGCTATAATTTTAATCCAGCATGAACTATGTTTGGTACTGTGTCGTTAATTATTAGCATTATTAATATTAATCAGCTTTATCACTTAAAGCCCTAGAATAAATGGTCATGATGTGTCATTTCAACAGATATTCCTTGAGCATCTTTAATGTACCAGGGAAAGCGCTAGGTGTTGGGACCTAATGATGAATCGGATGTGGTCCCTGCCCATGAGTCTTCTGGAGCGGACACTGGGCAGATACGAATCTAGAAGTTCAACACGGACATTGTACGGGGGTGGCAGAATTGGTCTGGGGAGACCAAGGGTAGTAATAATCACAGTTGTTTGGACGGCAAATCAGGAGAAGGCTGTTAGGCACCGTTGTCAAATGAGGCATTACACCAGCAGAGTGGTTCTTCTTTCTTAGCCCTGACCTGTACTGATGACCATCCTTTAGAAAAGTCTTAGAATGCAGAAGGCATTGGGCACAAGCACCAAGGGTTTCCCCTGCCCACCCCTATTTTATGGGTGGGAAAACTAGGCTCAGAAAAGTTAACCGTCTTGGAAAATGGGTAAAACCCAGAGGAAATAAAACACTTACCTTGTGCAGGTCCAAGTTTAAATCCAGGAAGTACTTTATTTTAAAGCATCCCTGCGCGCTATGGATTTGGTCGTTTTGCAGATCAGATACTGACCCCATGTGTCAGTAATCTACAAAGCCTTTTAAACCTTAACACAGCATACCAGAGCACAGCGAAATATTCTTACAGTAAAAAAAAAAAAAAAAAAAAAAAATCCAAAAATATGATAATGTTAAAAGGGAATAAATAACCCTCTCACCCATCATCCCTCAAAATTCTAATCCCCAGAGGCATCTACTGTTAACAGTTTCTAGTTCCTACCAGGCTTATTTTGAATACACAGGTATTCTCCTTGACATCCACATTCAGCCATATTGCTCTCATTGTTTCCTAGGCACGCCCCACAGATGGCTGCCTTCTGGCCTTTGATCACGTCTTCCCTCTTCAAAGCACCCTCCCCTTCCTCTCTGCAAGTGGGAAAGCGTATCCATTCTGATGGCTGGTTTCTGCTCATCCCACTCCCTCACTACGTCCACCTCATCTGAAGTCATCCCAGCTGTGGCACTAGTTAACAGCCTTAAAGAGAGCCCTGAACTTTGTTGGTCTAATATTCCTCACTTAAATAATGGGGCAGTTGAATTAGATGGCCTTTTTTTTTTTCCTTCAAGTTTATTTATTTATATATTTCGAGAGAGAAAGAGAGAGTGAGAGCAGGGGAGGGGCAGAGTAAGAGGGAGAATCTCAAGCAGGCTCCACACTGACAGCGCTGAACCCCACTGATTGACAGGGCTTAAACTCACAAAACTGATATCATGACCTGAGCTGAAATCAACAGTCGGGCACTTAACCGACTGAGCCACCCAGGCACCCCTAGATGGTCTTTAAGATCTGCTGAGGTCATAAAATATTAAAGACTGCACCTAACACAATGCTTAGTTACTTTGGAGTCTTGACCGTATTGGATGGCTGAGTCCTGTCCCAGGATTTCAACATAAGAAGAGAGACGAAGAGATTGACCTAACAAGTTTCCCCAGTCCAGCGCTTGCCCAAAGTGTTAACATTTTATAAAAAACAATGTGCCACAATGGAAAAAGGATGTGTCTTGGGACAGTTCTGGACTCAAATCGTGGTTCCACCATTTGCTAGCTTACAACCCAAGGAAAGGATTGTAACCTCTCTGAAACTCAGTTTCCTCATCTGTAAAATGGGGGCAGTAATCCCTATCTCAGAGGTTGTCCCAGGATTGGAAGATGCCCTGGCAGACAGCAGCCTATTCCACACTGACCTCTACCTCTGCCCTGCCCCCCTAGAAACTTTTTGTTTGGAAACCGTTATCTGTCGGAGATAATTGGCAAACTTCAGAACCAGTAAGTGTGTAGAAGAGTGCTACCTGGATTTATAGCATGTGTAGTATACAAAGTGTGGATTAGACGTAGTTTATCTGATCTTTGAGAAGTAGCTTTGGAGCCCTTCCAGAGAATCCTATGGCAGCTGCACAGATAGCTACCTTGCCAGCTGCTCTTGCTAAAGGAAGGTGTTTTCCAGTTGGGAGAGAGTGTGCACGCTGGGGTTTTGTCTTTAATGCATTCCAGTGTCCTGAGGCAAAACTTGCCCAAGAGATTAAGCTGAGCATATTAACCAATATCATTTAAAGTTGATTAAAACTATCATCTTAATTAAATACAAGGGAACAAGAAGTTCTCAGTCTTCTGGTAGCAATTAAAGACTAAAGAGTCAATTTGAAGTTGTTTTTGCAACTCTTAAAATAATACTCCGTCTCCCCCCTCCCATGAAACAGAGTTTCTTAGCTATAGACATGCCCTCACATTGAGGTTTTTGAAAGCTGTTAGGACTACAGACCTGCTGGCCAACGCTTCTGCTGCCAAGGCATCGGAGTTCTCAAAAGCAAGAGGGTTCAAGCTCAGGATACGCTGATTTGGAAAGAGAGCCCAAACAAAGGGCCTTTTGAGGCAGGAAACGGGGCTTTGGCTTCAGCACAGAGCAGTGTGGGATTGGAACAGCGCCCCGGGACTTGCCGAGGAGGAGAGGGACTATGGGATCGATGGAGGAAGTATAAACTTTCCCCATACAGTGAGAGTTTATTCCAAAACCCTCGAAAGTCGGTTTCAGAAGCTGTTGTCTTTCCTCTGTCCGCTTAATCTGCACAGCCTGTATAGTGCGGACTTAACACTAGTATGTCTTTTAGCAGAAGACGGAAATGATCCGTGAAGGTACACACAGACATGACCACTCTCGCAAGGATGTCTGACCTGAGACCAAAGGTTTTCCTTTCGCCACCCAAAGTGACTGCATTCATGAATTCATTGATTCACCCGCTTATCTGTGCAACATTTTCTCATCACCTGCTATCCGCTAGGTTGATGGAGCTGAGTTAAAGGAGTACGATTCCAGTACAAAGGAGCTTAAACTTGAGTTGACCAGAGCGCGAAGACTTGAAGTCTAGGAGACTGCCTTTCTTCATAAGCACCCACCACCGCGTTCACATACGTGTGGCCCTCTCCCAACCAACAGGCTTTTTTTTTTTTTTTTTTTTTAATTTTTTTTTTTCAACGTTTTTTATTTATTTTTGGGACAGAGAGAGACAGAGCATGAACGGGGGAGGGTCAGAGAGAGAGGGAGACACAGAATCGGAAACAGGCTCCAGGCTCCGAGCCATCAGCCCAGAGCCTGACGCGGGGCTCGAACTCACAGACCGCGAGATCGTGACCTGGCTGAAGTCGGACGCTTAACCGACTGCGCCACCCAGGCGCCCCACCAACCAACAGGCTTTTAAATTTGACCTTCCCTGAAGTGAGACTTCAGTAGTCGCCTCACAGATTTTCTAAACAGCAGCAACCCCACCAACAGATGGAGCCCTGCAGGGACGGTTCGGTTAGAGAAGGGCTATAAACATGGAGGAGACTCAGTGATATAACTCACGGAAGAGAAAATAAATTCTGGCAGAGCCCATTCATTTTTTTTTTTTCCTTTTCTTCATTTTTATGTATCTAAACAGTACCTACTAAGCAAAAACGTCCATGAGCAGTGAAGACCCACTTCCTGTCAACTGCTTCGTAAGGTTGGAGCAGGGGGCATGGGGGTCGAGATAGAACAATGGGAACAACGAAAGGAAATGAGTGGGTTTGGCAGAACCTTTGACAACAGACAGGATTCTGGGAGGGCCTGGGTCAACCGGGACTGTCACCTAGACGAGGCGCAGCGACTCTGGGTCACACATTTGGAAAACTAAGATTTCAGGGCAACAGGACTCAGAGATGTGAGCAAGGAGGGACAGTTTTTCGTAGATTAGTGATCTTAACTATTTGTGCTCTGTGCCCCAGATGGGTGGTGTCAGTAATGTAGTCCATGCTAAGAGGCTCCTGAGAGTCAAGATCTAAGCCTCTGCCTTGTAGCATTATTTGTGGTGGCAGTTAACGAGTATTGTTCCTCCCCTAGTAGTTTCACGGACGCGCTTGACCAACAAAGTCCAGCACACTTGAATTCAGAGGTGCCAGGGCTTTGAATCTGCATCCAGGCTAGGTTATTCTCACCCTAGTTAGGTGTTGTCATGAGATGTAGGGACAGCATGTCTCTCTCTTTTGATTCAGGTGGACTTAATTCGCTTTGACAACTGGACTCAATCAGAGACATTATAACAGCTGATTGGTTTATTGAACAATGACATTTAGAAGAAAAGTGTCCCATGTGTTTGTAGATATCTGGACCACGCACACAACTTTTCTTTCCCTCTTTGAATGAGAGCATTTTGTATGGTGGTTTAAGATTTGGAGAAAATACCATATTCCTATATATATTGGGAGAGAAACAGAATAGCTATAGGTCTATGTAGAACCCTGAGAGTGAAATCTGAGGCAGGGACTTTCTCTTTTTACTTCTGTATTCCTGTTGCCTAACTCAGGGCCTGGTATACATAAATTGTTCAGTAAAAATTGAAAAAAAAAACCAAACAGATAAACTGAAGTGATTTTTACACTAGCATAAATGTTATAGCCTTTCTTTTTTTTAAATAATGTCTTTTTTTAAGTTTTTTTAAAAAAATTTTTTTGTTTTATTTATTTTTGAGAGAGAGAGACAGCATGAGCAGGGGAGGGACAGAGAGAGAGAATCTCTCAGACACAGAATCTGAAGACAGGCTCCAGGCTCTGAGCTAGCTCTGAGCACAGAGCCTGCTGCGGGGCTCGAACTCACGAACCGCGAGATAATGTCCTGAGCCAAAGGCGGACGCTTAACTGACTGAGCCACCCAGGTGCCCCTGTAGCCTTTCTTTCTAAACCTATCAGTTTCTTTTTCATCACTGATGTTTTAAACTCGCCCAAATTTGGGAAAAAGGGAGAAAATCACTCATATCCACCACCTGACACAAATTCTACCACCATTTGGGCATATATCCTGTTAGCCATTTTTATTTGAGTTTCTTTTAATTTTTTAGGTATATATATATGTAAATATATATATGTATGATTTTCTGTGTTGCAAAGAATTGCCATAATCAAAGTTATTCATCTTTACCCTTATTCAGAATTAAGGATTACCCTGTAACCCTGTACCTTTCCTCCCCGCTTCTCCCCCAGATTGATTCTCTCTCTGGGGTAGTACTGTTGGCCCTGTTTGCTAGGGCTTCTATTAACAAAGTACCACACACTGAGTGGCTTAAACAGCAGAAATCTATTGTCTTACAACTCTGGCGGCTAGAAGTCCAAGATCAAAGTGATGCACAGTGGTTCCTTCTGAGGGCTGTGAGGGAAGAGGTGTTCCATGTCTCCTTGGCCGAAGATGGTGATCTTCCTGGGCCCTTGGCGTTCTCTCTCCATGTGCCTCTCTACGTCCAGATATCCCATTTTATTAGGTCACTTGTCATGTTGGATTGGGATCCACCCTGATGACCTCACTGTGAATTACCTCTGTAAAGACCCCATCTCCAAATAAAGTCTCACACTCTGAGGTCCACACATGTTGGGGATGGGAGGAGGAGACACTTCAAGCCATAACACTCTTCCATTTATATGCGAGGAAAACAAGTCCCAAGTCAAGTAACTGGAGCTTTGAACCTAGGCTTCTGTGACTCTGAAATGTGCATTATCCTCACATCCTGTTTTCTACTCATGAATTGAGAATGCCATGAACGGTGGGGAAAAAAAAATGTCTTCCTTGATGTGATTTTGATTAGTGTGAGACAATGTTTGATGATGGTTAGTAACTGCTAAATTTAACTGCTTGACCCTTGGAACCTGGGTAATCATGTTATCTAAAAATGAAGAGAAGTACAATACACTATGCTTTGTGAAACCTTTCTATTGTTCTGCGGTGTTTGCTAAACCTGTTGCACAGATTGTTCCATTCCTCTTGGCTCCGTGGCATCCCAATGATTCCCTGGCAGTCGGATCACATTTCAGAGTGAAAAACCTATCAATATTACATAGTGGTCATCCGTTTTTATCTTGTTTCTCTTTTTCGTAGATCCCTTTTAGTTTTTCGTTCTTTGGCGTGACTATGGCCAACTAGGAGTACACACGTGCGTACGTGCTACACCCCCACATACATACTATTGGTAAGGAAAGTAACATTTATTCAGTAATGTCTAATACGTGGGCCATCCTCAAAATGGCAGAATGGGCCCAGTATGTCTTTTATAGGTGTTTTGGATCCAGGATCTAATCAAATTTCACTCAGCATATTTGATGACTGCCTCTTCAGTCTCAAAGGAGACCAACGATCTGCAGCAGATTCTTTTCTTTCTTTTTTTATAACATTGAATTTATTGAGGGGTTCTGGCGAGTTGTGCGAAAGACTGCCCCACACTTTGGGTTTTTCTGTTTCCTTATGACTCGATTCATCCAAGTTTGGCGTGAACATCACATACACCCCAATAGGCCCCAGGGAAGGCCAGACCCAGCGTAACAGTGCCCAGCTGACGTCATCAGCCAGGCCATGGTCCTGAGGATGCCATGCTCACAAGAAATCCAAGGCCCCTGTTGAAGTTATCGAGTAGAGGAGGTTGCACGGGGCCTGCTCAGTCTTCTCCATGAGGCAGGAGTGGAAATGGCCCTTAGATTCAGGCCTGGCTGACCCTGAAGCCTGTAAGTAGTGACCTTTGGGGTCGTGCTGTACATAAATACCTGAGTCCCTTTTTCACTGGGTGCGCTCGGGCAGATCACTCTTCTTTTTCTTAACTTCCTCACATGAGTTTTAAAAAAGGGTTTGACCCGGGATTACCCCCAGCTGCCCTCACATCTGTACTTTGTTCATTGTGGGTGCATAATAATATTGATTGGAAAAAAGTGAATGAAGAGAAGGTAAACCAGTAGTTTCTGTCTGTATGGAGACTATCAATATGAAGTGAAGGCCCCAGGCAGTCCCAAGGGACATTCCATTCAAACCAGCCTGCCGTGCTGAGAAAATCCCCAGTTATTTTCCGTTAGCGGGAAATAATCCAACATCCAAAAGGCAACTGGTGTTTTCGAAAACTCTGCATATGTTGTTGCCCTTGACTGCTTGAAAGGAAATGAAGAGCTCCCACTCGGGGACAAAGGACTCCCCTAATCCTCTTTCTTGGTTCTGATGGGTTTTGTAGGAAAGACCTTCAGCGATCACGATCACCTCTATGAACGGAGTGCACTGTATATATCATGCTGTATGTTTCAACCCCACACTCACCCCTCAGGAGTGGCTCAGCTAGCCCCACCTAACAGATGGCCTTACAGACTTCAGCAGCTTGCCCAACGTCACAGGACTAAGAAGAAACCGATCCAAGCTTCAAATGCAAATTGAATCGACCCCAAACCCTGTGTGCTTTTTCTGATCATCTATATTGTCACTCACTCACTCACTTACTCACTCACTCACTCACTCACGTCTCCTCAAAAAGCCAAAGGCTTGGTGACCATCGTGGTAACATATTCGGCAACTGTACATAAAGTAAACCGTGGCCCTCTTCGTGGGCCAGGATAACACCTGTCTCTCTCCTTGTTACAGAAGGTTCGCCATCCCATAGTCCCGATAGCAACGGTTGTTGGGCGTTTCTGTGTGCCAGGCATTGAATTAAGCATCTTTGCACCCAGTGTCTTATTCCTCTCACGTCACTGTGAGGTGTGCTGACTTGGTTAAGGTGGAGATGAGCCCCAGGCGCGTCTGACTCCCCAAATCCACCTGCTTAGAGCACCACCGAAGCCATGGTAGTTCAGTTGCCCATAGATGGATTGCCCCTTCGGCGGTCTACACCTAGGCGTGCTCCTGAATAGTGCTCTGTGTTAAGATAACCCGAGAGTCTGAACAGAGAGGCCGCAGCAGTCCGTTTCAGAGAAGTGTTTAAAAGCAAAGAGGGAAAGAGCCCCAGACTCTCCCGGAGAGCAGGCAGTGTTTATTTGAGTTGTGCTGGCCAGGACCTAGCATGGCGTCAGGGCTGTGGGAGGCCTTAATACATCTTATTCAGAATTGATGGGGATGTGTCTAAAAAATGCAGAAGGCTTTTCCTCGGGAAGGTGGTTGGTCACACCTCAGTTAGCAGGGAGCATTAGTTCTAAGGGCCCTGTGCTCCAGTCTGTCCTCCACGTGGCTGCCAGAGTCATCTTTGTAAAGCAGCCTGGCCATGCCACTGCCTAGCCTAGACCTCTTCCTTCATTTTGAGTCTCTGCTGTGTACCCAGCACTGCAGAGAATAAAGAAAAAGCCCTGTCTCTGCCGGCTAAGAAACGAGTCTTGTTTGAAAGCCGGGTACATGAAACCTAATTTTAGAGCCGGTCAGAGATCATTTAGTCGAGCTTTTCTTAGAGAGCGTTCTGGAGAGCTACAATTCTTCCAGTCTTGAAGACTCAGCAGAGAACTTTGATGAAGGCTCCAGGGAAAGGGTTTATGCTACATATGCTCTCGGGTGTGACCACAAGGTCCAGTCTCCCCTCTTTAACAGATCAGGAGGCACAATGAGGAACGGAGGCTGTAAGTTGAGAAACACTCCGACCTTGGGCTCTTTCAAAACCCAGCCCAGGGCTCTGTCTGCTGTATAGGGAACCACTCTATTTCTCTGTGTTCAGACTAGACAGGCTTAAGGCACATATTTTCTTCTGGATCTTGAAACCATATGTTTCTCAGGCTTTTCCTCCCCTTCTAAGATAGGCCTCTGATGTTTGGTGCCTGAAATCATCCTGTTGCATTTTTGGTGCCATCTTGGCGAAGAGACTGGAAAGCAAAGTTGACCATGAGGCAAAAGAGAAAGCGAGGAAGAGCCGCGGGTTTGCAGTCTCACAGGATCCCTGGGTAAGAAAGGCTGGCTTTTCTGTTGGGATGTCACTGCATCGCTAGACAGCAAGCTCTTCTGAGGGCAGGAACCCTGTTTTTTTCCCCTCGGTTGTCCCCTTCTCTCACACAGTAGGTGCTCAGCAAACATTTGATGTTCATTGTGGTTCAAAATTGTAATCATTTGGTGTATGCATATATAAATTGCATTTTATGTATATTATTCGTCAATTTTTTTAAATTTTTTTATTAAAAAAAATTTTTTTTTAACGTTTATTTATTTTTGAGACAGAGAGAGACAGAGCATGAACAGGGGAGGGGCAGAGAGAGAGGGAGACACAGAATCCAAAACAGGCTCCAGGCTCTGAGCTGTCAGCACAGAGCCCGACGCGGGGCTCGAACTCACAGACCGTGAGATCATGACCTGAGCCGAAGTCGGACGCTTAACCGACCAAGCCACCCAGGTGCCCCCGTCAATTTTTTTTAAAGCCCTTGAGTTCGACAGTGAAATTGCTTTTACTTTTTAGAGCAGCGATTCCCAAATCACCTGGGAATAGAATCATTTCAAAGGCTCATTAAAAATGAGAATTCTCAGGCCCTTGTCTTGGGAATTCTGATTGAGTTATTAAGTAGGTCTGGGTAGGGCCTGGAATGTATTTTTTCATGAGTGCCCCTGATGATTTTGTTGATTGGCCAGATCTGAAAGTCGCTGTCCAGAGGATAACTTGGTTCAATCCCCAGCTTTACACTTAAAGACAGCCATGAAAATAAGCACTAGCCTTCAGGCCTGGAGCCTTGAAACAAAGCGTGCTGAGAAATGCAGAAAGGTTATGCGCAGAACAATTGGCCAGTATACCTGGTGTCAGACTGAGAGGGGGTGATGGAGAGAAATGATTTGGAACCCTAATTAGACCTGCTCCCTAGTTCTCAAACCTGCGGCTCTAAGCCCCCTGCTAATTGGCAGTCCCTTAATAGATTAGGACTTGGCATCGGGCTTGCATGTTATTATAAACCACACACAGAAAAACCCAGTGGCTGAGGAACTCCTGCCAAACCCAGGCCTGGGTTTTTGTGAAGCTTTTGAAGTGCACTGGTCTTTCAGTATTTTGTATAGTCAGTGTACTGAAAGGCATCAAATCGTTCCTTTGGATGGGATTTGTGAAGGGCCAGTTTGTTGAATACTTAATTCCCCGAGACCCATTCTGTCATCTTGATGGACAAGCAGGGGCCCACATACATGGTTTTGCTCCCAGCGGTACAAGGAGTGTGATAGGAGAGATGATTTCTCACGGTTCCTGTCCTGTGCTCAGCAATCTGTCCCCCTCCCCACCGTGCTTTGGGGGGAAGGAAGAAACAGAGGGCATCTACTCTTGTGTCATGCCCAGCTGTTTAACACCCCGTTTTAGGAAATCCTTAGAGCAGCCCTTCCAGGCTGCATGACCTCTTTTGAGGATCCAGAGGTTCTGAGAATTCACTAATCTAGGGTCACAGTGCCACAACAGAGAAGGGAGGGACTCCTATCTAGGTCCGCTAATTCCAAACTGTCACCAAACTGGACCAAACCCGGAAAACCATTTTTCGTTTTGCTTGGTGGTCAGTTGATTAAGATGGCTGTGGGGGGCGTCTGGGTCGCTCCACCGTCGGACTCTTGATTTTGTCTCAGGTCACAATCTTGCGGATCGTGAGTTCAAGACCCGCATTGGGCCCCGTACTGGCAGCATGGAGCCTGGTTGGGATTCTCTCCCTCTCTCTCTGCTCCTCCCCTTCTAATGCTTGCTCTCTCTCTCTCTTTCTCAAAATAAATAAATAAAACAAACAAAAGATGGGGTATGAAACAGTTTTCTGTCGTTGACCTCCTGAGCCAGGGATACCTGTGGGTAATATATGCACTTACAGTGTTCCCCTTTCCCCTGAAGTTCTGTAGTAGGGTCCCTACTCTGGGGTGAGGCTGCCCCTTACAGAGAGCCACATTGTGCAGGCGGATGAGTGGCTGGAGAGGGCGGGCTCTCGAGTGTGCAGAGCCCTGTTCCAGGCTTCCGAAGGCAGTCAGGTATTCCTCAGGCCTCCGAGCAGTCCCAGGGGCCTTGCTCTCTGCTCTCGTCTGCCCAATTAGGTTCCAGTTAGAGGCCCTTCCATTTCTTTCCAAGTCCATTTCCACAAAGGGAGAGCTGTAGTGGAGGCCGAGATTTCCATGAAAACCTTCCAATTTTCAGGCACACATACCAGGCAGCTCTCATGGCAATACCATGGTGAAGGGGAATAATGTTATTTGGCATTTCGCCCTTAAAAAAAATGTATGTGTGGGGGGCGGGGGGCGGGTAGGGAGGCTGTGGGAGGATGGGCAGAGAGAACAGTGGGGGCTTTGTAATTTACTGCTACAGAGAGGTCAGGTGGGCAGGGCCATGAGGGGAGGTGGGGTGCAGAGGAGGCCTGAACGCTCCCCTCCCCACCTTGGGATTCACTACCTGCTTCTCCCCTTTTGCCTGATTCACACATTTCGAGAGGTTGTAAGGAGGAAGTTGAGTTTTTATGTTTCTATTTGGAAGAAGGACTCTAGACATTCTGTCCCTCTGAGGGAAGCTGGCTCCTTGCTGCTTTGCAAGGATTAAGGGCCTGGTTTCCAGTACCATTGAAGAAACATCCCAGGAACTACCCTTTTCTCTCAACAGCTGAAAAATGCATCACAGAGCAGTGGCTTCCTGGAGAGTTTTGGCAAAAGAGCTTCCCTCTGGAACAATAGGGTTCCTATAGCAAACCACCTAGGGTTTTGGTTTTTTTTTTTTTTTTTTTTACTGCTGCCAATTCTCCTGTATCTGAATGCCCACATTTTGTTATCCTCATCCTGGTGGGGGGAGGGGGCTGCCAGAGCAACTGAGGGTGGCCCCAGAGACATTTCTGAGATTTCTTACTACAGAAGGCCAGCCAGTTCACCAGAGACACCCCCTTCTCAGTCTGGGCAAAAGCACCTAAAGATAGGAAGTGCGGTGACTGCACAGGACTGTGCAAAGCCAGTCTGACCCGGTGGCATTTCTGCTTTGCTGTTCTGTGACCGTGTTTCTGATCTTCAGTTTGGGCCTTTGCAAACCCTAGGTGGTGCCACTTACGTGGAAGGGGTTCCTAGGAGGAATAAAAGAGGCTCAGCTCTAAATCACCTAGGAGAGTATCCAGTTGGCTGCAGTAGCTGATGCAAATTCCCACCTGCTTCCAACCCACACTGCATTTTTGCTGATAACCTGCTTCTTTGACAGAGCCAAGAGCTGCCAATCATTAATTCACTTTGGATGGGAAGGCCTGCAGATTTGGGGATGTTTTCTGAAGCTCGTGTTTATAAATGAGCACCTTTGAATTCTGGAGGGTTCTGCTTGGCCAGTCTCTCTTCCCCAACTGAAAGCAGCACCGCTCCTCAGTTACCCCAGGGGCATAGCGGGCAGGTGGCGAATCCGCCCTATAAGGACGCCATGGGAATGAAGCCTGCAGTTTGTTTATAGAATGCCTATAGGCTAAAGGCAAAAACTCTCCTGAATTAGAAATGTCCCTAAGCCACCTGATGAAACCACCCCTTTCATTTTGCACATGAAGAAACAGAGCCTGAGAGAGCAGAAGTGAATCTCTGTATAGTTAGCCAGCCACGGAATGAACGCTGATGAATACGGGTCATTATTGTTGTCAATTATTGTTAGTTGGTATTAGTTTTTGAGGTCGCCTTGCCAACAGAAACTTCCCTCGTACACCCAACTCACTTGTGGTAACAGGTGTCTCTTCACCGAGTCAGGGACTAGTGTGGAGACCATTTTCTTCTCTAGGACCCTGGCTGAGCTGACCCAGCTCCGACTGCTTGAGACTTCATTAGTCAGTAGGTGAAAGGTTGCCTAATTCACTAGGATAGTCACACAGTGTAGAATGACCCTGATCCTTCTATTTGGATTTGACTTACTTCCATTTAGAGTAATCCTGGTGATTACTATAGATCCTTTCTTAAACTAGAAACCTAGTTTAAGGGTTGGGGAAACCTTCCCCTTTTGGGGGGAAACCCCAAATAAGACATCTCTTCTGGAGTGAACAACATTTTTAACTGCCAGTTCTCCCTTTGTAGCATCTTTTCAGCATCTGTGAAATTAGATGGGCTCCCTCAGACTCCTTTTCTCATTTTTCCTCAGGGTTAAAACTTGGGTAGGAAATGAGGGCAGGTTGCAAGAGCAGTATTGTTAACTGGCTCGTCGGGGTGGTGGTGGGGGGGTGGTTTCCAGTTCTGAATTTTTATTTTTTTATTTTTATTATTTTTTTATTAAAATTTTTTTTGTGTGTGGCCTTACCTACATTGTTGGCGTTCAGATGACAGCAAGGAATCTTTGAAATGTGTTTACTGGATTAGTCAATAAACTGGTACTGCGTGTCTGCTGGCTTTCGAGACACGTGCTAACACATGTCCTGGACGTTCCTGTCACGCTGCATCATGAGTACGCCTCCCCAGATGCATGTGCTGTCCCCCGAACGTGCACTCTTAGAGGGCAGGGGCCACCTCTTATTAATTTCTGTAGCCCGTAATTCTCTCAGTAAGGACCCTCCTTCAAAAGCAGCCTTTTTCTCCTTCACTTTCTTCACCACCCAGTGCAGTTCGGAAAACTCGGGGCCTACACCAAGCCTCAGATGTCGGGGAAAGAAGTTTGCCTTGTACTTTAATCAGGTGTTTTGTAATGCCATCCACTCCCTGGATACTTCTAAAAGAAAATGTGGCCCCACAAGTACAACACATAGGGAGGAAATACACTACAAATTAAAAAGTGATTAGCGCGCATTTAGGCAGAAGGTCAAAGGGATTATTTTGGACTTCAAACTTTTCAGCTTTTAGGGGCCTTGTATTCGGTTTCAGAATTGCATCCCTGAATTATTTGTGCAGGTGGCAGCTGTCAGATTTGAAGGAGGTTTCTGGGTTTTACAAAAGGAACGTTTGACAGGCTGGGGAATGGGGAGTGTGCTCCTGGCGTGAGGCTGGTCTTATCCCTGAAGCTGGAATCGCTCCAGCTTTACTGAACTCCAGTGCCGGTCCTTGTCTTGAGCTGACACAGCCCTGACCAGGGTAGTCTGGCCACCTTCTTGAGCAAACCAGTAAAGCCGGCTGATACAGCTGGATAGTAGATTTGCAGGCTGGGAGGGCAGGGAACTCACCTCTGTTAAATACCTACCATGTGATCTGTCATCCTCCCAGCTCTTCCAAGTGGGTATTGACCTCCTCTTTTGAAAATTGGGGCTCTGAGAAATTAAGCAGCTTGCTGAAGTTTGCATAGATTTCAAGCGGCAAAACTGGTTTCCAAACCCGGATCCGAGTTGCCTTCTTGAGATTTGTGCCCTTCCTCTGATTGGGAGCTCTCTCCTGGGCAGTGGCTCCCAAGAGGATCACAGGAAGTGGGTCAGAGGTGTGCTGAAATGGATCCCTTAGCCCTCGGGGTGGCCGGGCAGGGTGGGGTGGGGCGGGGCGGCTGAATCACTGAGTGGCGGCCTCTGTGGCTTACCTGGGGCTGCCCCACAAAGTGTTTTCTGATAGTTTCACTACCTGAAAAAGATGAGGAAACTGAAAATTCGGGGTCTTAGCGGTCATCCAGCCCAACAGCCAGAGGCTTGAAGCTGGTTAGGTTCCCCGTAAATAACTCCCGATGGATTTGTCTGCTCTTCATGAGGTTGTGTGGTCGTGTGTTGTTTCGGGGGATTGTGTTAGAAAAACAGGATTGGAGATGTGAGAGAGATCAGATTAAAACTCCGAAGGGTGGGGGAAAAAGGATTTACAAGCCATACACTGTATCTGGGGCAGAGCCAGGTCATCTGGATTTTAGTTTATTTCCTTTATGCATTTCTCCAATATACGTTTGTGGAGCACTTGCTAGGCACCAGGAATTAGTCTTTTTGTGCGGGGTATGCAGAGATGAATAAAATATGAACCCTTTTCTGAAGAGACTATCAGCTGATGTAGGGGGCTTACAGAAAAAGGAATAATTAACGGTGCTAGGATGTGATGGATAAATCCTTGGATTTATAGTTGAACACATAGATAGGGTTAAGATGAAAACATATACATGGGTGGGGGGGGGGGGCCTGGGTGGCTCAGCTGGTTAAGTGTCTGAGTCTTGATGACTCCGGTCATCATCTCACGGTTTGTGAGTTCAAACCCCAGTCGTGCTCTGTGCTGACAGTGCAAAGCCTGCTTTGGATTCTCTCTCTCATTCTCTGTCTCTCCCTCTCTCTCTCTCTGCCCCTCCCCTGCTCTCTCTCTCTCTCTCTCTCTCTCTCTCTTAAATAAATACACATTTAAAAAATATTTAAGCAATGGGTGTCCAAACCGAGCATCTCTGCCAGCCAGATTTGGCCATGGGCTGCCAGTTTGTGACCTTTGACCTAGGTTGGACCATGCAGCTGGGCCCTGGTGGCCTTGGATTGCCTACCAGCGTGATTTTGTTCTCACAGCGTCTCCAGTAACACTCCAACTCTTCATTTTTGGCACCGCGTCTGGCTCCAGTCTTGCCTTTTGACTATCTCGAACTTTGGCCCTCCCAGGTGTCTGATGTCCTGCCAGTCCACATGTTGTTTATTTTACCGCCACGTGAACCTGGCGTTTTGTGTACACCTGGGCAGCGTGGCTGGGGTGGGAGCACGCCTGCTGACGCATGTGTGCGTAACTGTTGGGAAAATAACATTTTTTTTCACCCTCGTGGACTTCCCTCCCATTCAGCCTTGTGCAATCCTTTGATGACACGTGGCAGGGTTCCTGCCGTGATATTTCTTCTCTGCATCAGGGTGCCAGGTCCTGCTAACCACTGCTGAAGCCCCTTCTGTTTATACAATCCCAAGAAGTCCCTGGAATTGCAGGATTTTATGAGCATGCTTTTCCCATGGGATCAGATTGCATTTGGGAAGGAGCTGGCAAACCCACAGCTGAGTGAGTGAGCTTTTGACTGAACGCTGATCACATCTTATACCTGCTTAAAAGCAGGAGCAGGAGCTAACATGGAACCAGGCAATTGGATATTTTATAAACTGTGTCTTCGTGCATTGGGAACTATTGTACAAGGTCCTGTTGTACGATGATGAAGCTCAGAGAGGTAAACTGACTTGCCCAAGGTCATACCATAAACATGGCGGGTGGTAGAAGTAAGACGTGAAATCCTGTCTGCCTGACTCTGGAACCTGACTTGCCCAAGGTCATACCGTAAGCGTGGCGGGTGATAGAGGTAAGAGGTGAAATCCTGTCTGCCTGACTCTGAAGTTCACAGATAAATTGAAAAAAAGTAACTCTGCCAGAGTAGCTTACATGGCTCAGTGAATCCTTTGTAGAAGAGATATCTAAGTCTTACAGGATGAATAGGAGTTTGCCAGCGGTAGTTTAATCCACATGTTAAGACATCATTTCCTGGAGTTGTTAGGAAGATTAAATGTGGTTATTTATGTAAGAGCTAATAAAACCCCATGCACACTTGGGATTCTTGCTGTGTCCTAGCTCTGGGGAGCCATATTGGAAATAAACACATTGGGTCATAACAGAGACTGAGGCAGGAGAGTAGGTGGATCTGAGAGATCCAGAGAGATCAAGAGAGTAGGTGGTAAGTCCATCTCAACATATAAGGGAGAGCCCTGCTTTTTATCCTCGTTCAGGGTCAGCCTACACTTTTCAGAGCTTTGTAGCTTTGCTAATCTCTACATAGACATACTTCCTATGTACTTAGCAAGAAAGGCTAACTGGCCCCATCTCTGAATGAACTCTAAGGGTCTTGGTATTCTATGATATATCCTGGTTACACTGGCTATCAGCAGTGGCAAATTATAATCTCTCTGACTCTCAATTCTTTGGCTGTATATTAATAATTATTTTACAGGATTGTTTTGAGAGTTACATCCGTTGACTTATACAGAGCTCCTGGCACGTAGTATGGGTACCCAATGAATGCATATTACTCTCGTCCTTATTGAAAAGAGGGGTCAAAAGAGGAAGGAGGTGACCCAGTTTGACCTGGGGAAGAGAATTATAAGTCCTTTTAACTTTGGTAGTTGTGTATTACTAGAAATATCACGTCGAGGGGTGCCTGGCTGACTTAGTCGGTAGAGCATGTGGCTCTTGATCTCAGGGTCATGAGTTCGAACCACACATTGGGTGTGGGGCTCACTCAAAAATTAGACATATCATGTCGACAAAAGAGGGCTGGGACTCTCTTCGTGAAAGGTCTGAATCATGCTGTTGGCTAGTTTGTTTTTTAGGGGTGGATCTGACACCCCTTTCAAAATCCAAATGAAAAGGCCAAAATAGCGCTAAGAGTTTTAAGGTGGCTGATATTATTTTGGAGAATAAAGTGGGTTTTTTCCCTTTAAGCACTTCCAAATAAGAAAGGCCATCCAAAGTTCTTTTTCACATCCATGATTAGACTAAAGACAGATGTCCCTTTGTCATGGAACCGGAGACTTTCCAACGTTGAGAAACTCAGAAACAGTGTGGTTTCTCGATACTGTGTGTCCCCAGCACCTAACAGTGCCCAGTACTCAGGAACTGTCAGTACGTGTTTGTGGAATTGCATTGAAGGCCTTGGATTTGGGCTCAGGAAACCCGGCACCGGGACCAGATCTGCCACTAATGTCTTTGTTTCTCCCATGGAGTTGCTTTCGGTTATGACAGTCTTCTTTTTGTAAAGAAAGGTCTGGACCTTCCAGCTTGGAAGAATGACCATTTGTCAAGGCAAACCCCTAGACCCAGAATATTGCATGTTCACACCAGCCTACAGCGAGTGTTTTTCATGGCAGCCCTTTTCAAAGGTAGGAAACACCTTCATAGTAAACTCAGTTTTGTCTCATCTGGATTGTGTCCAGTACAAAAATCTGGACAAATAATCGTAAACCAAAGAAAGTTTGCACACTTCTAAGACCAGTAGCAATTAATTACTTTAAATAGAAACCCTGTCACTTACAAGCAACATAAATATTTGTATTTTGAACCTCTAAGTAGTAGTTGGGTTGACCATTCTGGCCTTAAGTGATTAAAAAAAAAAAATCAGTTGGTCATATTTTAACAAGGAATACATTTATAAAGAAAGGGAGGGTCAGGTCATGGAGTAAGAAAACATGAACCAAAAGACAGACAGACCTGGGTTCAAATCCCAGTGACCAACTGACTCAGTGTGGGAACCTTGAACATGTTACAAAACTTCTGGCCTCAGCTTTCTGTTGGGTACAGATGAAAATAATAATGCACATTTTCACAGCTGTTGTGAAAATTCAGATACATTAATTCCTAATTGGATTCCAAGTTTGAACTCAGAAGCCTAATGTCTTCCATCTATATCTATCTTTCTCTTTCTTTCTTTTTTTCTTTTCTTTTCTTTTCTTTTTTTTCTGTTCTTTTTTTTTGAGAGAGAGAGAGAAGTGGGGCTCACACGGGGCTTGAGCTCACCCGATATGGAACTCGAACTCACTAACTGTGAGATCATAACCTGAGCCAAAGTCAGATGCTCCACGACTGAGCCACCCAGGCGCCCTTCCGTCACTATTTCAAACATCTGGTCCACATTGGTGCCATTTGCCGGCTTTGCATTTTAGATGAGCTGCAGTCTTCAGTCTCTGAGCTTCAGTCTTTCATTTGTAAAATGAGCACAAGAGTGAAGTCTACACTGTAGGTAAGATGTAGAAAACTCTGTTGTAGAGTTCTCCCAGCTGCCTGATTGGAGCAGTGAGCCTGCGCTTGATATCCACATACGTGGTCTGCACCCAGTATTCTTCTGTGGGTAGAAGTGTAGGCTTTCTGCAGATATTAGTTTAATTATTATTCTCACAGATCCTGGACTTTGCTTATTCTAAAGTAACCACAGATTGGATGAAATATCAAGTTGGACAACTCCGGGAAAGGCACTCGAAGGACTTGGTATATAGGAGCCACGGGCAGCCCCTTCCTGATGCTCTGAGTCAGGTCCTGCCGTGGGTCCCGCCCAAGTGCAAAGATTTCTTATTCACTCTCCCACCCCCACTCCTTCCCTTTCTAAAAAAGCACTTTGAGAGCAGGAGGCTGTGTTTAATTTTGTGCCAACGTGAAGCTGTGGCTGAAGGGAGCAGGGCTCTGGGGCTGGGTCACTTTGGTAACACTTCCCACATGACTTTATCAATGGGTGGGCCACAAAAACTTATCCTGTGTTTTTTTACACCCCACCCCCAAACCACCCAACCTGCTCAAGTGTTAGTTTTTCAAAGCCCAAGAAGTTTCAAAGGCCCGAACCCAACACAGGGGCCTTTCTTCACGCTTTGATTTTCTGCCCGTTAAGTGTTTGTCAGTGAGTTCGTATTACGCCTCCTCTGCAGCCTACATATCCCAAGAGGTCCCTGGAGGTATAGGAAGTTAATTGATCCTTGATTAAAAGAAGGAGAAGTGCTTTGAATTGGGGTCTAGAATCACCAGATGGTATGTATACACACACACACACACACACACACACACACACACACACACACACACTTCTTGTTTCTACTTTGCAAAAAGCTTGTAATGTACCTTTCATTATAGATAAATCTAAATTCCAGGATATTGGCATCAGAGTGTTGGTTAAATTAGATACTGAACACAGATGTGTATGTGGTGAATATTCAGTGAGTAATCGCCCATGCTGTTGCCTTGACTGTTCCATATAAAGCATCTTTTTCTTCAAAGGCCATGAAATTTGCTGAGCTTTAACTAATTTATCAACATACCTCGGGGCTTCCTTCTCTGTTTCAAGTGACTCGCTTACTTTAGAAAGCACTCGAAAGTCCGAGTGTCTCTGGTAAGTCACTTTAATCCCTTTGAACCTTCGGGTGACTGAATGTGTTCATTTTTATGACTGTTTCTCCCATTAGCCTTTGGGCCACTTGAAGGTTGGGACTTAAATTCCCTCAGCACAGTGACCCAGTCAGTGCCGAGAACAATAATGGGTATCCAGATTGTCCAGATGGCAGCCCTTCATGTGGGGTTCCTCAGCACAGTTCGGGCACAAAACAGTTATTTAGTAAATGTTAGCTACTCTTGCTGTTGTCTGTGTTGACTCTCTCTTTCTTCCTTTCGTTGTCTACTTGTGTGTCTCTTCCAGCTCTGGAGCCAAATCTAAAATCGTGTTCTCGTAATGGCCATCGGTTGTGATGACTGCCTTGTTGAAGTCCCTAAACTACTTTGAGTTTCTTGAGCGTACTTAGTCCCTGGACCCCAGAAACCTCCTACTCACATAAGGGTTCCCTCAAGCCTCCCATCCTCTGTGGGCTATCTTTAGTGTCCCTGGTGGAGAAGTCTTATGGGCCCTCCCCGTAATCTATACATACATCAGTCTGCCCATTTAGAAATATTTTAGTGCGCTTGTTTTTGTAACTTTCTTAAAATACCATAAGCCTCTTGAGGGCGGGTGCTGTGATGCATTCACCTCTAGGTTCCTAGTCATTAGCACTGGGAATTTTTTGGAAATGAACTGATCAAGAACTATAGTAGTTGGGTATAAAGATGGTGCCAGTGTTGGAAATGGAGATCCCGCTTTGGAAAAGAACAGCCTCTTCTCTGGGTCCTGGAGAGGCAAGGAAGGATGGTGCTGTGTCTCTTGAGGACCAGCTACCCCGTTGGAGAAAATGCCTATGCTTTTCCCATCAACTGAAGGGAATCCGAGGTTACTCTCTCCTGGAGTGAAGTCAAGACTTGACTGGCATCACCCCCGATCATACCACACATTTTTAGAGGAAACAGAAAAAGCCATTGGGTCTTCTGAATGCTCTCTCCATGCCTTTCAAGAAAATAAACAGAACACATTCAGATCCAACTTCTTGACTGTTTGTGGGCACTGTCCACATGATCAGAACCGGAAGCTCCCCGAGCTTTAGGCAAGGGAGGATAGACGAGAAAGGATTTGGATTGCTCCCAGGTTAAGAGAGGGCAAAGGAACGGAATAAACAGATTTTCTTTACTAACTTTCTCTGTGGGATTGTTCCCCCCACCCCCTCTTGGTCCTTTTAACATTTATTGAGTGTCTGTGGTGCGTGCCAGACCCCGAGCTGACATGACCCAGTGCTGTTGCCTGGTTTCCTCCAACTAAAACCCCTTCCTGCACTGATTTTATTCCATGACGTCTTGCCGTACTAGATTGCAAGCTCCCTGAGGGCAGGGCTCGTGCCGTCTTTGTACCTCGTGTACACAGTGAAGATTGAATCAATATTTGTCGACTAAATGAATGGATTAGTGTAGTAGTAGATGGCGTCATCCCAGCAATCCCAAAGCTAGACTGCACTCTTCCCATTGCAGAGATGAGAAGAGCGTTTTGGAGATGTGAAATAACTTGCTCAAGTAGCTGGGAGCAGAGTTGAGGTCATTAACCCAGTTCTGTCTAACTCCACAGCTCTTTTATATGTGTTTTATTGTCCTTAGAAACATATGTTTTACAGGCCTATCATGTGAACACCATTAAAAATAGAAGCTGGGGCCTAAGAGCCCAGCCCGAATGTAAGGCACTCGAGGTCTGTTCCCTTCCTGAGTTTATTAGCAACGCTTTGGCTCCCAGGCACCACAGAGGCTGCGGCCGGGCTCAGACGTGGAGCTCAAGGTTTTTATCACGATGTGTGGAGCTTTAAAAGCGGACTATTAATATCATAGTGCTGGCTTCTTGGCTACTTTTCGTAGCCAACTTGGCCACATTTCAAAATGTTTAGGCAGTGGAATGAAGATGGTTTGGGCCCGTAGGATATTTTTTTCTCTCCCAGCACCCCACCCCCCAAAGATCAGCTGACTGTTCTTGCCCCTTCCTTGCCACAGCATTCCCTCCCTGCCTCACCTCTCCCGCTTCACTCTTTTGCAGAGACACGGTCTCAAGAGCTAATGGTTATTGCCTTCCAGGGTCCCTCTGTGTTTACTTTGAGAAGGTCAGGCACAATGCTGTGGTATGTTGCTGTTTCTTTCTTTTCAAAGCACTAGTATGAATTTGATAAAGTAAATTGTTGTTCTAGCAGGAAGCAGTTAGGGGTCACAAAATAAATAGCCGTAGAATTCAAATAAATCCAAAGAATAAAACCAAATAAATCCATGTGTGTATGCACAGTGATACATAAATACACTTTTTAGAAAGTGAGCATTTTTATCGCTGCTGGTCTGGACCAAAGTAATTGAAAAATTGTGGAGTTCGTGGTACATTTTTTTTTAAGAGGCGGTCTGGGGCTTCGAGCAACGTGACGTGAATTCAATTCTTTTTGAAAAACACGAAAGTGGAATTTTATCTTTTCAACCACCGCTTATCTTGGGATTTTTCGGCTAATGAAATTCACAGTCGAACGAAACCAATTTGCAAAGTTAAATCAGGGATTCAGGCATTTGGGGGTAGACTAAGAGACCCTGAAGGAGCTAAATATTCTCTCGTAGTCACTGTTCTCTTCACTTGAAGGTGAACGGCATATGCTTAACCGATGGTGTAAAATGACCTCTTCAGGTTGTTGGGAGATCCAATACAGAAATGAATGAATGCCTTACACATTGTGGATGGCTCTTACATCGGTGGTGGCTGTTAACAGGATGTTTTTCTTGGTCTTCCCTAGTCCTAACATTTACTGGCTCACCTTTTACTTAGAGGAGTGGTATTGCAGCTTGGTATTGAACTTGGGTGGTAGGGGAAGAGGTCTTCCAGTCTGAGAGAAGAGTAGGAACTGAGGCAAGAGTCGCCGTGTCCTGTTTTCTTGGAGGCTGTGTCACGGGGGCCACAGACCATGAGTCAGGAGAAGGGAGGTCCAGGTCGCGGGGCACTCCAGAGGTCACCCTTTATCTCGTGCGGTGCAACGGTGAGCCGCGGAAGAAACTTAAGCAAGGCAGTGACGTGCTCGTGGTCAGGAAGTGAACCGGTAGATGTGTGTGAGAGGCGGTGAAGGTCAGGAGACCGATGCGGAGGCTGCTGCAGTGACCAGGCCAGAGATCTTGTAGGCCTTCGCTTTTTGCTTCAGGGTTGTGAGGAACTTTTCCTGGCAGGTGATGGAATCCATTTGCCATGACCTTTAAGAGAATGGCATCTGAGCCGAGCCACTGATAAACCAGCAGCAGCTGCGGGAGCAGCTTGGTGCTCCCAGATGCCCTTGGGCTCCGCTCCAGAGCTCCAGGCCTCAGGGCCCTCTGCTCGGCTCTACTTCGTCTTGGAAGGGACTCTTCAGTGGGAGAAAATGGTTGAAAAGGGCACCACTGAGCAGCTACCGTGTGCCAGGCGCTACGCTCGAAGTCGTGTGTGGCTGGTTCTCCTTTTGTCGTCCCTGCAACTCGTGTAGGGAGACTGAGGCTCAGAAAGATGGAATGACAACCAGGGGTCACATTGGACCTGAGATCCAAATTCAGCTTATCTGACCCCGAGGCCTTCATGGCTCCAAGCAGCAGAGCCTTACGTTGAGCCTCTCGAAGGGGGAATGGTGACGTCCGATGCTCTTGGCGAACGACACATCATTAGACTCGGGGCCCTGTTGGCGATTGTCACTCGTTGGGCTTTAATGTCCGCAGGGTGTGGTCGCGCAGTGGGAAAGCTCCTCCCCGGCTCTTCCACTGCCTCCCACTGTGCCCTTGGACGAGACGAGAGAATAATGCGTTGCTCCTCCTGGGGGTGACCAGGAAGGAGAGGGCCTGCAGGTGCTGAACACTCTCTGTGGGCTGTACATAGCTGCAAATGCACGGAATTCCTGTCCCTGGCAATGGTGTTACCTGGGCTGGTCTTTGCTGCAAGTCATTCTCTGGCCTCCTTTTATTGATGTTTTCCCTTTCTCTCTCCTCTCCTTTTTTTAATTTTCCGGTGCCTATGATGGTTGCATCTGGACCAGCGGGCCTGCCCTTCCTCATCATTGAGACAAGCACCATCAAGCCTTACCACCGAGGGTTTTACTGCAATGACGAGAGCATCAAGTATCCTCTGAAAACCAGCGAGACCATAAATGATGCTGTGCTCTGCGCCGTGGGGATTGTCATCGCCATCCTCGCGGTAAGCGCCCGGGCTGCCATGCTCCACCTGTCCGACTTCCCCTGTGTCGAGTTTCAGGATATCTGAGCCAACGGAGGTTGGCCGCGCAAGCAGAATTTCATTTGGTTGATAATAGTGTGTATTTCATGCGGTTAATGCTGTTACCAAAAGCATATACTAAAAGTATCATCTGTATACACACATATATACTGAACGTCTTCTAAAAGTACGCTAAGCACCCCTCTATTCTACTTTGCGTGCACTATCCTCACAGCCATCCAGTGAAGTCCAGATACCGTCCTTGTCTTTCTTGTACAAGGTAGGAGACTGAGGTCTGCAGAGTGAAAATAATTTGCCCACGCTCACTTGGAGCGGTAGAGTTGGAATTTGAACCCATCTGTCCCTTACCCCAGAGTCTGACCTCTGAGCCATGAAGGTGAGCCCCCGAGGAGGGGTATCACAGGCATGTTCTGCTGTCTTCACACTATGGCTGTGCCCTTGTAACAGTCATGCCACTGGTGTTCTCTGGCATATTGTTTACTTCTCTCATCCAGGGGCTGGGGTGGCAAAGCGAAAATAAAATTGGGACTTGGCATCAAGAGACCGAAGTTCTAGACCTGGCACCCCGCTGACAAGCTGTACGTGCTTAAAACCAGGGATGACCCCCTTGCTGCATAGTGTTGTATTGAGGAGGAAAAGAGAGCATGAGCATTGAAATAACTTGGCAAACTCCTGAATTGCTGAGCGGGTTACTCAGGTGCAAGTGTAAAGTCTCGACTTACATACAGCTCATCCCTTAAAGGATGAAGGCCTCCTTGGGAATGCACACATGTGCCACGGTCTTTGACAGAGTCTGGAATTACTTTGGAGCAATGTTAGCCTCGTGGAAATTGGGGCATGGCCTACTTGGGCTTTACTTGGGAGGTCACCACCTTTTGTTTTTAGATGTGTCCATTTGGGGTGTTTGGGAGAGTAATTGATGATAATCCACTCTCCTAATTTGTGAGTCATACATTTTCACAGATGTCCGTTCCACACCTCCAGTATTTTCTGTTCTTTGCCCTTGAACCCCAGCCATGTAGGCATAAGGGATAGGCATCATGTCCACCAAGATCATAAATTCTCCCTCTCAGATCCTTGAGTCATGTTTATATTAGCCAGAGCCTGGAAGCTTATCTTTGGCCTATATGAGAAGCTGAGAAGGAAGGAAGCTAGAGTTAAACACACTACATGTGAATTGAGTGCTAGTATTCCCATTATACGAATGGAAAATCAGAAGCTCAAAGGGGTTAAATGATACGTTCAAAGTCTACAGCAAGTAAAAATTGGGGCTCAAGCCTATCCCTGGCTTATTTCAAAGCCCTGCTTCCATTTTGCAGGCGTGATTTCAAATGCAGAGTGGCTGTTCTGTCCAAATTAATTGCTTAAGGGATAGGCATTTGTCTACTCATGCCTACTCTGGATCCGATGGAAGCTGCTGATGGTCCTGAGCCGCCATTTCATGAAGTTTTTCTTTTGACTTCCCCACTCTGGGGGTTGGTTGTAAACTTTGAGACCCCTCTTTGTTTTTTAATAACATCGTAAACCAGGCACACAATCAACAGTTTGAAATTGGGGGGGGGGGGGAGGGGGGCTGGTAGAATTCTTTCCAACCTTTAAAATAAAAACAGTCCATCGGGCAATGCTCGAGGTTTCTTAAAGGTGCACTGAGGATCTTTGTGTTCAGAAACTGAGAGATATAAAATCTAATTTTACTGTTTGTTCCAAATGGACAGTGTGAGGTTGAGTTCTGCAGGAAGAATGGCTTTTCCTGGAAGAGAAGTTTGTCGTAGAAGGCACATAATTGTGCAGTATCGTCTACTAAGGTTTGAACAGGTGTTTTTGACACTCGGGAGGATCAGTTAATTCAGTGCTTTTAGGAAGCTGACTGTAACCCAGGAGTGGTTAAGATAAGAATAGCACAGGGACAAAGTGTCACATGCCCTTTGCTCTTTCTGCATGCAATTGTTCTTGGCTTCGGCTTGCCTAGTGGGACTGCTCCCAGACCCAGCACGGGAGCGAGGCACTCTTCAGGGGCCGTGGCACCCCAGCTACATGAATCAGGTGAATCACGACTCTGTCCAGCCCTCGTTTTCCTTACCTGTGTTCAGATTCACTCATGGGCCTTGCTATAAGGATCAGATGCCATCATTCGTGGGAACGGACTTTGTAGCAGATGGACATGGGGTGCCAAAGTGGCTTTTCTGAGGGCTGTGCTTCTCGTCTGTTCTTCCTTCCTCAAGCAAAACTCCTGGTCAGCAGCTCTTTCCCTGCTGTCGGTCAAGACCAGCCCCTTCTTCCTCTTGAAATGCTAGCATTTCTGAAAAAAAAATCTGCTTTTAGGAGTTTAGTTTGGCTTGCTCTTCTCCTCATGTCATGTTGGTGTTTTAATTAAAAGCTGCCCTGACCTCCCAGGTTTCCTTGAAACGGTCAGTCGTGCGCTGTGACCTTGGTTATAGGATGAGCAACAGCATTGCTTCCACATGCCATACAGTGTCAGCAAAATAGGTTTGGATAGTGCTTTCCTCTAGTTCTCCGTGCTCCTCCCAACCCCCCTCCGAAGCCCAAAACAAAACAGGCAAAACAGATAATAATTAATGTCCTTCGTTAGGTGCCACTGTGTGCCACAGAAACCTACAAACTGTGTTCAAGCATTTCACCCGTGCGGAAACCCTGACAGCTAGATAACCTGCCTCCATTTAGTCTGAAGTTAAAGGCATGTGCTCCGGTGCCTCTCTGAACTCCCGCTGTGCAGTGTGTATGTAGCCAGTGAATTAACCCCGCTGAGCCTCAGTAGGCCCATCTGTTGAATGGAGATAATACATCTCCTTATTAAGGTTTTCAGAATTAAGTGAGATGATGCATGTAAGGTAACTCAGTGCTTGGCGCCTGGGGCATCCTCGATAAATGTTAACTGTTTTCATTATAAATGACTAAACAATCAAAAAGTGGTGGAGTGACTTTGCAAAGACCTCATGTCTAATAAAAATAGAATCAGGAAAGGAACGCCAGCCTTGGGACCCATCCTGCCGCTCCCGCTCTTTCCTTGTAGTTAATTCACTAAAACCCAGATCTCTTGACTCTTCCTCCCGTGCTCTTTGCAAAAGGACCTTTACCTCTGGATCCAGCTGGGGGCATGTGTGAGATGTGGGCTCATAACGAGGTCTGCTTACCCACTTCCCTGCCATTAAGTACTAGAGTACTCATGGAAATAAGCAGAGGCAGGACCTCAGAGGAAAAATGAGTAATTCACTTTAGTGCACCCGATTCTGGAAAAGCTATATACAGCTTAAATTAAACAACAACAACACGTTTCCCACTTTCCCATCATGACTGGTCACAGAGCCTGGCTGCCTCCATCCAGGATCTGCTTCTGATCAGAGGGCGTGAGTGACAGGGAGGGTGGGGGTGGGGAACCTGGTCTGGAAATCTAATCATCTTGATATTTGCTGCCCGGGCCTTCTCCTGCCGACCTCAGGTTTGTTTAAAACAACAAGAGAATCCTTGGCTGACTTGCATGCCCCTGCTCCAGTCTGAGTGTCCCCACAGCAAAGGAGAGGGGTGGCGGTGCCGTTTCAAATGTGACCGGGAGGTGCAAATCATCAGAAGTTATAGAGAAAGCAGACACCTTTCGATGGCAGGAGATGTGGAAAAATCTAGTCGCTTTGACTTCTTTTTCAGATGTATCTCAGATTCTGGAATTATAGCATAATAGGAATTCCTTCCAAATCCACAAAGCAGCGGTTCCTATCTCTGCCTTGTAAAGGTTTAATGACTCTAGCAGCAGAGAGATTAGGAGCAAAAACAGTGAAGTATCACCCCCTACCTAGCCTCCTCTCAATTTGCCTTGTACTGCACTATGAAGAGTATCAGGGGCGAAGATTTTAATATGGAAAAATGCTCAGTATTCTTTTTAAATCAGCGTGGGCTCAGGGCTTGCTTTGGTCAGGCCCTGAAAGTGGTTTATATAGATTCTTAGCATCTAGGACTTGATGTGTGAATGAGTCACGGGTGAATCCCCTTCTCCCTCTGGCCATATAAATTTGACTTTTCCTCTCAGATCCCATTGAATGGAACTTCTGTAATAATACTCCTAACTAGAGAAAGAGCTCAGACTTTGGCATCATCTGGTTTAGGTTTATGTCCTAACTTTTGTGCTGATTATTGATTGTCAGACCCCTTTGGAAAAGAACTGTACCTTCCTTTCCTGTAAGATGGTGACAGTAGCTCCCCAACCCCCTAGGCTTTTCTGGAGGTCCAATCAAGTGACATTATGTGTGTCATTGGCGAGAATCCTCCTTGTCATTGCTGTAGTGTCATACAGTTAACAGAGTGCCCATTATGTGCACATTCCCTTATTTGCACCTGGTGGTGATTCTGGGAGGTTGACTATTACAGTTAAGGCCACTGGGGATCAAGGATATTAAGTGACTTTCCCATAACTACTTAGTGGCAGGGCCAGACCAGGGGTCCTCTGATTCACAGGTAAGGCTTTTAAAATAATAATGATAATAATAATAATAATAATAATAATAATAATAATAATGGCACCATTGCTGCCTTATAAAGCCTGCCTGCCTGCCTGCCTTCCACATTCACTTGTCTAGCACCCCCGAAGTAGCAGGTGCTGGGGACCCGATGGTGAACCTGTTGCATCTCAAGCAGGCAAACAGCACCTTCAGTATTTCTGCCTGGTAATGTGATTTGTGTCTGGGTATTTTCTCCCCAGCTAGATGATAGGTCCCTGGAAGGCTGAAACCAGCCTTTTCTTCTTGCCCCTGGTATGTATTAAATAAACCCCAGTCAGACATCTCCCTCTCCAGGAAACATTCCTTGGCTGCCTCCTTCCCCACCTTCCAAAGGTCCCAGAGATCCCTGGGCTGGCCTCTGTCTTTGCAGTTACTGTGTGCAACTGTCCTATCTTTTTCTCGGTGACCCCGTTAGCTGCAGCAGAGATAGGGAGCGGCCTGATCTGATTTTAAATTGGTAGTCTCTAGTGCAAGGCACAGACTGTGGTGCTCAATACGCGTTTGTAAAAATCACAAGCCATACGTTTTGGGCAGCAAATCAAAAGCATTAGGCCAGGAGATGTCAGAGGACCTAGGCAGCCGGGCAAAGTATTCTATTTGCTTCCCTAAAATCTTAAATACGGTCCTCAATGCACGTGGGAATGGGCTGTGTAGCACACGCAGATGTCTTGCTGCAGAGACAAGAAGAAGAGCTTAATACCTCCAAGACTTGTTTATTCAGGATCGGGCTTCAGTGTGCCCACATCTGGACTTCATTACTTCCTCCCCACCCCTCCAACCCCTTTATCTGAGAGCACACTGCCAAGAAAACAAGGTTCCCCAAGATTGCCTCATTAAGGGTTAGTCGAGTTTTCAACTCTGCAAAAAGTGAAGTCGGGCTGGCCCAGCGGTGCCCCGGTAGGAGACCCGGTCCCCCAGTTTACAATCCACTAGGCCTGTGCAATTACCAGGACCACCCACAGAGAGTGGTCGCATGAATCCTTCCACTGTGTCGGTCCCTGATCAAATGGCACAGAGTTCTTCTGAGACCTTCTTATCCTTGAGGGGATGGTGGCAGGGGGCATCTATTTGCAATTTAACAAACACGGGCATCGGGATTGGGATTTAGTTTGTTCCCTTCCACACACACACACACACACACACACACACACACATGCAGTCCATGCTCTGGCACCAGTTTTTCCTCAGGCACATGTAGCTCTGAGGGGTTAATGACCACTTGGAAAATGTCTCCAGTGTGCAAGTGGCTTTTAATTTGTCCATTTAAAAAAATTTTTTTGATGTTTATTAATTTTTGAGAGAGACACAGAATGCGAATGGGTTGGGGCAGAGAGAGAGGGAGGCACAGAATCTGAAGCAGGCTCCAGGCTCCGAGCTGTCAGCACAGCGCCCAACGTGGGGCTCAAAGTTGGAAACCGCGAGATCATGACCTGAGTTGAAGTCGGATGCTCAACCGACTGAGCCACCCAGGCGCCCCTCATTTGTCCATTTTAAATGGATAATGCTCTGGAGGCCGAGAAGTCCATTCTGTGAATCATTGTCTGTTTGGGATTGGGGCAGAGAATCAGGTAACATTTACAAGCTATCTGATGGACGGGAAACTAATGCCTTATCTTAAATCCTCTTCTTTAGTTAGATGAGGTAGGTATTATTATTTATTCTTATTTTTATTTTTTTACGTTTATTTATTTTTGAGAGAGAGAGCATGCCCGGGGTAGGAGCAGAGAGAGGTGGGGACAGAGGATCTAAAGTTGGCTCTGCGCTGACAGGAGAGAGCCCTACGTGGGGCTCGAACTCGCAAACTGTGAGACCGTCATCTGAGCCAAAGTCGGACGCTTAATCGGTTGAGCCACCTAGGTGCCCAGAGGTAGGTGTTATTTACCCTGTTTTATAAATGAAGGAGGGCACGGAGGCTCCCAAGGGAGAAGTGGCTAGTTTAAGGTTACTCTGTTCAGTGAATGAGGGAGCAGAAATGAGAACCCAGGTCTCTGTGGCTTCAGAGCCCAGTGCCTGAACTGACATTTATTCAAGGCCTGCTCTGCCAGGAGCTATGCCGAGTGCTCTTTATTTCAGTGAGCTGTAAAACCTTTTCGTTTCTGCGCTTGGGGAGCTCAGCGTATGGCGGAAGGCAAAACGTTGAGACCGCTAGGCAGACGGCCGCCTAAGATCCTCCCGTGGATGGTGTGCGATAGTGTTTTAGGCAAAGTGGCTTTTGCAGAAGGTGGTAACCTGCTGGGAGGGTGGATGTTGGGTGAGTACCCCCCCTTAGAACAAGCAGGCTTTGTGGTAGACACCTCGCCCTAGGACCCAGATGCTACCCTAGGGGGTTACGGTCTAAAGGGGAAGCAGGGCAACTACAAGATTGACAATACTGTTCCCCGCGGGGAGACTGAGGAGTTGGTCAGAGAACAGGACGGGGGCCAGAGCGCCCCCGGTGGTGCTGGTGGTGCCCCCCCGGAACCGAGAGCTTCAAGGGTAAAACTGGCCAAAGGCTGTAGATGGTGTGATGTATAAATCAAGTGCTGCTGTGAAAATTCAGAGGAAGATCACTGAAGGTTACTTTCACGGGTCAAGACTGGGATCATCATTGTCCCCCTCATCATTCATTGGGCACTGGTCCCACTTAATCATCACCACAGCCCTTGAGCTCTTGGTATTGGCATCGTCCCTTTTTCACACATGAGGAAACTGAGGGCTACAGCGCTCTGTTGTCCAGGACCCATTAAGTGAAGAGAGCCGGAACTCTCCCCCCATGCACTCGTTGATTGATGGAGCTCCGCCTTGAAGGGTGGGTGGGACTTCCATCAGAGATCCTGACCTTCTAGGCAGAAGGGCTTGCTTGGAGAATGAGAGGCTGGAACAATGGAGTGTTTTCAGGAAACGTAGAGCAACCCTGTTTGGCTGGAGAAGTAAGAGTATCGGGGAGTAGATGGAGATAAGGTAGAAAAGGATCACAGTGAGATTGTGAAATTCCTTGAATGTCAAGGAGTTTTTACCCCAGTTAATCGGCTGGAGATTGTGATGAAAGCCTTTCAAGCTAGCTTCGTCAGTTTTGCAGCCAAGGTGAGGAGGAGGCCTGAACCACGATGGGGCTGATGCAAGGGGGAGAGAGAGAGAGAGAGAGAGGGAGAGAGAGAGATGGATATGAGACTCCTTGTAGAAGTAAGACGACCGGAATTGGAAGACCGTGCGACAGCCTACAGGGTCATGTCTTTGCAGTTATATGATGGTAACTTGAGCAGGAATAAGGGGAAGAAGAGTGAGGTTTGGGGAAAAAGTGGGAATGGGTGTGACAGACTGGGTTAGGTTGACGTACGGATACCATTGGTTTGATAACTGGTTGGGAGATTTGGCAGAAGATTGGAAGAAGGCCGACCACTGGGGTAAGGGGTAAGCCGAAAGTAGAGCTGGGGGGGGGGGGTGGGAAGAGAGAGAGGGAAGTGCCCTTTTGATGGTCGTCTTCACAGAGGTAATAATTGGAACTGTTGAAGCAGCAGAGATCAGGGCGGAAAGGCAAGGCTTCGACCCCAGGAAGACCCACATTTATCTGGGAGAACCCTGAAGGGGGGAGCCTCTGGAAGGAGAAACGCATTTGAGAAATAGGAAGAAAAGCATGGTGGTGCGATATTCAGGAAGTTCGGGGGATTCAGTGTCAAAAAAGAGCATGAGATGGGCAGCAGGCAGTGCTACAGAAAAACATTCAGGAGACCCTTATGCGGACAGGCAGAGCTAGCCATCTAGGACACCCGTGGCTTTGAGTCCCTGACTTTTGGGAAAATGACGATGCTTCGCACTTCAAATTTTTTTTTTTTTTTTTTTTACATTTATTTATTTTTGAGAGACAGAGAGAGACCGCATGAGCAGGGGAGGGGCAGAGAGAGAGGGAGACACAGAATCCGAAGCAGGCTCCAAGCTCTGAGCTGTCAGCACAGAGCCCGACACGGGGCTCAAACTCGTCAACTGTGAGATCATGACCTGAGCCCAAGTTGGACGCTTAACCGACTGAACCACCCAGGCGCCCCTACGATGCTTTGCACTTCAGACTGCCTTCTTCATAAAGCTTCTGGGCTTAGGGCAGCCACTGCTGATTTCCGCCATAGCTAGCTTCTGTGGCATCTCTCTGGCCTCTTTGCGGTCTGTATTCTAGATATTGGAGTGTTGGCTTATCCACGGAGTCCAGAAACTCCACTGGTGGCCTTGGACAGAACTATGTCCTCAGTGCTTTTCCCAGTCTGCGAGGCACTACTCTTCCACCCAAGCAGGAGAAGCAGTGAAGATTAAATTTCTCATCATTTATTTCTAGTCATTAAAGATACTGCATTTTGTTGTCCTGGATGGAGCATCCAGCTTCAGAGAAAATCGAGCAACACTTCTGTCTCCGTCCCGCAAAGCGGGATCCAAATAACATAACCTTTTTCCTTTCGCTGGGGACTGAAAAAAATGATTCTCCCTTCTTTATTGTCCATCATCCAGTGTTTGTTGAATGAATCTATTCTTCTGGATGGAAAGAAGTTCACTAGTCTGCATAACTGAGATGTGAAAGAACAGGTTGGCCCTCTGTGGCTAGCAGGGACTGAGGTGGGCAAGCGTTTGGCAAGATTACCTGACCTTCCCAGGTGTTCTAGGAGCACCTGTCTCACTGGAAACACAGACCCTGCCGCCTGCTGGGACATTTAAGAGAAAGCCAGCTTGACGCCATCGGACAGGACCCAGGAGCTAGAATGAGGAGTCCAGGCTGCAGTGACAGTTCTGCCATTGCCTGATTTCTAAGGGTGATTCCCTGGCCTCCCCGGCCTTCCCCATACTCACTTATAAGGTGTTAATAATAATTCAGTAATAGGATGTTGTGAGAAGCAGATAATGCAGTAGTCGTGAAAATGCTTTGTAAGCCATAAAGTGCTAGGCGAATATTATTATTCAAGCAGATCAAAAAATAAGGAAGTTTGTCCTTCAAACTCGGCAGGGGAAGAAGATGAGTTCTCAGTCTCTAAAAGAGGTGTTTGTTGGGCTGCTGTGCAAAAGTCTGACTTTTCTTGGGATAAGTTACAGAGTGGCATGTGACAGATGACACGAACAATGCACTAGGCTTTCCCTTGCTGCCTTGGGTTGAGACTTCTGCTTTGTCCCCCTGAAAAAGACATCCTATGGATAAAGTGGTCAAAGCCAACATATCCATACACATGTTTTCTGGTTCTACTCTGGAGGGGTAGTACTTCCAAACTCTTCACTTTGGAATGTGCTTTTCCAAGGAGCTTTTGAAAGTATCTTAGAGAAGATATTTTCAGGGCGCCTGGGTGGCTCCGTCGGTTGAGCGTCCAACTTCATCTCAGGTCATGATCTCACAGTTTCGTGAGTTCGAGCCCCGTGTCAGGCTCTACCCTGGCATCACAGAGCCTCTGCTTCTCTCTCTCTGTCCCTCCCCCACTCATGCTGTCTCTGTCTCTCTCAAAATAAATAAATAAACTTAAAAAAAAAAAAAGAAAAGATTTTCTACAAGTATTTGTTAATGTTTTGTTTCCTCTTCCCTAAGGGGAAGAGAAAAAAATTATAAGAGAGCTCTAGGCTTTTGACATACCACCTTCTTGCGTCCCTTGGCAATCCTACCAGGTAGATGTTATTGACGTTATTTTCATAGAGGAGGAGCCCTAAGCCCAGAGAGGCGAAGTCACTTGCCTAACCTAAGATGTGCGATTCAGGCTGAGGTTTTTCTGGCTCCAAAGTTAGTGCTGCTTTGACCACCCTGTGCTCTCTCTTTTCCAAAAAGCCAATGCTCTCCAGATTTCCTCTCTGGAACCCTTCGATATTGGTGACTATGTGGACAGTTGAGGTCTTTTACACCAGAAAGGAGAGGCAGAGAGGAGCTGTCTTGGAGTTGGGGACAAACCGTCACTGTGGTCGGGGGGCAAGCGCTGGTCGTTTTCTGTCTCCTTGTAGCCTTAATTGCGATGCTTCCCCGCTTTATTAGTTTCCAGATTCTGTGCCAAGTGCTTTAAAAGGCAGGTAGGGGAGAATTCTCCTCTGCTGCCTGGCAGCTTGCCATTACCCCCGGAATCTGTTGCTTGCTGTTTCAGAAAGGGATCAACATTGAAGGCATTTTTCTCAGTAGTGAAATTTACATATCACAGCCTTGCTGACTGAAGCAGAAATGAGGGCTCCAGGGGCTGGAGTCTGGGGGTGGGGACAGAGCCTTTGTAGGGGGAGGGAAGAGCTTATTTTATTACCCGGGAATAAAAACATTGTGAGTAATGAATAAAGTCCGAAAGCAGTAAATCTGGAACTCCGGCGTTAGGTGTGTAACGTGTCGGAGAACAATTTAAGCCTTTGCCTCTTCGGCAGAGGTGAGGTATTCGGGCCGCCTTTCACAGCCCGAATTTCATTAAATGGCCTTTTAAGGGTTAGGATTACAAGAAGCCAAGTCCGGCTGGTTCATAATGATGATTTATGGCTGTGTTGTCGACTCCCCGACCCTTCTGTACAAGGGGATAGAGAAAATACATAATTTGTTGCTCATTAACTGTAAGATCTGTCAGGGCTGCCCCAGAAGCCATGTGGTCCTGGAGTCATGTGTCTGCTAAATGGCTTCAGCCTGGCCCTGTCCTTGAAAATACGCAGTTGCTGTTGGGCCGTGGAGATCGTTTTTAGTAACAATACAAATACGGCTGATCCCCAACTTAGGAGGGTTTGACTTACGATTTTTCGACTTTACGGCGGTGCACAAGCAATACCCATTCAGTAGAAACCACACTTTGATTTTGAATTTTGATTTTTTTTTTCCTGGGCTAGTGATCCACGGTGCTGGGCACCAGCAGTGAGCCACGGCTCCCAGTCGGCCTTGCCAGCACGAGGGTAAACAGCCGGTACTCTTCACGTCATTCTGTGCCCGTGCAACCGTTCTGGTTTTCACTGTCAGTGCAATATTTAATAAATTACGTGAGCTGTTCTACACTTTATTGTAAAATAGGCTCTTTGGTAGTGATTGTGCCCAAATGTAAGCTAACGAAAGTGTTCTGAGCACATTTAAGGTAGACCAGGCGAAGCTGTGATGTTCAGTAGGTTAGGCGTGTTCAATGCATTTCTGACTTACGATATTTTCCACTTAGGATGTGTTTATCGGGATGTAATGCCATCATAGGTTGAGGAAGATCTGTAATCAAAAATTCTCTCAATACAGTGTGTTGTGAGTCTTTGAACTTAAATATCTGGGCTCTCCTTTTAGCTCTGTCACTTAGAAGCCTCAGAACCTTCAGGTTAGTGACTCTCCCTCAGTGCCTTACCATTCTCAGCTGCAGAATGGGTATAACTTCACAGAGCCGCAGATCAAATGAAACCAAAAAGTACGAAAGAAATGTAAAAGCTTGCTGCCGTTATTAGCATTGTTTTGAGGAATCTGAGGTGCCACGAAATGCCTTCTTTACCTCTTTCTCCTCCAGTGAGAGGAGGAAGCATTTTAACTGTGTGAGACACTGTGGCACCGAACCCAAAGTTTTCAAATGAAGGGATGTTAGCACTGAAATGAGTCCTTGAGTTGTAACCAAACCCTTTCTCCCTAAAGTGACTCAAGCACAGCAGTGAATTCCCTGAGATTAATCCGTAGACTTGTGTAAGAGATGCTGATTTGCAGTGAAAAGCTACGTGTTCTTTTTCAGCATCAAATAGGAAATCGGGCTCAAACCAGGCCAGCTTAGAGTTTCTTCATTTGTGGCCGCGGTATGGTTCAAGGAACTCAGGAGCCGTCCAAGGGCGGGGATTGTGCATGGGGCCTTGGTTCTGCTCCGTGCCCGTGGCATCATCTCGGAGGGAGTACCTTACCTCTGCTACTGCTGATTACCTTTGCTTGGTTAGGAGGGTCGTGGTGAAGGTAGTATGGGAGAGTTGAAAATAAATGTCATTGTACGGGCGCCTGGGTGTCTCAGTCGTTAAGCATCTGACTTTGGTTTGGGTCATGATCTCACGGTTTGTGAGTTCGAGTCCCACCTCAGGTGAGTTCAAGCCCCGCTTCTGGTAAGCTCGTGCCCTGCTTCAGGTGAGCCCCGCTTCTCTCTCTCTCACTCCCTCTCTCTCTGCCTGTCGCTCACTTGCACCCCTCCCCCCTTTTCAAAAACAAGAAAATGTCATTGCAATGAGGAAGTGATAAATTACGGAGTCTAGTCTCCTCAATGGAGAAACTGGCTTATCTCAGGTTCACTCAGTGAGTAGAGACTCGCTCAGTGAGTAGAGAACGCTGGCTACTGTAGTTTTCTTCTCCCTGCATCCAAAGTCATGTGAGCATCATTTATAAATAAAGAAGAAGAAAGAGCATGACGGTGGTAGTGAACATCTGGAACTTGTTAGCCTGTAAGGTTACACAGGGTAAAAGTATAAACAGGTTCAAAGGGGAGTTAGACCAGGAATAGTAGGAAAGAACGCTGGGCGGGGAGCTAGAACACCTGGGTCCAATCTTCAGTTGCGAGTTAATTTGGACCTCGGTTTCTTCCGTGTATAGGGGACCCTTTCATTTCTGACTTGCTGTGCTTCTCAGATTTTAATCTCTGCAACATGTTCTCAAAGGACTTTTGGTAATATTTAGAGGATATTTCCAACTTTGCAATAAAACAACTGCGAAAACTGTGGTCCTGTTTCCATCCGTCCATTCATTCAATCAGTAGTCTGAGCACCTCTGCAAGAGCAGGTACTCATCCTGCCCCTCAGGGAATGCCTAAGCCAGGACTTTGCATTGGACTGGCCTTTGACCATCTCTCTTTATTGTAGAATCATGCTCAGTGTGATGTGGGAGCCAAGGTGTAGCACTTAGAAATAATCAGGTATTTATAAACACAGAATCGTTGTGTAAACGTTAGCAGTGCTGGTGGCTGTTCTCGCTGCCACACCGGCTGGCCCCTGGGCCTGGCTGGCATCTCCCTGCCACCTGGCCATCCTCCCGCTAGACGTGGGAGCCCTTGAGAACTTGGATCAGTTCCCCTGCGTTGACCCCTTCCCCAGCGGTAAAAAAAAAAAAAAAAATGGGAGACGTTGAAAAGGAGTGCCCGGATATGTCAGTCTATTGCTTCCCTTGCGGTTGTGAACACGCTGTCTGTTCCCTGCAGCAGCAAGTGTGGCTCGTCACCCTGCCCTGGGAGGAATTGTGAAAGGAGCTTTGTGGTGTGTGATGAGTTGAACATCGCTGTCCCTGGACTGTGGTTGCAATCAGGAAGTGGCCGGGGCTGTGCTATGGAGTTAAGACAAGAGCAGCAGGCTGTGTGGTGGGGCATCACCGAAGTGGGATTGGTCCTCTGCTGTGTAGGCATCAAGGGCATTTGCCTTACGGAGAGCAGGCTGGCCCCCCACTCCTAATATAAAACCAGGCGGTGTGACTTGATCTTGAGCTTCCACCGTACCTAACTCATGATTATTGTAGGCAGTTCATGAAATGAAGTGTATGAAAGCAATACCTAGTATGCAGTAGGTAATCAATAATTTTTCCCGGAGTGACAAACCTCCCCTAAGTATTAGGCGTAAACAAGGTGGGATGGAGAAAGGGTATGAAAATCCAGACTCATGGGCTGCCCTTTAGGATTGAGGAGATGGGAGACAATGTGCTGAGACTTGGAAATTTGCAAACACTGAAGGGCATTGTGTTAAAAGTTCCTTGGTTTGGGGGTGCCTGGGTGGCTCAGTCTGTTAAGTCAGACTCTTGATTTCGGCTCAGGTCATGGTCTCAGGGTTCATAGGATCGAGCCCTGTGTTGGGCTCTGTGCTGTCAGTGGATTCTCTCTTTCTCCCTCTCTCTCAGCCTTTCCTTCATTCTCTCTCTCTCAAAAATAAATGTAAAAAAGTAAATAAATAAAGACAGCTAAAGAAACATGCCAACTAAATACAATGCTTAATAGTTAACTGGATTCTATTTTTAAAAAAACAAAAAAAAAGCTCCTTGGTTTGTAGAGCAGTATTCTTTCATCACAGCATTCCTCTACAAAGGAAAATGAAAGAATCCCTTTCTACAACCCAGGTCGTTTCCCATCCGTGTTACCAGATTTAAGCCAACAACTCTGCAAAGGCCTGCAGCCTCCTCTCAAGGAGAAGGAGACTGAAGCTTGGAGAGGTTAAGTCATTGCTGAAGGACACCGGGCAGGTGGCAGAGCTGGGACTCACACCCAGGACATGGTCTTAGGCATCCACCCTCCTATAGAAGCCCCCACCACGGCTCAGTGTTGACACAAGGCTGAGATCCCTTACTCAAAAGCTCAGAATCCTGACATTTGCTCAGATCCTCTGACATCCTGGCCACCCTTGACCATGTCCTTGATTCTTCTATTTTTTTTTTTTTTTTCATATCTGGGTCCTTGTCTCTTTCTTTGTTTAAAAAAATACGTATATAATTTATATTATATATAATATTTATATTTTTTACATATTATCCATAATATTTATATTTTTACATATCATATGTGTTTATATATAAATATATTTAGTTGTATATTTATTTCTGCTGGGACTTTTTTTAAAAAGGAGAAAATGACCATGTTATTAGCACTTTGCTCTTTCCTCTCCTGCGTATTTCTGTCTGTATATTTCTTAAATAGAACACTGGGACTTTTCTAGATTATAGCCTGCGATTACGTACTGAACGTTCTCTCGAGTCATGAAATATCCTTTACAGCATCCACTTTGATGACGGGTCTTGAGACCACCTAATTCCCCCGTTGGCTTCCTTTCAGATCATCACTGGGGAGTTCTACCGTATCTACTACCTGAAGGAGAAGTCCCGGCCAGCGATCCAGAATCCCTATGTGGCAGCCCTCTACAAGCAGGTGGGCTGCTTCCTCTTCGGCTGTGCCATCAGCCAGTCCTTCACCGACATTGCCAAAGTCTCCATTGGGCGCCTGCGTCCTCACTTCTTGAATGTCTGCAACCCCGATTTCAGCCAGATCAACTGCTCCGAGGGCTACATCCAAAACTACAAATGCAGAGGGGACGACAGCAAAGTCCAAGAGGCCAGGTGAGTCACCACCTGCCGTGGCCACAGCGTGCCTGCTTTGACACGGGCAGTTCAGGGAGCACTTGCGAAGGCGCCTGCGACATGAGGTGCCAGGCTCAGCGCTGGGCTTTGGTTTCAGTGGGTGAATGAGGCATAGTCCCCATCCTTAAGGAACTCGGGGTCAGTTGATTTAGATGCATAGGTAAATAAGCAATTATGGTAGAATACTGGTAAGTCCATTCATTCATTCATTCATTCATTCATTCATGGGTGCCTGCTAGGTTCTAGAAAACATGTCCCAATGGACTGCCAACGTGGCAAAACCAAACAAGACAGTGCTGATCTCAAGGTCACGGTCTAGGGAGAGAAGACAGACAGGCAGACATGTGTCAGGGATGTGCATATGGCCCTCTCATGGCCCTCTCTTGCTCTTGCAGGAAGTCCTTCTTCTCTGGCCACGCCTCCTTCTCCATGTACACTATGCTGTATTTGGTGGTAAGTACCTTCCTTCTGATTCCAATGGAGTGTACTATTGAGCCCCAGCTTAAATCTCTTCTGTGCAGAGAGCCCTCAGAATGGTTAGGGATAGACCCCATTGTGAAATCCTTGAAAAAGAAGTTAGCTAGAAGAGTTAGGTTCCGTTTTGAGCTCTGCCACAGCGTTAGAAGTTGTCTTCCTTTCTAGGCTTTTCCCATTTGTCAAATAAAAATAATATTGATCATGGCTGCTTGATAAGGCTTGTGTGCCCTTTTTGAAATTATAAAGTGATAAAGACACTTGTGTAATATTTTATGGTAACGAGTACTGTCTTCTGACCATCTGTTTACTCAGTTGACCCTTCCAGGCACCCTGGGTTATAAGTTACTGTCTCCGTTGTGGGAAAGGATTACTAAACAAGGCTCCGAGAATTCAAGTCAACTGTCAGAATTGACAGGCACTAGAACTGTTGCTCAAATGCAAACCCTGTCATCAAATTCCTAGTGTTCACCATGCCAGGCTTCTTCCATCCCCCGCTGATGGAAAGGCTTTAAAAATCATCAATATCCGACTACATAGAATGATTTCAAGTTTCTCAGAATACTTCTGCTCCATGAGCATACGTCACCTCATGACAGCATGGCGAAGTATGAAATGTGTATCCCCACTGCTTGGAGCCAGAAACTAAGACCCAGGGAGGCTAAGCAGCACGTTGGGGGGTCCCTCAGGTAGTGGTGGGGCCATGATCTGAACCCCTGTGGCCCTGTCTGCCCCGACTTCCTAGAGGTGCTGGGAAGGGACAGGTGAGTGCCCGGTTCTTCCCCAGCTGCTGCACAGACAGCAGCTGGTCTGTTTCTCTTTGGGAGTTAAAAACCGGTCCCCTGCCTCTCCTCTCCCCTTGAATGAGGCCCCTGTGCCAAGGCACTTCCTGCTTTTTCGGCCCCTTTGATGCAGAGCGAGAAGGCGCTGAGAGGTCAGACATAGCTCAGGGGAGCAAAAGCTGTTTGCAAAAGAACGTTTTGATTTTGACTTATTTAAAAAACATAATTAGGATTTGGAAAACCTAGCAGAAGGTTTTTTTTGTTTTGTTTCCCCCCCTCCTCCCAAAACAATCCTTTCCAAGCCTGGAGGCCTCCGGGCTTCCCGGTACCTGGGATGCGGAGCTGAAAGGTGGGCCCCAACCTATGAAAACCTCAAACATGGATTTTGTTTAAACACGAATCACACTCCCTCCATTCTTCATTTGTTGTTGTTTTGCTTTCGCTTGGCTTTTAGAAAGCTAATGTCACGAAGATCTTTCGTTTCCTATTTTGTTTTTGTTTTTGTTTTTGTTTTTTTTTTGTATTCTACCCAGGTCTGGAAGCAATTTTACAAATGTAATTTCAGTGTTTTGCAAAGGTGCTTGGAGGAGTGGGTCTCTGTTCATTTTTCTCATGTTCCTTCATTTTCTTCCAAGAGAAAAATACTGGGTAATTTTGAAACCAACTGTGTGCACTGTGTGCTCTGTGGCTGCCCAAAAGATAAAGGTGCTGACCCGTTTCTGGTGCCTTCTGTGTGCCGGGCACTGGGTCAAGCTCTCTCTTCCACACTGGTTCTCTCAATAACTCGATGAGATGCGTTTTGATTACCCCGTTTTAAGCTGAAAACAAACCAACCAACCTGACGCTAAGAAGTTTAGTAATAAAAATTCTACCTCCAGGGGCGCCTGGGTGGCCCAGTCGGTTAAGCGTCTGACTTCGGCTCAGGTCATGATCTCACGGTTCGTGAGTTCGAGCCCCGTGTCGGGCTCTGTGCTGACAGCTCAGAGGCCGGAGCCTGCTTCGGATTCCGCGTCTCCCTCTCTCCCTGTCCCTCCCCCACTCGCACTCTGTCTCTGTCTCAAAATAAGTAAACATTAAAAACAATAAAAGTTCTACCTCCTGTAAGAGGCAGAAAAGAGATTTGAAGGCTGGTCTCGATGCCACCAGGATCGCTGTCTGTTCTTTTCGTGATACTGCACTACAAACCCAAAACCAACCTCGTTGGGATAAACTTAAAGAATATAAGCTCCCGACCCTAATTTCAATTTCACCTGAAGGCGACCTGCCTTTCTTCAGAGCTGCCTTAATGGATGAGATGCCCCTCTCGCCCCCACCCTCCACCACCAGGATGATTACAGCTGGAGATCTCTGCAGGGGTGAGGAGTAAGGGGTAGTTCAGACTGGGTGTTTATTTGCATCTCTGAGGGAGGAAGAAAATTACAGTGCCTTTATGTTCCTGGAAAGAAGGAAGGGAAGGAGGGAGGGAGGAAGAGAAGAGCGTCCTTAGTCCTTCGCGTCCCTCGCATCCTGCTACACGTGCGCACACAGCCACGCGCACATCACACGTTGAAGGACCCTTGCAGACAGACACAACTCACGGACACCCACATATACAACATAGAAACACATAGCTCCATTTTTAGCTCTGAGGTTATCTTGCCCTAAGGCAACCTCTGAGGCTAAATTCCAAGGAGGACAGTGCTCATTCCCAGGGCTCTTCCTCTATGTGATGTCATACTGAAGTCTCAACCCTCTCTATGTCCAATTTGCAGAGGTTTCTAAAGCAAGTTAGAACACCACGGCTGCCCGTCAGGGTCAGTGGGAAATGCTGTAGTCGGTCAGAGCAGCCCTCAGACCCATCCCCCAGGGATGTGGAGCTTCCCAAAGTACTGAAGCTGGGCAAATGAGACCACAGGAGACCCTGGCCTCCCCCACCAGGGCAGCTTCCTTGGGGCCTTGGGGGAAAATCGCCTTTGAACCAGCTGGGTGTCGGCAGCATTGATGGCGTTTTTCTCAAGGTCAGGCAGACCTGGAAGATTCTGCCCTGGCCGTTACTAGCTCTGGAACCAGGCATTGCTCACTGAGCTTTGAAGCCTCAGTGTATTCCTCTGTAAAGTAGAGACAGTAGTGTATTTCGCAGGGTTTTCTCTACTTCACTTCTTCAGGTCCCACGTTCTCCATCTGTCCTATGAAAGAGTGGAATTAGATGGCACCTACTTCTCAATCTCTTTGAAAGATGTTTGAACTACCCTAAACTCTGCAAGGGAAGATGGGAAGCCCTCGGGGACAAACTTATGCCCTCATGGCCCTGGCGTTCAAAGAGAGGGGCGGACAGGAAGCACTCTAGGCCTGTTGACGGCAGCTGCCATCTAGAGCCTCCCATGGCTTTGAAGGACACTCCGTATTAGGTTTTGATTTGTAAAATGGTGAGCTTGGAAAAACCATGCCCCAAACACCAAATTATCTCTGGGCATAGAAGCTTACAGATGAGGTTAAGGCATGTTAGTGATTAATGCAGATTCTAATAAGAAAAACCCACAGCATGTATAAGCACATGTGAAGCTTTCCTAGCCCGGAGTCCTGGCCCCAACCCCAGGGAACCACATCTGGACTGGCCCTGTACCCTCCCTGGTCGGGGACTGAGGATAACTTGGCTTTCTGGATAAAATGCCTATACCAGCACAGGCACTAAACCATGTAGCAACCAGACAACCTGGTGTTTCTTGTGTTGTGTCAGCACCCTGCTGCCTCCCGGGGCCCCTGACGTGCATCGGACGTGGGCCCTGCCCTCCAGGGACTCAACACGGTTTCGGCATTTGGCGTTCAGCGCATATTCAGTGGGTGGCTGTTACACACCAAACAGCGTGCTAGGGGGTGGAATTACGGACATGGGGAAGTCGTGGTCACAGCCTTGGGGAGTTCAGTCTAGGGGAGCAAGGAGACAGTGACAGCGGTTGTGTACACTGTGTGCTGGGGTGGGGGTGGGGGGTGGACGTGGGATCTTATGGAAGCTCGGGGTCGTGGCACCCCCAGCCAGCCCAGAGTGGAGGGGGGCAGAGCTGGGGAAGGGTTCCCGTAGGGTAAAGATGGGCAGATTGGAAGGACCACCCGTGTGCAGGTGAAAAGGGGGACGATGGTTTGGGGTCTGCAGGTTTTCATTTCGGTCTAGCTGGGGTGGCTGGTAGGGGAGGAAGCAGGGGCGGGAGGGCGCAGTGAAAGCTGAGAGGACCTTTGGGACCAGCCACCCAGCTCCTCCTTCTCCAGCCCAGAGCAGGCAGCAAGTTGGTGGTGAGGCCTTTCCCTTGTTGCTGCGCTCCCCTCCCCAAACGTGAACCTTGGCCGCTTGCCTTTTTCAGGGTCAGAGAAGCCTTTCCTGGCCCCCTTCTGCAATACTCCCTGACTCCCCTGTGCAGCCTAATCCCTGCCCCCCTCCCCCGACCAGTTTCTCACCATCTGACATACTATATATTCTTCGCTTCTTTGTTTATCTCTGCCGGATAAATTGTAAGCTTCATGAGGGAGAGGTTTTTGTCTCTTGACTCACTCTTGTATCCCACTGCCTCAAACAGCGTCTGACACTTAGTTGCAATGAACATTTGACGAGTGAGTGAATGAATCAATCTCAGGTCTTCAACATTCCCAGGCCATGCTTCTTTCCGTTCCATGCAGATTTTGTTCCTCTCCTCATCACTGAATTGATAGATCGTGAAGGACCTATGTGGTGTAAGGAAGGCCTCTGCTGCCTCTTTGCTGAACTGTTTATGCACTGGCTCTTTACTGCAGTGCCCATGAGAAATGTTTATGTGTCAAAGGGTTTGTCAGATACCAAGGAAACAGGGAAGCGGCTGTCCTCTGACCGCCATGTTCCCTGGCCTGTGGTTGTTAGTCATTGAGGTTTTGTTCAGTGTGTTTAGAATCCTGGAGCGGTGGGGTCTGGTATGCCCACGAGACATGCCCACAGATCCTGGGAGTTTCTGGTGAAACCCCTTGTAGGTACAAGATGGCTGTTTGTAAGGGGAATAAACCACTGTACCAAATGTTTTCCAAACTCTTCCCCACCCCCATCTACATCCATCCATCCAACCACCCTTCTGTCCATCTGCCCATCCATCAGTCTGTCCATCCATTCAGCCAGCCAGCAGTTTCTGAGCCAGACCTTGTGTGAGCACCTGAGGACACGAAGAGACCTCGTATTTGGTGTGGAAATCCTGAAAGGTAAAGTCTCAGAACAGTTGGATGAGGTCCCCAATTCGGGTGGACTGAGGCACGGAGCCCCAAGGGAAGGGCTGTGAACTCCACTCTGAGGCTCACTGACTCAGTTCACAGGGTCTCCTTAGCTTATGCTCAGGTCAGAGATTCTAATACCCTGACTCTTCCAAAAGCTGTATGCTTGTGTTTTGACATGGGCCTTGTAAAAGTATGTGACCGGTGAATTCAAGGAGCATGAGTGTTCACATGTTTCCTGTAGGTTGTCCTTAAGTCCACGACAAGCGGGTAGTCCCCTCAAATTGCTTTTCTCCTAAGACAAATCCAGTATAAAAGATCGTTACTTTGTGTGGAGAGCACTAATTTCCTCAAAGGAAGCCAGGCTCTGTGGTTAGACCTCAGTCTTAGAAAAAGACACATCTTACTCAGTGTAAATCGTGGCTCTTTGTTACCTTGAGCAAGTGACAGGGCCTTTTGGCCTTGATCTCTTCGTCTGAAAAATGGGCACAATGGTGGTATCTACCCAACAGGATGATTGTGATAGTTGCAGGTGAGGCCGTTTAAAGCCGCGGCACTGTGTCTGAAACCGTGCTTGACAAATGGGGAGTGTATGTTTCTCCCCCTGATAGTGACAGAAAACAAGAGCTGATCCCCTTCTCAAGGAGGAGAAAAGTCGACTAAAAATTCTTCTTTTGTCCTGAAAGTAGTCGAATAGCTTCCCAGAGAGAAATGCCCGTTCTGCACCACGTAGACGAATCACCAGGCACCGGCACCAGAGCCAGGCGTGAGCCGTGGAGGAGCTGAGAGGAGGGAGAAAGTTTCTTCTCCCTGTGGGTGTCAGTGATCTGGACCGACTTCCAGGAAGAGAGCATATGCAGGGACGTAAGGAGGGACAAAAGCCTCCTTTTCACTCTGAGCAGAGCAGTCCCAAGAGCAATGGAAATGAAGTAAGAGGACAGTACCGACCTGTTTCACCAGTATGCAAATCATGTAATGAAACACAAATGACTTCGCAAGAAGGAGTGTGACTCACCCCACATGTGACTCGGCTGGTTCAGACCAGAGGAGCCAGCTTGAGTTCAGCCAGACCTCTCTAAAGAGTTTTTGTTGAATTCCACAGGACCCCAGTTTGGGAGCTAGGACCAGGAAGGAGAAGAGAACTCCATTTAGGGAGTGAGTTGGGTGTGCCAGGGACTTCCACATACATCATTTTGGGGATGGGGGTTCACGGGCAGACATAGTCCTTTCTGTTGTAAGCTACCTGTCTTCAATCAGCAGTGTTATTTTAGCAATTGGGGAGAAGAATCTTAGTAAAAGAATGAGATTTAATTAAAAAAAAAATTTTTTTTAGCACTGGGGGTTGTATGGAAACCAATTTGACAGTAAATTTCATATATTAAAAAAAAAAAATGGAACAAAATCACAGAGGGTAAGATATAACAATTAAATAATAAATAGTCTATTGGATGCTGAAATGTAAGAATTAGAAAAAAAAAAAAGTATAGCGTAAGTGATATTCGATAATACAAATAATAAAGAGAAGGACTGAAATACTTCCAGAGAAAAAGAAAATACCTAGGTGTTATAAAAAAAAAAAAAAAAAGAATAGGAATGAGAGGAAGTTCGGATGTTCCACTGGCAATTCTAAGCATTAGAAGATAACAGAGTAACGCCTTCCAGTTTTAGAAGATAAATAGGATTCATGAAGACTATTTTACCACAAAATGTTGAATTAATCATTAGGGCAGAATAAAACATTTCTTCACATGCTACACCCCCTTAAATTTTTCTCCCACGATTCCCTTTTTAAAGTAACTTGCCAATATATTTTGTTAATGGAAAAGTGAACTGGAAAGAGGAATGAGTAAATGTTATGCAAAATCATTTGATGCAATCTTAAGAAACCCAGAAAGAATCACCAGATTCAACAGTGCTACAGGCCAAGAGACAAATCAGTCTCTTAAATATTGGGGAACAAAGGGCTCCAAAAGGGTGTTATTAAGCCAAGGCAGGTATTTGATACATACCTGAAAATAAACTCCATTTATTTATGATGTATTTTTAAGAATACTACTGGATTTGATCAGTTAAATTTTAAATCTTTTCTATTAGAATTTGAAATAATTTTAGATTCACAAGAAGTTACAAGGATAGCACAGATAGGAAGGATAACACATGCACCTTTCACCTTGTTTCTAGCAATTATTACATCTTATCTAACTATATCACAATGCCAAAAACTGGAAAATCAACTGGTACAATTTGTCATGTAGGTAGAATTATGTAAGCATCACAATCAAGATACAGATTTTATCTCCCTAATGTTACCTGTTTATAGTCACAGAACCACCCCCCCCCCCCACCTTTTCAATATTCCTAAGCCCAAGCAACTAAGAATTTGTTCTCAGTACTTATTTTGCCATTTCAAGAATTTTATATAAATTGAATCATATGTTATATAACCTTTTGTCACTCACCATAATATCCTTGAGATTGATATTGTTACTTTTATCAATAGTTCATTCTTCTTTATTGTTGAGTACTATTCTATGGTATGGATATATCAGAGGTGGTTTAATTCTTCCCCTACTGTAAAACATTTCAGTTGCTTCCAATTTTTACCTATTACTAATAAACCTTCCGGGAAAAGTTATGTAGAGAATAAAAAAAAAAAAAAAATTTTTTTTTTTTTACAATTAATTCCTTTTTGAGAGAGAGAGAGAGACAGAGCATCAGGGGGGAGAGGCAGAGAGAGAGGGAGACACAGAATCCGAAGTAGGCTCCAGGCCCCGAGCTGTCAGCACAGAGCCCGACGCGGGGCTCGAACCCACGAACCGGGAGATCATGACCTGAGCCGAAGTCGGACACCCAACTGACTGAGCCACCCGGGCGCCCCGAGATTTAATTTTTAATGTGAACATATTCTTTTTGCATGGAGGAACTTATTTTTTATTCATGTTTCTGTCTTTCACAATTTTGAACAGATGTACACGATATGTGTTGGAGGTTTTTTTTTTTAATGAACAAATTCCCTTATTCTGTAAAAGAAAGCAGAAATTTCAGAGAAGCAGAGTCCCCCAGCTGGCCTGGAGCAGAGAAAAGATTCAAGTTTGGTTTTGCTCTGATTGCAAATCAGACACTTTTCTGCAGTGTCACACTGATGGTTAGAAGTGGATTCTCCCATCCCAGAGGTCTTCACACAAAAGGGGAAGTAAAGACAGATCGGTCAGGACCTCAGGGCTGCTGACCACGAGGAGAGATCAAGGTGATTCAGCCTTTCTGGTTTTGTCCAACTCTGCTTATGTCTTTGCTAATTACTCATTCAGGGTGCCTGGGACTTTGCTGAAGCCCCTGCAGAAATTCTGATTCCGGGCAAGTCTCCTTGCTGTTTGGTCTAGGACAGGGGCCATGGGAGTGTTGTGGTCAGAAGTGCGACTTCCTCCCGTGGAATGGCAGTGAACACAGCCTCTTGCCCCACGGACTGTTCCCAGGCTCAGGTTTCCAAGAGCAGGAGAACTGGGCTATGAACCAGCAGAAACTAATCCATTTAGCGGCAGGGTTGCTGGGGCATGGAGGGACTTACCAGGTCCTTCGGTCAGCCTCCAAGCCTGTTGTAACAGCTTCTCAAATCAGAATTAGCCACAAGGTGGAAGGTTATTGTGCAACCTTTTGCTTTGGTAATCTACTTGTTTTGGCGAAATCCCTCATCGTCAGCGAGTAAATGGCATTCACCAACGTAAAGGGTTGACACAGGTGTCTGAAGAGTGCCTTGAGTTCCCGTGTCACGCCAGGCAGGGTCCTGTGTGTCCCATTCGATCCCGGCAACCCTGAGAGGGAGATAGTGTTGTACCTGTTCCACAGATGAGAAGTTGGGGGCCCACCCACTTAGGAGGTGACAGAGCCAGGAATGGAGTTGGGGCCGCTTCACCCCAAAATTCCCGGTGCCGCCGCCGCTGTGCTTTCCCCCTGAAGCCCCAGCTGCAGACCCCAGGATCAGCCCTGAGGCCTTGAGCCATTCGTGGGTAAATGTGTTGGTTACCGATGGGAGCAGAGGAGCAAGCTTCAGCGTGCTGCCGGCCAGTCCACGTCTGACTGTTTCCCAAAGGGATTCTTTTCCTGTGGCCCCTACTCCTTTTTCATTCATAAGCACTCCCTTCCTGAAGCTCTCCTGATGACTGGTCTCTTCCTCTCTCTTCAAGTTCCTCTGGTGTATTTATTTTTTTCTTTTCGTGAGCTCCAGTATCTGAGTCAGTAGAAGGGGAGATGTGGGTCGTGTCCGGTTGGGAAACCCACCCTTCCTCTGCCCCACCCTCATTTCCAAGGCCCATGACCTAAACTCTGCACAGGGAGGGAGAAGCCCTGGAGGATTCTAAAGAAGCATTTTCTGAGGATCTGCGGACTTTTCAGTTGAGGGAAAGGAGAAAATCTCAGGGCCGGGTTAAGAAATGTGGTTAGAGGGGTGCCTGGGTGGCTCAGTCGGTTAAGTGTCCGACTTCAGCTTAGGTCACGATCTCGCGGTCCGTGAGTTCGAGCCCCGCGTCAGGCTCTGGGCTGACGGCTCAGAGCCTGGAGCCTGCTTCCGATTCTGTGTCTCCCTCTCTGCCCCTCCCCCATTCATGCTCTGTCTCTCTCTGTCTCAAAAATAAATAAACGTTAAAAAAAAAAAAAAAAGAAAAAGAAATGTGGTTAGAGAATAAAATCTGTGTCTTGAGCAGAACTTGGTGCCAGGCACCTCCTCTACCATAGCAGCCGTCTGTACTACAGCCTGAGAGATAGTGGCTATTACACTTATCTTATTTGTGAGAAAACTCAAGGCTCAGTGAGATTTTCCTTTTTTTTTTTTTTTTTTTATGTTTTATTTATTTGGAGAGAGAGAGCATGAGTGTGAGCAGGGGAGGGGCAGAGAGAGAGGGAGAGAATCCCTAGCAGGCTCCACACTGTCAGCACAGAGCCCAGCGCAGGGCTCGAACCCACCACCTGTGAGATCATGACCTGAGCCAAAATCAAGAGTCCCGACGCTTAACGGACTAAGGCACCCAGGCGCCCCATCACCTCTTCTTGTAGATTTTCAACTGTTTATTTTTTATATACGAGAAACTGTTGATCTTTATCACTTGTTCAACCGTCCCCATCAGTGCATTCTTTATTATTTCTCATTCGTTATTCTTAGATTGCCCAATAACGCATTCATAGCATTTCATAATGATTATAGAGTTGCCTGCTGTTTTCTTGGCCTGGGTTTTAAAATTGTCTTTCCGGTTAGTTGTGGATTCAGTGCTGGCCAACTTTCCCGCCCTGTCAGGGCTGGCTCTGGAATCTTCCACCCTTCTTTCTCTTCAGGACCAGCCAGTGGCTGGTCCTTCCTGACCACCAGGAGGAAGGTGTCCCTTTGTCTCCGGCAGGGCAGAGTCCCATCCCTGCCGTCCCAGGTCCATCTTTGGGCCATCGGCTCCTCCCCTGTGCTCTCTTCCCCTTTCTCCTGGTCTCCCCCTGTGCTTGCCTTTGATTTGTCTTCGGAAGTTCCCCTTGTCCACTTGCCTTTTCCCCTTCATTTCCCAAGTTCCCACAGGAACCTGGGAAGTAGGTTGTGCCCAGAGGTTAGAACGGAAACTGCAGCCAGATAACTCCAAGGGACAATGCTCAGTTGACGTCATTTCTTTGCCTCGGCCAGAGGTGGTTTTTTTCTTTCTTCCATTTTTCTTCAGGTTACTCTTCTACTCCACCCAGCCCAGTATCTGTCAACCTCTGTGTGAAAGCTCCCTGGCATTGTCTGGTTGGTTTATGTGTTTCCTTTATATTCAAGCTCAAAAATCCATAGTTAGACTTAGACACTTGGCCTTTGGTAGGGTTGCTTTGTTTTGAAGCAGAAGCATCCCCTTGTGACTATCTCGATAACCTGTCCTATCGATCCTGCGTTTTATTTCCAACACGATCCTAAGAGGTGAGTCATGTAGGGACTGTACAGCCATATCTCCAGGAATACACACAAATGCGTGAAATGAGTTGTCACAGGTTGCAGAAAAGAAAGCTTTCCTACCCTGGTTAGTATTCTTTAGTGAGTTTCAATCAAACTTCAAATCTTCAAAAGAAAATGATGAAAAGAAAGTAGTGAACTTAGGAAGTGTCCAGTGTGTGCCAGGCTGTGGATTCTTTTTTGTTTTTTTCTTTTTAAGTTTATTTATTTATTTTGAGAGAGAAAGAGCATGTGTGCACATAAGTGGGGCAGGGACGGAAAGAGGGGGGGAGAGAGAAAATCCCAAGCGGTCTCTGCACCGCCAGCATCGAGCCCGACGCAGGGCTGGAACCCACAAACCGTGAGATCATGACCTGAACTGAAGTCAGACACTTAACCAATTGAGCCAGCCAGGCGCCCCCAGGCTGTGTATTCTAAGGCATTCCTTGCTGTCTCCATTTTAATTCTTGCTTTCTTGCTTCTTTCTTTCTTTCTTTCTTTTTCTTTCTTTCTTTCTTTCTTTCTTTTCTTTCTCTCTTTCTCTCTTTCTCTTTCTTTCTTCCTTTCTTTCTCTCTCTCTCTTTCTTTTCTTTTCTTTTCTTTTCTTTTCTTTTCTTTTCTTTTCTTTTCTTTTCTTTCTTCCATATGGGAGCTGAGGCTCAAGGCTTAAATAACTGGCTTGAGGTCATATCCAAGCTGAATGCTTTTTGCAAAACATGCCACCTGAGGTCCAGATGGGTCCATTTAATGGAAGTGTAGTGTGTGTCCTCGTGGTGTTCTAATGCACTGAGCTTCTGTTCATTTTCTCTCCTCTGTCCAGCTCTACCTTCAGGCCCGCTTCACTTGGCGAGGGGCCCGCCTGCTCCGGCCCCTCCTGCAGTTCACCCTGATCATGATGGCCTTTTACACAGGACTGTCGCGTGTGTCTGACCACAAGCACCATCCCAGCGATGTGCTTGCAGGATTTGCTCAAGGAGCCCTGGTGGCCTGCTGCATAGTGAGTAGCATCGTATTCTTACTACACACACAGAGCCCCACACCGCCTGCTTGTTAAATGTTTCCAGCTCAGTGACCAAAGCTAGGGAGCTCTCAATCCTTTTTTCTGCTTGGTGTATAAAGAGTCACCCCGCCCCAGGACCCCTTCAGTAAAAGGAAAGTCATTTCTGTTTCCTTCCAGCCTGTGAGTTTTCATTCAGCAGAGTCTGTGAGTCCTCAGGTTTGGGCTCATAGAACGTTGCAGCCGGAGATCTTTGATATTGGGCACCTTGCTCACTTTATTGATGAGAACATTTAGGGTTTGAAAGGGGAAGAAACTTGCCCCAGGTCACATGTCAGGTGACCAGCAGAGTCTGGGTCCCTGACTCAGTGCTCACGTGCTGCTTTGGTGGACACTTAAAATTGAGTTGAATTCAGAATCTTGGGAAACTTCCACCCCAGTGTGACCTTTAGGGTGACTTGGTCAGACCCTAAACGTGGTGTCGGCTAGACAAGAGGGGGCTTGGTCAAGGCTGAGCCTTACCTTGGCTAGCTAAAGGGCCTTGTACATCAAGAGAAGGCCTTGTACCTAGAGAATGGCCTCGGGATGGGCCAGGTTCTCATTTGCCCCAGGCGACTGGGTTACCCTTTTCCCATATTTCATCCCTGACTCTGTGAATGTGCATAAGGCATCCCAGCTCTCTGAGCTTCTGTCCCCTCAAGAATCTCTGCTTTTCTTGCCTGCTAAAAGTTTTGAGGGGTTTATTCAGCACACATGGTGGAGCTCCTGCTCTGATACCGTGCCTTCCTGGGCCCCACTCTGGGGAGCTCACACCAGGCCAGCGAGAATCTCAGAGCACAGTCATGGCTGGATGTTTAGGCACCACACATGCGGGTTGTGTTGTTCGTATTATCCTTGCCCACTCGCAGTAAGACTCATGAACAATAGAGATCTGGACGAGCCCTTGGCCTTTCTTCATTTCTAAACCTGGCTGCTGCCCCGAGTCTCCCTTTGATCACCTCTCCCACTCACTCCTGTGATGGCGTTTGTCACCCTGTGCTGCCATTGCAGATGTGTGTATCCCTTTAGACTGTAAATTTCCCCGGGGACAGGGACCATAGATGACACACTGTTGTTCTCCCCGTCTCCCCAGTGCCTCTCAGGGAGTCTGGCTCAGAGTAGATAAATCTTTAATCCACAGAAAGCTTGAGTCAATGGGTGGCTCTCCTCTTCCTTGAGAACACTACAAGAGACATTGTGTTGGAGGCAGAGGGATGAATAAGGCACGGGCCTTGCTTCCAAGGAAATCCCAGTCTACTCGCTCCCACCGCCTGGCCAGCACAGGGGTTAGAACACAGCACGGGGCTGTCATGGAGATACAGACAGGGTGCTTCGGCTGCAGGCGAGGGCCGGGTGCAGGGGGAAGGAAGTGGGCAGGGAGTAGTGGCGATCGAGTGGGCACCACGTAGAAAGTCGTGTCTGAGCTGCTTGTCAGTTTTGGCAGGAGAATCCTGGCCTAAGGACTTGCCTCTTTTGACGGCTTTGTTCATCACTTTCTTTCTTCCTTTTTTTTTTTTTTTTTTCAGTCAAGGTCAGAAGGGAGAGAAATTGGGGGAGCAAACCGTTAAATGAGAGCATCAGTCACCAGCCAGCTCAGTCTCTGATGCTTTAATGTGAAGTGACAGCAGGGGACGGGTGTTTGCTCGAGAGGGTAACCCTTTGCCGACTGTGGCCTTCTGAGCCGTGCTCTTGGCAGGCACCCGGCCCACCGGCCTGCTGCTGTGTTTTCTTCCACGTGCTGCTGTCCTAGTTAGGGTCTCCTGCACCCCCAGTTTAAAAAGGTGCAGAGATGCTTTGTAGCCTGCCTCTTTCATATCCCATAGCACTCTCCCTGCACAATGAGACAGTATCTGGGAGGACCGGGGTTTATTTTCAACAAGGGAAATGAGAGGTCTGACTTTTGTCCTGTTTGACTCTGGCTGACTGTAGCTGAGGAGAGGAAGTTGGTACGAGCATTTACTAAGCCCCTACTCTGTGCTGGCACCATTCCAGATCCTTTACCCATGGTCGATGGCTGCTCTCAGGTGCTCCCTGACTTGAAAGCTTTGCCCTCCGCACTTGGCAAGGAAGGATGGTCACTGGGGCTGAAGGCCAACCAGAGTTAACCCGAGGCGGAACAGCACAGACCACACAGATTTATTTTCTGGCAGTTCTCGAGTTTGGAATTACAAAATAGGTCTCACTGGGCTAAGATCAAGGTGTTGGCGGGCTGCGTTCCTTCTGGAAGCTGCCTGCGTTCTTTAGCCCATGGCCCCTTCCTCCCTCTCCAGGTCTTTCTTTCCTTCTCTCTGGCCTCTGCTTCTGTCACTACATCTCCCCCTGTGATTCTGACTCTCTTGCCTCCCTCTTAGGAGGGCTCGGGAGATTCCATGGAGTCCGCCCGGTGATCCAGGGAAATCTCCCCATCTCCGGGTCTTCAACTTCATCCCATCTGCAAAGTCCGTTTGGCCATGGAGGGTAACATATTAGCAGGTTGTAGGGATTAGGACACAGGCATCTTTGGGGCACCGTTGTTTAGTCTACCACACTTTTCCCGCCATCTTCCTCGAAGACAGAATTGTCTAACTTTCTCCTCCTGTTCCCGTGGCCCTTTTCATGGTTTTCCTGCTGTGGCCTTCAGCCTGGCTTTGTTGAAGTTGCCTGCTCAAATGTCTGCCTCCCGAACCAGGCTGCCAGTGCCTTAGCAGAATCCTGTGGCTTCACCTTCCAGCTCTTTGTCATCCTCAGGCCTTATACAGTGGCTGGCACAAGGGGTGCTTGATTAGCCTTGGTTAAAGAGGGCATGTGATGAGTGAACTTGTAACCTCAGGCGAGACACTTCCCCTCTGAGCCTAGTTTTCTCATCCTGTGAATGGACCTTGGAGGAGTGATAGCTCTGGGACGTTCTCCCACAGAGATTGAGAGGCACGGCCGACTTTGTAGTGAGTAAACTACCTGCCTTCGCAGATGGAACCGTCTTCCTGCAGTGCCCACGAAGATGGCCTCTTTTGGGGGACTGGGACTTGTTTTTAAGTCCCAGTGGGTGCCTTGCATCACCCTAGAACGTTGGCTGAGTCACTGCAGAGCCTTGGGCAACAGGCCGTGACAGCTTAGCACTTTTACTCAGGTCTTCTGAGAGTAAGTCCTGCACAGCAAGCACATGTGTCTAGACAGAAACCACGTGTCAAGCAAGAGCAGATCCGATTTCCTACCCCACTGCTCGCTAGTTGAACCTTTCCAGAGAGGGAAGCTGATGGCACTCACCACAAACAGAAAATCTATGTGGCATCACGGACTGAACACGAAGACACGGGCACACGGGGTCAGATAGGCCTGCGCACTGATGTATGTCTTTACACGTGTGGCTGGAGGTAGAGAGACCCAGAGGCGCATGGACAGACCCAGCAGTACCCAGACACGTAGACATCCATCCTTTTTCCGATCAGAACCACAGAAACACACAGTCAGGCAAGCCAATGCAAACACAGCCACATACTGACCTTCGCAGTGCCCCTCCTGCCTACACACACACACACACACACAGTCAGCCCTACCAAGATATGAGCCCTACAGCTGGACTCACCCCCTAGAGTAACCCAGGGACTCCGACGAAGCGACAAACATCAGTTCATTTCCTGTCTGGTGACAACTTGCCTATCTGGTCACCTCTTCCCTGACCCTCTAGCAGATGGCAAACGATGGGGCCCTGGGAGGGGTCAGGGCAGGGCCAGGCCGCCATTGCTGTGGGTGCAGCAGAGGAAGCAGCTGTTTTTGAATGTCATAAACACACAGCAGAGTCTTTCCTGGTTTTCCTCTTCCCCGGGGGTGTAGCTCAGCTAGCAGTCGCTCTTTTGTGTGCTGCTGTCTTCCTCCAGGATGTAGGGAAGGGAGAGGGCGTTCTTTGTCTCTGCCCCAGTGCGGTGACCTTGGGAGAAGAGACCAGCAAGAACACAAGTGTTAAGAACTTGGTGATGACACCCCCTTGAGAGGAAATGGATGCAGAGAGGGTGTGGCACACCCAAGGACACACAGTGGCAGAGTTGGGACCAGATCCTGGCTCACAGTTCTCTCTCACAGGACTAAAACCATGAACTCCAAACATGCTTGGTCTATGCCATGAATTTGTGAGATCTCTTCCTTCTCTAATGGAAGATTCCCATCTATTCCCATTGGATTGATCGCACTGTTGTCTGGGCACAGGAATATGGATGAAATGACCTTGCAAGTCTTTTCTGGCCATTCAGAAGTCTAGCTCTTTGCCCAGTAGGCCCTGGGGCTGACCTTGCCTCCTCAGGGCCCCCACTCTGAGGAGGGTAGGGGTGTCAGGACCGTGATGTGGGAAAGAGAAGGGAGCAAGGTCTGGAGACAAACTGTGGCCCCAACAGATGATGACTGGATCCTCCACCATCTTCAGTGTCCTTCGAAAATCTCGTTTCTCATTCCACTGCTGAGATGAATGAGTGATGAGTCAGAGACTCCAAAGGGAATCCCACTAGCCACCTGCTAATTAGGCATATGGGCATGTCACTTCTTCTCAGCCACCTTTCCCCATAGTGGGGTGTGGGGATGATAATAACATCCCACTCTCTTTGGATTGTGGAATCAATGAATAAAAGATGCTTGTGCTTGCCACATGCAACACATCAATTGAATGTGTATCATGGAGGAAGTACTATACTTTGTTTTAAAGATTTGGAGCTAAAAAGAGTTGGCCCTTGAAGAGTTTTAATGCAGGAGCTTCCCCAGACTTGACCACGATCCGTAATAATAAATTCATTTTCCAGGGCGCCTGCGTGGCTTGCTTGGTTAGGCTTCTGACCCTGGATTTCGGCTCAGGTCATGATCTCATGGTTCTTGAGATAGAGCCCTCATTGGACTCTGTGCAAGAAGCACTGAGTCTGCTTGGAATATTCTTTCTCATTCTCTCTCTCCCTCTCTCTCTCTCTCTCTCTCTCTCTCAATAAATAAATAAACTGTAAAAGAAGTATGTTTTCCATTATAACCCAATAGAAGCACTCACACATAACTGGAAAATTTCCCAAAATAAGACTTACCCTTACTGTGTGTGATACAGTCTAATATTTTTCATTCAACCTTTAAAAATGCTGGTAGTGTATCCAAAAAAAAAAACAAATGCTGGTAGTGACCACCCAGTAAATGGATTTTGTAACTTTCTCAGGACTTGTGACATGAGGTTTGAAAAACACTGATGTAGTGGGGACAATGGGGGGCACAAGAGAGGGGATAGTTCATTCTGAGGGTGTTGGAAGGCTAGAAAGAATTCCTAGAGGAGATGGAACCTTGATGAGTGGACATTTTTTTATGAGCTATGAAAGAGAAGGAAACGCATTTTATGAAGAAGGAATGTTGCAGAGACAAGGGGATGGGTGAGAACAATGGGAACACAGTGTGTCTTCTGATCCTAGAAGGCTTCAAAATGTAGGACTTCTGGAAGCAGGGCCCCTGCTTTTCCCAGCCTCTGTCATCCTTGAGCATCATGTTCCAGAAGCCCAGATCTTGCTACATGTAGCTCCCCACTAGCTGAGCTGTCGGTGCTGTGCCCCCCCACCCCCCACCTTCCCAGAAACCCTCCTTTGCCATAGCCTAGAAGCGCCTTCCTGGAAGGGTCCTAGGCAGGCACAGATCCCTGTTCTCCTCCAGAATTGCCCCCAACTCTCCTCCGCTGTTCCAAACACACCTTGTTTTTGTGGGACTAACTTCATCCATGACCCTCAGTAGCAGTGATGGTCATGAATGATGATAACTGAGGTAGGATTTGAGTAGCCCTACATCAGTAGGAGGTGTTTTCACGAGAATTCTCCCACTGAAGCCTGACAGCTATGGGAAGGTGAATTTTTAAATAATGCTTGCACACACATACAGAGACCATCTATCATCTGAAGTTATAAACCTCTTCATTTGGTATAAATTCAAGTCCCAACAAGAGTGTGACTTAGTCTGAGGTCACACACAGCAGGAGCAATTTTGGTACCAGATCCTGCTGCCTGATGCAAGTCTTTTCTGTGACCGTTTCCACCCCATCAAGTTCCTCTCAGATATACCAGGAAACCATTCAGATGAGATGCTGGCAAGTCCCCAGTGCCAAAAGCCACTAGAAGTCCTTTTCTGAGGTCAAAAAGTGATGATTGCAACTGGGTAGCTCTCATTTAGTCAAAAGACAGGGCTGCCAAAGATGGCTTTTCTTTAGACAGCCCTTATTATACTTGGGGCACGAGGGTGAGCCGGGTCCCAAGGCTTTCTCTTGCAAAGAAAATGATTCCTTAATCCAGGAGATTGTTTATTATGGTAGAGCAGGATGCCAAAAGGAAATCCTGAGGCCAAGGCATGGGGATGGGATGTCTACAAAAAGGAACAGCACAGGGGTGCCTGGCTGGCTCAGTGGGTGGAGTGTGAGACTCTTGATCTCGGGGTTGTAGGTTCGAGCCCTGTGCTGGGCGTGGAGATTACTTGAAAAGAAAATGTTAAAAAGAAAAAGACCAGCTCATGGACTGTATCCTCCCGTGGGGGTGGAGTAGAATTTGTTGAGGGCCACAGCTGGGGTGTGAGTCGTTCATGCATTTGAGTAGCTCACAGTCTAAAGTGGAAACGTGGCATAGCATTACTCCTTAAAGCCTGTGCCCAGTGCTAAGACGGAAGGTCATTACAAGTTGAGTGTGGGTAGGGGTGCCTGGGTGGCTGAGTTGGTTGAGTGTCCAACTCTTGGTTTGGGCTCAGGTCGTGATCTCAACGTTCATGAGATCGAGCCCTGCGTCAGGCTCTCCACTGACAGCATGAAGCCTCCTTGGGAGTCCCCCTCTCAGCCCCTCCCCTGCTCACACTGTCTCTCTCAAGATAAATAGATAAATAAACTTAAAAAACGTTGAGTGTGGATAGCAAAGAGAAAATACAGGCAGCTCCGGGCAGGTATCCCGAAACCCAGTGTACAGATACAGGAGCTGCTTTCAAAGCAATTACAAGATGTGTAAGACCTTCAGCCATTAAAATGGCAGATCTAGCATTTGAGCCCATTCATAGGGTGCCCATTGGCGGTTCTCCTAACTTTAGTCTGCATAACAGACTAAAATAGGGTTTGTTAAAACCCTACACTTCCCATAGGCCAGGGTGGGCCTAGGAATCTGCTTTTTCAAGAGGCAGCCAGCTGATTCTGAAACAGATGATCTGAGGATTACATTTGGAGAAATACCAGAATAGACAACCCTCCGTGTTCTTCTGGTTGTTAAGGTTCTAACATTCTTCTCCTTTAATATTTAGCTGCTCTGGGCTGGCATCTAAGCTCAACAGGGGCTTATAAAAATCCTTGATGTATGAGGAGGTGATTCCTATTTTCAGGGAGCTAACTTCCACATTCTCAGGAATTGAAACACTCAAGGACTCCAGAAACATTTAAAGAACACGTTTGTTGTCACAACCGAGGGTAGATTAACGAAGTGACCCTCAGAAGTTGCCGACGTGGCCATTCGCAGGCAAGTGGGAGTGGAAACCTTGCTACCGACCGGCCTTCTTGTTTCTGGCCGGCTTGGTCCTTGCTGAGCTCCAGCCAGGCCGTACCCCAGAAGGGCCTCTCTGCTCCGGGGGGCTGGCATCTCTGGGGCCAGTGAGTGCTGACAGCAGGACATCAGAGGCATCTTCCTTCTTGATTGTGCTGACTCATTCCCCAAAATAGCCTCGGAAATTATAGGACTTGGAGATCAGATTCTATCTGTCCTGTGGAAAACTCCTACCTGCGTATGATCTTCCTGTCTGGCTCAACTTTTACCTTTTGGCTTATTTATATTCTTCATCATCCGTCTTCCCTGCAACCCCCCCTCCTTTTCCTTTCTTCTAGTTCCTTCTCTTGTTTCTTGTCTTCCCACACAAGGGGCTGGGAAGGAGAAGTGACCGCACAAGGGGCGGGGAAGGAGAAGTGACGTTGTGTAGGTAGGCACTGGACGCATGAGCCAGTGGCCATGGCTCCCATTTATTAACATTTATTTATTTATTTATTTATTTATGGTTTATTAACCACGCTGTCAACACTTGTGCCTTCTGTTACGTCACATCCTTAGAGTGACCCTCCGAGGTGGGTACTGTGTCCCTCATTTGGGTATTTTACCGAAAATGGCAGAGGCTGGATTTGAAGACAAGTCTGTCTTGCCCTTGTGGGCAAAGCTCATTGCCAGTGCTGCATGTGCTGGACGGGGAGGGGGAGGTGACGACACAGTGGTGCGCTGGGGATGGTGGCTCCCTGTACGCTTCTTACCTCCTCTTTGTAACGAATGGGATTCCTCAGCCTGGACTTGCCTCGTTTGTGTGGAGTCTTGCTCTTGGTTGAAGGACTCCACTCTCCTGAGGGCTTGGGTACGTCAGGGCATCTTGCACACTCGGGTCCCAGAATGGCCTGGCCATTCTAACTCAGAAGAAGGCCACACCTGCTTCCCCAAGGTGCTGTCAGAGGGACCCCAAATGTTAGAAGGCAGATGAAAGCGGAGCTAGAATTTTTTTCCCCTGGCGTGGTTACCCCCGCCGCAAGAGTTTGGGGGGGAACAAGAGCAAAGATTTCTAGAGTGAGACGCGCAACTAGGAAGGAAAGCATCGCCTTTTTCCTGCACGCGTATCCACCTCCACACGTCCACACCAACCCCCGTCAATTCTTATCAACTGCAGTCTGCTCTCCACATTCCAGAAGCTCACCTCTTCTGCGTCTTCACGGCTTGGTTGTAGCGCGGGACCCGTCTTCTGGACTCTGCGGGTCCTGACTTGGTGCCCTTGCCTTCAGGTTCTCCATTCCCTTTCTGACTCCTTCTGCATCTTTAGGTAACAGCCTTCTCAACAGGCTGCTTCTCTGCTACAGCCTTGACAGTGGCTCCTGAAGCCAAGAGGATGAGGTCCGAGTTCCTTAACGTGTCCTAGGAGCCTTCTCAGGATCTGGCTGTCTCCTCTGCAGCCTTATTGACCACGTGGCCGTAGCCATGCTGAGTTTCCTGCAGCTCCTGAACGTGCTGTTCTCTCTCACTCCCGTGCCTTTGCACGCACTGCTCCTCTGCCTAGAACAACATTCCTGGCGTTCGCCACCTGGCTAACTCCTATTGAGCTAAGCTCAAATATACCTCCTTTGGGGGAAGCCTTCTTTATAAAGCCCCCCACCCTCCCCTTCAGTGTGGGTTCCATGATTCTTCAACCCCCCTGGCTTCCCTCTATCATGATCTTTAAAACACCGTATCGTAACTATCTGTTTGCTTGGATCTCTCCCCCCCATTGCCCTGTGAGCTTGGGAGGGCAAAGGGCTCTTAGGTATATTTATCTTTATAATCTCAGGGCTTGGCACAGAGCAGATGTTCAATGCGCGTTACTGGTTGCATTTTTCAAAAAAAGCACTTTATAAAATTCAAAGAATCGGAGAGACGGAATTGAAAGCAAATGCTCAAGGCAGTTTAAACAAGAGCTTTTCTTGGTGCTTAGGGCATAGATTTCCGGCTCGCTGACACTGTGTTCATTATCTAATGTTGCTCTCTTCTCACAGCAGAGATCTGTGGAAGTAGGGCTGTGGGCTGGGAGTGGTTCCCTGGACATAAGATAGCTACCTAATTTGTATAGACCCTTCCCCGTCTGGGCCTCTGGGTTTTCTTTTTGGGTGGAGAGCACCTTCTGCAGGAAATGGAACTGCTCGGGGCAAGGTTTTCACTTCTGCTAGTCCTTTTTGTGCTCTGCTGTTCAAGCGTTGGGAAGACTGAGCCCTGTTTGAGTCTTGACGGGATCGAGTTTCATGATCCCAAAAAAGTGTTTGTGTAAGCTCAAGCCACGCTGAAAGCGAAATGCAGCTTTTAAAGGGGGGTTCTGCTGGACCTGACTCAACTTTTCATCTTGCCGCCTGGCCACGTACATGGCAGTGTGCGAGCGTGTGGTTCCCCAGAAGGCTGGGGGATTTGCATGTGCCGATAAGACCCAAGGCCAGCGTGCTTGCTTCCAGTAGAGAGGAGTTTAGAAATTCAACTGGGTGTTGTATGGAAACCAGTTTGACAATAAATTTCATATAAAAAAAAAAAAAGAAATTCAACAAGAATTTTTTTTAGGTTTATTTATTTATTTTGAGAGAGAGAGACAAAGAGAGTGAGCAGGGGAGGAGCAGAGAGAGAGAGAGAGAGAGAGAGAAGCAGGATCCCAAGCAGGCTCTGTGCCATTAGCACAGAGCCCAACATAGGGTCTCAAGCTCACGAGCCACGAGACCATGACCTGAGGCGAAGTCGGACGCTTAACCGACTGAGCCACCCAGGCGGCCTCTACGTTCTTGCCTTTAACGTCCATATTATCCCTGTCTCGCAGCTGGGAAACGGAAACCCTAATATGCGGTAGATAATGAGCTCAGAAAATTAAACTGGGAAATAAGCCAGTAGATTAAGGTGGTGTCAGATTCTCGGAGGGAAGATGTTTATTGGGGGCTGGGGGTTCATCCCCTTGCTATGTTTGCCTTCAGCAGGTGGGCTGAAGCTGGGAGAAAGATCTCTTAAGAGATGGGAGCAGTGAGAGCCCTCATTTGGTGCCACCGGCAGCTGGGCAGGAAGAAGTGCAGTTGAGAGTCCGCCTCGGAGGGCTAGATTGAAGCCTTCCTCCAAAACCAAGTAAAGGAGGAAGCAGAGGGTAGTTTCCAGGTGGAGATGGGGATATTGGCTCTGCACCTGTCAGAGAAGAGTTGAAAAGTGTAATTATTTCCACATTTAACTTCAGTCACGGTCGTTAGTGCTTCCTTATACGGGAAGCACTTGCAAGCTCCTTCTGTGACCACATGTTAAAGGATTCCCAGCCAGGGGGCCTCGAACCTCCTGGCAGGGTTGGGTACACATCTTTCACTTTCCTGGTTCTCGGGTTTGGCCCGGACTAGGAGCCAGGAGTTCTCACTGTTCACACCTCCTTGGAAAAGAAAGGGACAGAAGGTTTAATTTTTTTTTCTTTGCAAAATGGTACATTCTATAGCGCTGGGGCTGTAAATGTTATTAAAATGTTAACATTTCTTGGCAACATTTCACTTTCTGATAGTAGCACAGAAACATCCCAGCCATCTTTTCTTATTTATTACTTTTTTACAAATAAATAATAATTAAACCTTTGAGTAGGCGATGTATAGAATGGGTACAAAATTCAAAAGATGTCAGGGTTGGGGCACCTGTGTGGCTCAGTCGGTTAAGCGTCCGACTTCAGCTCAGGTCATGATCTCACGGTTTGTTGAGTTCGAGCCCCGAGTTGGGCTCTGTGCTGACAGCTCAGAGCCTGGAGCCCACTTCAGATTCTGTGTCTCCCTCTGTCTGCCCCTCCGCTGCTTGCACTCTGTCTCTCACATTGTCTCAAAAGTAAATAAACATTAAAAAAAAAAAATTCTTTTTTTTTTTTTTTTTTTTAAAGCTGTCAGGGTTTTGTAGCGGCTGATAAGTCTCTATTTCCTGTTCCTCTCCTGGTCCCTTGATCTCCTTGAGTAACCAGCACCACCAGTTTCTGGCTGTGCTTTCTGTGGCACTTGGTTGATGCTCTGTCTGACTATAGAAAGGACATCATGGAAGTTGGTTCGATAGGTGATCCAAGGGGTGATCCACGGACCCTTGATGCATGATCCACGGATCAGGGTATTGAGCCCCACATCTGGCTCCACACTGAGCATGCTTGCTTGGGATTGTCTCTCTCTCTCCCTCTGCCCCTCTCCCCAGCTCATACTCTCTCTCTCAAAAAAATTTGAAAAGTAACTTTTTAGCCTCTACTGTGTCGAGAACGAAGTCACAGTGCCATCATTGTTAGTGAGCGCATGACCTGTGGCAGGGCAAGGACTTTCCAATCCAGAAAGTTGGCTAGGCATAGGGAATTTGGAGGTGCTCTAGTCTCCATTTCAAAAATCTGCCCTGTGTTTCCTATTAAATGACATGACTGATAGCCGCCTCTTATGGTTACGCAATACAAACTCCTATTGCTGAATGGCTCAAGTGGATGTCTGTGTATTTATTTTGCCATGTAATACAAAGCATAAATTTTTCTTACTCCACTAACTCATCAGGCTCTTGAATCTGTCCTCGTAAGCTAATTGGGACAGGAGCTATGCCTCAGCCATCCCCGTACCTTTGCAAGTTGGGTGTCTGTAAATGTTCCTCAGTGATTGTTAAGACCCGGTGGCGTCTTGTGCTCACAAATGGGAAGGACTTTGGGAAGGAGCGATAGGAGATTGCATTGACCTCTCCTCCGGGTTAGCTGCTGACTCCCTCAGCCACAAAACCCTGGCTTCTGCACCCCCATCAAATTGTTGAGATCCGGACTTTCAGGAAAACGTGGTCACAACGGCTTCCTTCTCCACTCCTGCTGATAGGAATTCATGTTGGCTGATCTCTTGTGGTTACACCCTAGATTTCTTTGTGAGGAAAGGGAAAGTATCGTAGATTAATGAGCATGACTAATTATGACTTGCTTCCTTATGTAGGAATGTATTTTTCACTGCTGTTCATTTTCCTTGAGAAATAGGGAAGTAGCATTTTTGGTAGGAAGCACTGGACTGAGAGTCCAGAGAACAGAATTCTACTCCCCCCATGGCTGTGCATCCTGGGACATGTCACTGTCCTTCTCTGGGCTTCAGTTTCCCTACCTGTATAACACAAGTTGGTGTGTGTGTGTGTGTGTGTGTGTGTGTGTGTGTGTGTGTATATATATATATATATATATATATATATATATATAAAATCTCCGTAGGATCCTTCCCTAGTCAAAGATCTATGGTTTGGGGGTCCCTTTTTCCCAAAGTCTGTGCTTCTATGACCTTCCCTTTGCCTGTCCCCAGGCCCCAGGTATCAGTTATTAATTTCGATGTCTGATTTTGTGCTTCTAGGTTTTCTTTGTGTCCGACCTCTTCAAGACTAAGACGACACTCTCCCTGCCTCCCCCTGCTCTCCGGAAGGAAATCCTTTCGCCTGTGGACATTATTGACAGGAACAATCACCACAACATGGTGTAGGTGCTGCCCACCTCCTGAGCTGTTTTATAAAATGACTGCTGACAGCAAGCTCTTGCTGCTCTCCAATCTCATCAGACAGTAGAATGTAGGGAAAAACTTTTTGCCCAACTGATTTTAAAAAGGAAAAAAAAAAAGTCTTATTTTGTGGCCTTCCAAAATAGGTAGCATTCACCTATGTGGAAACAACAGCAAACTAACACCAAGTGCCGAAATCCTGGATGTGCAATTGGTCTAAGTGTTCATGTTCTAGTGAACACGGGCTTGTTCTGGAACAGACACTAAAATGATTTGAGTAGGGTCTGCCAGTCACGCTTGTGACCCGAGGAACCCCAGGCCTGTGAGAAAAGATCAAATTCACATTGTAGCACACAATGCTAGAAGTAGCACTGAATCAAGAAAACAGCCATTGGGCGGGCTCCTGTCTCGTGTCTCTCTGTCCACACCACTCTGATCTGTGCTGTGACTTTGGTTCAGGAAGGTTGGTTTTGTTTTGTTCAATATAAGGGCAGAGCAGGTGTGCTAAGTCAGGCCACGCGATCCCGAATCTGGATTCCCAGTCCTGAGGCCTTTCTCCCTCCCTCCCCCGGCCCCCAGGCCAGCAGCCACAGCCCCTCACTTTAGCGATTAGGAGACTCTTTGTGGATGAGTGAGTTTCACAAATAGCACAATTTCAAAAGCGATAGAGGGTGCTGGCCCTCCTTTGTCTTCTCTGGCCGCATCATTGTGTGATGCGGGACGTCAGCAGCGGGATGCCCCTGTTGTGTTCACCAGTCACTCGGCACCTTCACACTCTTGGTAACAGTTAGCTTCGGTCACTGCTTTCTCCCCGGAAGTCCTTGCTGTGTGCCCCCCGGGGTCTCCCGGGAGGGTCCCGACCCCAGCAAAGGCGTGCTCTGCCGTCGGCTGACGGGAAGCAGCCTTACGTACAAGAGACGTGGGAGCGAATGGGCAAGAATGAAAAACTCACCAACCTTTTGGCTACTCAGAGTCAGAATGAGCCAGAGCAGCAGATGGTCTCGTGCCTGAGAGGCGGCCCTTCCAGATCTCGGAGCGGACGAGCGTCTCTGCGGGGGCTGCTCTTGCGAAGCTGTGTAAAGCACTATTGTCTTGGGGTTGATCTCTAGGGCAGTTCTTGGTAGGTTCTGCTGGGCAGAACACATGGGTTAAATCTCCGTAGAGTTTTTCCTCATCCTCTCTCCGTAAGTGTCCTTCCAAGCAAGGTCCCACGCGGGGCAGTAGACAGGGATCCTTTCTACTGAACCTTCGAGGAAAGGAGGAAGGAAGAAATGCTTTCAGATCGCGGGTGCAAACCTTTCAAAGGGCTAAATGTAACCACATGGATCAAGCACATGTACATCCTTACTCCAGAAGCCGTCCTTTTCATTTCCACTTCTAGCAAGCTATGATTTTTATATATAAATGTTATATAAATAATGTATAAAACATTAAAAGTTAACTATGTAAGATATTATCTCTGAAACAATTTTAGCTACATCCACTATGATTTATAAACTGTCTCGACCTGTGTTATTTACATTAGCTGCTTAAAAAAAGCATGGAGTTAATTTTTTTTTTTTTAAATATCAACTAAAATATCGTAGTTCTGTGGTAGACATTGTTTTACAACGAAAGAAATAACTAGAGAAAACTGTATAAAAACATTAAAGTGTCAGTATTTTTGTAAGGTTCCATTTTGTAAAGAGAATAATATTCAAAGACTTTTGTAGAATACAAAGTGAAAACTTGTATCTGCGAAACTACACTTGTATTAAATGTGCTTTTTAAATAAAAGCTCATAACCCAACTAAGGAAGGGGCTGGAATCCTGAAATGTGTGAGGGGTGTTTGTCTCGGGTGTGTGGCAGGAGGGAGGGGGCTCGCAGGCCATCTGAGCTCTTTCAGTGGGCTGGCTTCACCTCGGGGCACCACTTCCTGATCCTTCCAGGGGGAAATACGGTGGCCGTAGCTGCCTCAGCTGCTCTTTCATCTCTGAAAGCCTGTTTGCCCAGCCAGACTCTGGCTCTGCTCTGTCTCAGGCTCTAAAGAGCTTCTGTATTCTAAAGGGGTTTGTCAAGGAGGGAGGAGCTAGTGGGTCCCCCAAAGGCAGATAAGAAGCAGGGCTCCTGATAAGGTGTGTTTGGGGAGCTCCCAAGGGAGCTCTACGTATCAAAAGAAGGAGGGTGGAGGGAGCTCCCCAGAGAATGGCACTTGGCCCTTGCTTTCTCTCCCGGTGTCTCCCCAGCCTGGAAGAAGAGGGGGAGCTGGACATGTCACACCCGTTGAGCACCTGTGTGCCAGGCACGTCTGCCTGTTTGTCACTGCTGATCCTTCTGGCAGTTCTTACTTTGAGAACTGAGGAATGCGAAGGAGCCCAAAGATGGAACGACCTGTCTGAGATCCTGGAAGAGTAAATTGCCGGCCAAGACTTGTGTCCGTTGCCTATTGCTGCTATAACAAGTTACTAGTAACACAGTAGCTTAAAACGGCACAGATTTACTATCTGATAGTTTTGGAGGCTCTGGGGAAGAAGCTGTTTCCTGGTCTTTTCCAGCTTCTAGAGGCCATCTGCATCCCTTGGTTTGTGGCCCTCTTTCTCCATCTGCAAAGCCAGCAGTACTGGACCAGGTCCTTTCCATTCTGCGGTCTCTGGGTCTCTACTTCTGCCACGTCTTCCACATTTAGGGCCCTGCTGATTAGATGGACCCACCTCTCTTATCCAGGATGCTCTACCTGTGTTAAGGTCAGCCGATTAGCAACCTTCATTCCATCTGCTACCTTAATTCCCTTTTGCCATGTCACAGAGCATATGCATAGAACCCAGGGATTAGTACACGGACGTCTTGCAGGGTGGTCAGACTGCCCACCACAGTTCACCCTCTAGGCCTCAAAGATTCCCATCCAGCCCATATGCAAAATAGATTCACCAGATCCGAACCTCCCCCAAAGTCTCAACCCATTACAGCATCAACTCAAATCCGAAGTCTTACCTAAATCTTGACTCCAGAGTCTCAAATCTCATCATCTAAACTAAATCATCGAAGTCAGGTAAGGATGGGGTTCTGGGTTTAGTCCATCCTGAGGCATAATTGCTCTCCAACTGTGAATGCATAACACAAGTCAGCTGCTCCCCAAAATTCAGCGATGGGACAGGCGTAGAATAACAGTTACAGGGGCGCCTGGGTGGCTCAGTCGGTCGAGCAGCCGACTTCGGCTCAGGTCATGATCTCACAGCCCGTGAGTTCGAGCCCCGCGTCGGGCTCTGTGCTGACAGCTGAGCCTGGAGCCTGTTTCAGATTCTGTGTCTCCCTCTCTCTCTGACCCTCCCCCATTCATGCTCTGTCCCTCTCTGTCTCAAAAATAAGTAAATGTAAAAAAAATAATAATAATAACAGTTACAGACATTCCTGTTCAAAAGAGAAAATGGGAGGAAAAAAGCCGTGGATTCCAAGCACTTGGAAAATTCAAGGAGGCAAAACTTCATTTGGTTTCAGAGCATAGGGGAATAAAGCCCCCCCCCCCCCCCCCCCCCCCACCAAATCAGTCTGCTCTTCACTTCTAGATAAGCCTGCTCAGGCCCTGACACTAGCTCAGCACTTTCTCAGCATTTTCCTGCAGGCAGAAATGTACCTTTGGGCCCCAGTATGCAGCTAGGGAGACCCTCAAGGTCAGAGTCCAGATTTTCCCTTCCAATCCAGAGGAACAAAGGTCCAGATAGACAAAATAACTTGCTGGGGGGGAGAAGGCAAATTAGAGGAGGGACCAGGAGACCAAACCCCTGTACTGCTAATCCTCTAGCCTTTCCATCACACCTTTCCAGTAGCACTTGACAGACTCAACTGGTCTCAAGAAGAAATAACCCCATTTCCTGGAGACTTAAGGGAAGATGGAGCCATGCCATAGTATGGGGCACCTCTGGGATTCAGATCCAACCCATTTCAATTATTCGTTGACTAGTATTAATTCCCTACAGTGTACTGAGCACCAGTAAACACGTAAGGTAGGATAGTGGATAAAAGGGACAGGATCTCAGTTTTAAGGAGTTTATAGGCTAGAGGAGAATGTAAAATATCAAATAATCACACAAATATGTAATCACGAATTAAGCTGTTATGAAGAAAGTAGAGGAAGCCATGAGGTGTAGGCAGAGGGAGATGTCCTATCTGAGGCTGGTTTCCCTAAGAGCTACCTTGGGCCAAAGCCTGTTTGTATCCCTCCCCGACCCCAACAGAACGAATGAAGAGTCTGCCAAATGCAGGTCTCCAGTCTTGCAGGACAAGAGACAAATGAGTAGGTAAATAATTATGGCAGTAGGATGGGGGAGGAGGGCCCTGTATAAAGTGTCCTGGGAACTTAAATGGAATGAATCAGAAAGACTGACACCCTCCATGTGGACCCTCTTCTCACCTCATGTAAGCGTCCTTTCTAGAACATCCAATCCCGAAAAAGATGCTAGCTTCTGCAAGAATCCTTCCAATGATGATAATCATGCCTTTAACAGCCCTTTGCAGTTTCAAAGACCCTTGGGTGCACACAGTCCCATTTGGATTCTCCACGTCTCTTTCTAAATGACATGGAAGGAATGGCCCCAGCCGGATATCAGAGAAAATGTTAGTGACAGGGAGGCTTTGGTAGTTTTCTTTTGACACCCAAACAGGTTGTAGATAATAATGAATAAGAAAAAGAGACTAAAGGTCCCTAGTTCGATCCTGGGTTTGGGCAAAGAGTAGACTTCTTGGAGCGCCTGGGTTGCTCAGTTGGTTATGCGTCCTACTTCAGCTCAGGTCACGATCTCATCATACGTGAGTTTGAGCCCTGTGTCAGGCTCTGTGCTGACAGCTCACAGCCTGGAACCTGCTTCAGATTCTGTGTCTCCCTCCCTCTCTGCCCCTCTTCAGCTTGCATATTCTCTCTCTCTCTCTCTCTCTCTCAAAAATAAACATTCAAAACAAAACAAAACTGGAACTCACGCATGGCAAATAGGAGGTAAATTGGTACAACCATTTTGGAAAACGTTGGCAGTATCTACTAAAGCCAGTTATACACAGACCCTATCCCCCAGAAATTCTCCTCCTAAATATACACCAAATATATACACTATATATATATATATATATATATATATATATATATCCACATACTTATCAAAAGACAGGCACTACCTAAGACTGGAGACAACTCAAATTCTCATCAATTGAGTGGATAATTAAATAGCCACATGAGGAATACTATTAAACAATGAAAATTAACAAACCCCCACTATGCACAATATGAGCGAATTTCACAGAAGACTATAGAGTGAGTGAAACCAAGCCCAGCAGAATACATACTGTGTGAGCTGATTTGTACGAAGTTCAGAACTGGCAAAGCCCACAGCAAAAGAAATGATCGACAAAATGAAAAGACAACCATGGAATGGGAAAAAAAATACTTGCTAATCATATATCTGATAAGAGGTTAATACTCAAAATATATAAATACTCATGCAATTCAATAGTAAAAGACCAAATAACCCAGTTTAAAAATGGCCAGAAGAGGGGCACCTGGGTGGCTCGGTTAAGTGTCTGACTCTTGATTTCAGCTTAGGTCATATCTCACAGTTCGTGCGATAGAGCCCCGCGTTGGGCTCGGCCCTGAGGGCGAGGAGCCTTCTTGGGATTTTCTCTCTCTCTCTCTCTCTCTCTCTCTCTCTCTCTGCCCCTCCCCTGCTTTCTCTCTCTCCCTCAACATAAATAAATAATTTTAATTTAAAAAATGGCCAAAGGACACAAATAGACACTTTTCCAAAGAAGATATATGAATGGCCAACAGGTACATGAAAAGATGCTCAGCATCACTCATCATCAGGGAAATGCAAACCAAAGCCACAGTGATGTATCACCTCACCTGTTAGAACGGCATCAAAAAGACAAGAGGTAACAAATACTGATGAGGATGTGGAAGAGAGGGAACCCTTATGTGGGATTGCAAACTGGTGCAGCCACCGTGGAAAACAGTATGGAGGTTCCTCAAAAAATTCGAGATAGAAATACCATATGATCTGGCAATTCCACTTCTGCGACGATATCTGAAGGAAGCAAAAACACTTTGTCAAAGAGATATCTGCACCCTCATGTCACTGCAGCAATATTTACAATAGCCAAGACATGGAAACCACCTAAAAGTCTATCAGTGGATGAAGAAGTTGTGGAATATATATACAATAGAACACTATTCACCTATGCAAAGGAGGAAATTTGGCCATTTGCAACAACATGGATGCACCTTGAGGGCTTAAGGCTAAGTGAACTAAACCAGAGAAAAATAAATACAGCATGATCTTGCTTATATGTGAAATGTAAAAAATAAACCAAAAAACCCAAAGCCGTAGAAAGAGATCAGATTTGTGGTACCAGAGGCTGGAAGTGGGAGGGGAAGGAATCGGACGAAGGTGGCAAAAGGTACAAACTCCAGTTATAAGATAAACAAGTAGTAGGGACGTAATGTCCAACATGATGGCTATAGTTAGCACTGCTGTGTGGCATATTTGAAAGTTGTTAAAGAATAAATCCTTTTTTAAAAAAAAAACGTTTATTTATTTTGAGGAGGTGGGCAGAGAGAGGGGGAGAGAGAGAATCCCTAGCAGGCTCCACAACCAGTGAAGAGCCCGATGAGGGCCTCAATCCCTGACTGTGAGATCATGACCTGAGCCGAAATCAAGGGTCGGGTGCTTGATGAACTGAGCCACCCAGGCACCCGTGTTAAAGAATAAATCTTAAATCAGCACAAGGAAAAAAAATTTTTTTCTTTTTTCTTTCTTTCTTTTTTTTTTTTTTTTTGCTATCTTTACGAGATGATAAATCTTAACTAAGCTTACTGTGGTAACTATTTCACAATGTATGTAAGTCAAATTGTCATGCTATATACCTTAAACTGACACAGTGCTGTATGTGTATTATAACTCAAAACTGGGAAACAACAAAAAATAAAACCAAACTAACAAAAATAGTTCAAGGAGCTCAATAAGAACAGAAAATTCCAGGGTAATGATTATACGTCAGACAGAAAAAGACTCTTGAACCAAAATAAATATTTGTACTACTTGATTCCTAGCATTGAAATGGCCTGGTTGGAAACCAAGGAAATTATTTAACTATCATAAGGCGCCTGGCCTAAGAAGGTTGTTCTTAACCTATCCTCCGTCATGGAGTCTAAAGAAGAGGGTCACTGGCTTTCTGAGCCTCCTTGCAGCTGCTAATATTCTATGTATTTGAGAAAACAGGAAAGCACTTGAGGAGGTGTCTCATTAGCTTGGTTATGGCTGCTTCCTTCCTTTGGCATTGTCCTGTGAGGGTATGATGTTTGGGGTTATGGCAGCCACCTTGCCAGCCATAAGGAAAGGGCCAGAACCTCACAGAGCCATTGACCCGATGCCCTGGATGGATCAGCTCTGGAACCATCTGGATGTAGACTCTCATAATATGTGGTCACTAAATGCCTTTGTTATTTTAATAAATTCAACTCAATATTTAAAAAAAAAAAAAGACAGAATAAACTCATCTTCGGTGACAGAAGTCAGATTTGTGATTACATTTGGGAGTATACTGGCTGGGAGAGGATTTGACCTGGGTGGTGGTCACTTTGTGAAAACTTATTAAGCAGTATGCTTATGATTTATTCATTAGTCTATTGCCATGACATACATCAGTTGAAACGGGAAAAAAGGAAAGTTTGTAAAAAAAAAAAAAAAAAAAGACCAAAGGACAAAGGAAAACGCTGATAGTATATAGGCAATTTTACTTTCTAAATTACTTTCAAACTCATCCCTTCGTTTCACTCCCTGGCCATGAACTTAGGCCAGGCCTCATTACCTCTTTCTCAGTCTACTGCAATAGCCCTGCCTCCATCTACATTATCATAACAATCCCTCCACATAAGGGCCAGAGGGAGCTTTCCAAAGCACAAAACTAACCGTGTCATTCTCTGCTCAGGGAATAAAATCTTTGCATGGCATTTATCCTTATTTGAAAATTTCAATTTATTTTAAAAATGTAATACAATACAGAGAGTAACGTGAGAACCATATAACAACCCCTCAGGTATAACAAATTTGCATTTTGCCCCATTTGTTCCAGATCAAATATTGTTATAATTTAAAAATGAACCATTAAGATACAATTTAAGCTCAGCCCCTCTCTTCCATACAGTCTGTCCCAGAGGTAACCATTATCCTGAGTTCTAGTCCTTTCAAATCAGATCTTCGTAGCTGAACAATACATGGATGCTTTCATGAATAACGTGTAGAACTATTTTACGAGCTTTAAATATACATATATGTAAAAATTATCAAAATAGTATGTATTTTTATAATCTGCTCTAACTAGTCAGCACTGTGTTTTTGCAATTTATACATGATGCAACACAGATCTAGAATGCTCATCTTAGCCACTCTGCAGCAGCACTGTATGAGTAAACCATTCCTCATGAATCCATTATAGTGTTGAAAGACATTCAAGTTGTTTGCAGTTTTGGACTATTATACACAGTGCAGCAATGGACACCCTTATGTCTCTCTCCTTGTCCGTGTGAGTTTTAGTCACAAGATCCATAGAAATGGAATCACTGGATAGAATATATGTATATCCCTTCTTTAACAGACATTGTCAAAATACTCTCAGAAGTAGTTGTATCACACTCAAACTATTATTAGCAGCACAGATTTCCAATTGATTTCCATCTTCAACAATTGTTGGACTTTAAAATTTTAATGATCTAATAGGTATGGATAAGTAAAATCCCTTTGCATTTTAGTTTTCATTTTGGATACTAAATAGGTTGAGCTTGTGTGGTTTATAATGTTTTTATTCTGAGCTTATCTATGGCAGGGCTTATGTTTAATGTAGGAGTGCCATGTGCCCTGGTCTTTAAAAAGTAGTTCTGTGCTTGCTCCTGCCAGGAGGGAGTCCCAGGGATTTCACAGGCCTTGGGCAATGCAAATCTAATCATGCTATTCTCTTTTTAAACTTTATTTATTTTTTCTTTTTTAAATGTTTTTATTTTTGAGAGAGAGAGAGAGAGAGAGCAAGCAGGGGAGGGGCAGAGAGAGAGGGAGACACAGAATCGGAAGCAGGTTCCAGGCTCTGAGCTGTCAGCACAGAGCCTGACGTGGGGCTCGAACCTACGAACCATGAAGTCATGACCTGAGCTTCAGTCGGATGCTTAACCGACTGAGCCACCCAGGTGCCCCATCTTTTTAAACTTTCTAAAGAGGGATTTCAGGAAAGAGTCGAGACTCTTCAGATGTATAGGATTGCGTGATTTGATGGCTACCTCTCCAACATCAACTTTAGCCTCAAGGTCTTACCTTGCTCTTATACTTCTCTTTCATTTCAGATATAGGGAACTTCTACTCATCTGGTCCATGGATTAATGGGGGCATGGAATTGTTATACTTTATTCAGTGGAGGGAGGCAGTATATTGTATTCAGTATTTCTATGTGTTTTTCTGGGAGAGGTAGTTCTACATTAGTGAAGTCTGCCATGTTGCTAGATTTGGAATATAACTTTCACGATCTGGGACTTGCCTATCCCTCTACCCCTATATTTTCCCAATGTACTTACTTTTCCCCCTTGCCCCCTAAAATCCAGCCATGCTGAACTGCTTGCAATTCTTCTAAACTCATACTGCTTTGCTTTTGTATCTGTAGCCAGTCATCCTTGAGGATCGGATCTGCCTCCACCCTCTCTGGAAAAACTCTGAGTCCAGAGGTTGGGTTGGATGGCTTTGCTGGCCTTCCAACTGCCCTTTGGTTCTGCAGTTGACCATATGTCTCCCTATCTCACTTACTGACTGAGAACTTTTTGAGGGCAATGATAATGTCTCATCCTTCATTTTTCCCTTAAGATGGAGCTCAGGGGTTAGCACAGAGTTGGAACTCCATAAATAGTTTTTGATTGAATAGATGACTAGAGAGTCCCTCTTTCAGTTTATATGTGAAAGTTGTATGTGTGGGGGAGGGGGGTGGGATTGTATGTGCAAGTATGTATATGTATTTGCAGATGCGTGATTTGTATCTCTGGATATGCATGCAAATGTGAGTGTGTGCATCCAAATATATGCATGTCCATGTTCACTCTGCTTCTGAGTGGGAGACACAAACCGTTAGGTGGCATTTGTGGAGATGCTGTGATGTTTGCGGTGACAGTGGAGAGGGGAAATAAAGGATAATTGCCACTTTGGTGACCAAACTGTGGCATATGTGGTCCAAGCAACCCTCAGCCAGAAACTCTCCCTATGGAAGGTGCCTCTAATGGGGGGTGCATTCTACCTAAGCAAATACTACACTGCTCTTACACTTAGGGTGTTGGGAGGAGGGGGAAGAATGAGTTTTGACATCAATGGGACAGCCTCGGTGGACAACGGTTCCTATGGACCCGATCTCTTTAATGCCAATTGAAGCTTATGTGCCAAGTTTTCATTTTTCATTTTCTTTTTAATCCTGTGAGGCTAGTTCCTGCTGCACACTGGGGCCTCTTTCCATCCCATTAAGCCTGTGCCTTCTATTTCTGTGTTTCTTTTCCTCTCATTACTCTGGCATGTGTGGGCAAACAGAAACTTTCTGCCAGCACTGCCATTCGACATCTTTCTCTTTCTGCTTGATTCATGGGACGCTGTCTAGGGGTCCACCTTTACTGGCAGAGGAGTTCCATGACCATGATGTCACCTCTGCTCAGTTGGAGGACCCCAGCATGAATCAAGACATCAGAGGAAATGGTGATCCCCCAAGGAGACAAGCTCATAAAGTCATCATCAGTGACAGCAAAGGAAATTAAGGAAAACCGAGGTCAGATTTATAAGAGTAATACCAGTATTTGTTTATTCATTCTCCATTCATTCAATGAAGAGTCACTGAGCTCCTATACTGTGACTTAGACATAGCTCCTGCCCTCAAGGAATTTACAGTCTAGGGAGGGAGATTGATTTATGGACAGAGAGACAGAGGTAAGCCCAGGATACTATAGAAACACAGAGAAGATGAATCTAAATGGCAAGAAGCCCAGAGAGGCAGGAAATCACACACAGTGATAAAGAATGTGGGCTTGGAAGCAGTTTAAGCCTCCATTCTGCCACTTAACAGTAGAAACCACTTACTAATGGAGACTCCATTTCTTCAGTTGGATACTGAAGATAACGTACTTGTGTGAAACGGTCTGATGAGCAAATGACATGAGTTTTTAGCAGAAGGTCTGACTCACTGCAAGCATTTAAGTGGAAGATATTTTTTTATTTTGTTTTTAGTAATTTCTATACCCAGCGTAGGGCTTGAACTCACCACCCTGAGATCAAGAGTGGCACACTCGGGTGAGCCTGGGTGGCTCAGTCGGTTAAGCATCTGACTTCGGCTCAGGTCATGATCTCGCGGTTTGTGGGTTCGAGCCCCGCTTCGGGCTCTGTGCTAACAGCTCAGAGCCTGGAGCCTGTTTCGGATTCTGTGTCTCCTCCTCTCTCTGCCCCTCCCCTGCTCATGCTCTGTCTCTCTCTGTCTCTCAATAATAAATAAACGTTAAAAATTAAAAGAGTGGCACACTCTTCCAACTGAGTCAGCCAGGCGCCACAAGTGGAAGGTATTTTATTATATCACATATAGATGATGCTTAAAGCTAAACTTTGAAGCAACATGCAAGATTGGCTAGCATAAAAGTGTTCTAGTGGTGTTCTAGACGAGGAACACAGCCTTGTCCAGAGGTGTGACACATGTAATAAACTGTTATATAGTTTGATATGGTTGAAACGAAGTGTTCACTCACAGAACAAGTGGAAGCTGAAGTCAGAGAGAGAGAGGTCAAATCATGCAGTCCTGTATACCTACCTAAAAAGTCTGAACCATTTTCTGCACTCTATGTTTAGAGATTTTAAAAAGAGAATAATGTGGGGCACCTGGCTGGCTCAGTTGGTGCAGCATGGGACTCTTGATCTCAGGTTGTAAGTTCACGCCCCCACACTGGGTGTAGAGATTACTTAAAATCTTTTAAAAACACTTAAGAAGAGAAGGTGATTAGATTTGCATTATTTATTCATTAAAAAAACTTTTTAGTTTATTTATTTATTTTGAGAGAGAGAGAGAGAGAGAGCATGAGTCGGGTAGGGGCAGAGAGAGAGGGAGAGAGAATTCTACGCAGGCTCCTTGCTGTCAGTGCAGAGAGCCTGATGTGGGGCTCAAGCTCATGAACCATGAGATCATGACCTGAGCCAAAATAAAGAGTCAAACGCGTAGCCAACTGATTTGCATTTTAAAAAATTTACTCTAAGGAAAAAAAAAAAAAAAAAAAAGATAAAAGAAAGAAAGAAAAAAAAGTTACGCTCAGGCAACTTGATAAAAGTGTCAAGAGCCTTAAGCAGTTTCATATAATTTGATCTAATAATTTTACTTCTAGGAATTTATAATAAGGACATAATCAGAGATAAAGACAAAAATTTATGTGCGAGAATGCATATCGAAGACTGTTTTATAATAATGAAATTATAAATAATCTAAATGTTAAATAATTGGAAAATGATTAAACGCATTATGATACATCCAAATGATAGAATATTTTAAATCAAATACATTCGACAACATTTAAAGGCATAGCAGGCATTCATAATAAAATGTCAATGCAAAAAGAAGAATTCAAAGTTTAAATACAATGGTTCTGGGTTTGGTTTATTTATTGATTTATTTTTAAGGTTTATTTATTTTGAGAGAGAGAGAGAAAGAACACAAACAGGGGAGGGACAGAAACAGCGAGAGAATCTACAGCTCAATCCCACCAATCTCAAGATCATGACCTTAGCTGAAGTCAAGAGTCAGATGATTAACCGACTGAGCCACTCAGGTGCCCCTGGTCTTGTTTTAAAAGAAAGAGAGAAAGGAAGAGAGGAAGAAAGGGAAGAACTACACCGGAATAAATAAATAACTGTACTTATCTCTGTGTGGAGGGATTATTGGTGATTTCTTTTCTGCTTTTCAAGTTTTTTCTGTACTTTCCAAATCTTTAGAATGGATATATAGCTTTTACAATTTAAAAATATTTTTTGAATTATCACTCTTATAGGCATGTACAGAATAGAGGCTTATGTAGGGCAGTAAGAAAAAAATGAGACAACTGATTGACTATTATACTAATCCAGGAGAGAAGGATAAGATTTTTAGCCAAGGCATAAGCAGAAGGGATATAGAGAAGCAGGGACAGATTATAGAAGATCTCATTTTCTGTTAGATATGGGTGAAATCATCAAGAAGAAATCTGGTTTCTTACTTGGGCAATCAGGTGGAGTGTGTACTGATCTTAGAGAGAAACACAAGACAGGGAAAGGGCAGTTTGGGGGACAGAGTAGCAGAGATGAGGAGGTCTGCTTTGCATGTGCTGAAGTTCAGGTGTTTGTGGGAGGTCGAGGTGAACACTTCCAGTGAATAACACAAAAATAGGTTTGCGGTCCAGTTATCCATTCATTCAACAAATATTTATTGAGTATCTACTACATGCCACACAGTGTTTTAGTTCTCGGCATGTAGGAATGTACAAAACAAAATAGTGCTTGCATTCCAGTTGGGGGTTAGTAGGCTTTTTGGAGTCAACAACTGGCGGAGGTGGAGAAAGCCAGTAGAGGTGGATGAGACAAATGGTCCAGTGGGAGAGTATAGAAAGAGATGCGTACTTATTGGGGATCACAGTCAGGCTACTTCTTTTTCATAGTGTAGGGAATTGAACCACTTTGGTAAGCATCTGCAAACCCCCTAAATATGACTACTTTCTGGCTGTAGTCAACTTCCAACCTAGCTGCCACTTCTGTGAGAGGTGGGCAAATCACTCTCTCTTAGATTTAGTTGTCGTATCTCTAGAATAGAAGTAATATGACTTTAACCTGCATCAGTGTTAACTTTCCTGCTTCAGGACCTCTGTACTCTCCGTTCCTTCTGCCTGGAATGCCCTTCTTTTTGTTCTTCCCCTGCTTGGATCCTTCTTGGCATGTAGGTCTCTCTTTAATACTTTTGCAGAGATGACTTCCATGATCCCCCCCGCCCCAGTATAAGTCAATATAAACCCAGGCCCTTGCTACTCCAATACCCTCTTCTAATCAGGGCCTGGAATTTTACTGATTGTTGGTTCTCCCACACTCCTAGCAGAATGTGCCATGAGAGTATGGATCAAGTCTGTCTTGTTCTTTGTGATAGTCCATCTCCTAGAACAGAGCCTGGCTCAGAGAAGGCAAGCAGTAATTTTTGAATTATTTTGCATTCAAATTTTGAACTATTTGAATAATTTGGAACAAGTAAATAAGGGATTTTCCAACTTTAGGAGTAAACATTAAAAAACAATTATTGAACATTTCCATGTGCCAAATACCTTGTTCAAGTGCTGGGGATGCAGAATCAAATATTTGCTTATTTGCAAACAGGTATACAATCTCATGAGAGATACAGACCTCTACAGAGCTATCTATCATAGGAGAGTGAATAAAGGTGAGCAGAGGTTTGAGTTGGTGTGAGGACCGATCTGGAGATGTGTTGTATGCTTGGAGAATGGAACCAGGTAGTCTCAGGGCTCCAAACTGGAACACTGGGATTGTGGTGTTAACTTGATATTCTGACCCACAGCTTTGATTGATGGAATAAATAGGACAGGAGAATGGGTCAACTTTGAAGTCTACAGTAGACCGTGAACCTGACATCTGTCTGGTAAGTCATATACAAATGTGTATGTAGAAACATAGCATCTTTTGAATTAAAAAAAAATCCCATCTCAGTGTGAAATAAAATTCAGAGTTGGTATATACCTACAGTGGAATGTTATTCAGTCTTAACAAGGAAGGAAGTTCTGACATATGCTACAAATGGATGAACCTTGAGGAAATTGTGCTAAATGAAATAAACCAATCACAAGGACATACGAGATATGATCACCCTTATAGGAGTATATAGAATAGTCAAAGTAATAGAAACAAAGTAGAACGGCAGTTGCCGGAGACTGGGGGAGGAAAGAATAGAAAATTGTTTAATGGATATAGAATCTCAATTTTGTAAGATGAGAAACTTCTGGCAATTAGTTGTACAACAATGTGAATACACTTAACACTATTAAACTGTATGTACACTTAAAAATGGTTAAGATGATAAACTTTATACTATGCATATCTTACTGTATTTAAAAGTTAAAAAAATAAAATAAAACTCATTGTGTGGCTGGTGATGCAGCCGTATCTGGATCTGTGTTATTCTGGTCTCCTGAGAAGTTAAAGAACTCAGAAAAGTCTGTGTTCCCAGTGAGAGCTCCTCCTGCTCCAGATTTTGTGGACCCCATGAAAGGGGAAAGGGGGAAGCTAAGGCTCAGAGAGGTTGCGTAACTTGGGCAAGCTCACACTGTCAGCAGAGACTAGGTCCCATGAGTAGAACCCAAGTTTTTTTATTATTTTTTTCTTATGTTTATTTATTTTGAGAGAGAGAGCGCGTGAGAGAGCATAAATGGGGGAGGGGCAGTGACAGAGGGGGACAGAGGATCCCAAGCAGGCTCCGCACTGACAGCAAAGAGCCCAGTGCCAGGCTCGAACTCACAAACTGTGAGATCACAACCTGAGCTGAAGTTGCTCAACCAACTGAGCCACCGGGGCACCCCAGAATCCAAGTTTTTGACTCCAGTTCAGTGCTCTTCCCATTCCACTGGCCGTCAGGGTCAGGGTCGGCCTCTGCAGTCACTTCACATCCTGATGCTGCCTGGAGACCACAGTTTTCTCCATAGCAGAGAATGCATTCCCTTGATGTCTCTGCCCAAATATCTAATAGGCACCTCACGATACCCTAAACTGAGCCCCTGATTTGTTATCCAATGATGCAGTTTTGAAAACAATTTTTGATGGTAGTTCGCGATGTGGTTTTGGAACATGCCTTAGAAGGAATTCGAAGAATTGAGTCACATTCTTACAACAAACTCTTTCCCCACATACTTATTTTTGAGAATAAGGTTTCTCACTGCTGACATCTGTAAATATGAAAAATAGGAACAGATTTGATGCTTAACCTTGTGCCATTCTAGCAATAAATATATGCCAATGGATATATGAACTGAGAAAATCCTCATAGATCTCATTATGAGATTCATTTCCAATAAAGTTTTACTTTATACGTTTCAGAATTATTTTTAAAAATCCATAGTATATTTGTCGTTTTGGTCAATTGTGTACTACTGATAATTATTATAATTCAGATGGAATTTTCTTTTTAAATGTTTTAATGTTTATTTTTGAGAGAGAGAGAGAGAGAGAGAGAGAGAGAGAGCCCGTGAGCAGGGAAGGGGCAGAGAGAGAGGGAGACAGAACCTGAAGCAGGCTCCAGGCTCTGAGCTGTCAGCACAGGGCACAATGATCCTGACCTGAGCCCAAGTCAGTCGCTTGATGGACTGAGCCCCCCAGGCACCCCCAGATGGAATTTTCTGATACTTTGAACCACATGGACACGGGAAGCGGAACATTTTATATTTCCGTTTATATCCATGTTTTGTTAGATATAAGGTATGATGAATAAAAGACTTTCAATCGAATAATCTGCAGTAGGCTAAGATTCTGGAGGGGAGGTAAATAGGATAAAAATAAGAGTTCAAGGAATAAAAGGAACTATGCAAAATTTCTGATTCTTTAAATCTTTCATTCTTGCAAGCAACAGAGTGCTATATTTAAATTCACTTGGACACACTTAAAATAGTAAGTGCCTTTATAATTCCAATATTTACAAATTGCCATAAATTATCATGTTTGCAACTATTTAAACTTAAAATGAACAATTTTAGACGTTAACTTAAAAATCGGTTTTGGAGTACGTGATTCGTCTATATTCTTTCAGGCGCAGGTGAACCAAACAAGTTTGACGACCACTGGCATTAAGGGTTCTTGATGAGTTGCTCTGTAAAGGGGGCAAACGGGTAGGTAGCTGGAGGAAATTAGGGCACCAAGAGAGATTTTTGGTTTTTGGCTCGGCTTTGGTTTGCTTTTGTTTTTGAAGATAGGAGAAAACTCGTGAGCCGAGGGCAATGATTTGGAAGCAAGGGGCAAATGATGGTGGGGGGCGGGGGGTGGGGAGAAGGGAAGGGCATGCGCACAGAGTACCGGCGAAAGCAAGGCCTAGAAAAGGGCCGGGGCGACCCCGCAGACCACCAGGCGCGGGGGCGGGCAGAAGTCAGGCTGCCATAGACGAGGGGGTGGGGGAACTAGGTGAAAAGTGTCCTTTCTGGCCCGATTGCACCTACCTCCACAGTAATATCCCGGCCAAACGAGCCGCTGTGAGGAGAGCGAAGGTGCTGGGCTGATAAGAGAGTAGATGTGCAATGTCCTTTAGAGGAGCGGGGAAGAATCCACTCGGGAAATCCTGAAGTTCCTCGCAGGAATTTATCGACACCAGGCAGCAAGGCAGCTTGCTCCCGTGCTGCGTTCCCGGGGCGGGACGCAGGTGAGGGCGGCCGGGGGTGGGCTTTAACCAGCTTGGGGGTTGCCAGGTGCGGCCCGGGACGGGTGTGGGGGATGGGGCACAGGAGTTGAGGCCGAGTAAAGGTGATGGAGGCTAGCCTTGGAGCTGCGGAGGGAGGACATAGGTATGGGTGATGGGAGCGATGGATTGTTAAAGCCGTGGGGGTGAGGTATGGATTTTTCTTTTCAAAATATTCATATATATATGTGTATATATATATGTGTGTATATACATATGTGTGTGTGTATATATATATATATATATATACACGCCTTTGTGACTGTCCAATTCTTTTTTTTTTTTCCTTTTTGCAATAGCCTCTGCGGTCATTTTCCCGTGAGGACTACTCTCCGCCTTTCGGGAGAAGGTGAGTTGCGCTTTTCCTAGCACTTTTTCCGCCTGCCGCGAGACCCGCGCCCGGTGGTGGGTCTCTGCCGGCTTTCCCGCGCGCCCGCCGCCCCAGGCACTGCACTCGGGCGGCTGGAGGCGGAAGGAGACGCTGATTGGAGGCCTGAGTGCGGGGGCGGGGCCTGCCCGGGCTGCGGGGCGCGGAGACCCCGCGGTGAGCTCGTCGCGCGCCTTTCTGGGCGTCGTGGGCGCCAGAGCCCTGCCTCCGGCCCGGGTGTCCCGGGGTGGGAGTGAGGCCGGCTGGGACCCAGTTCCCTGCTTTTCATCCCCAGGCCCACAGTTTAGACTGCGGGTGCGGAGTTCTGCGGCAGCGGCGCGATTTCCTGGGAGCGTCTTTGGGGTGACCCCGATTACAGCAGCAGGGTTTTGTTTGGCGTGCTTTTCCCCAGCCCGCGCCTCGGGTGGGACGCTGGAGGGCGGGGCAGGCACGGGCCCAATGGGAGCAGCTCAGGGCTTCCAGCCAGGTCTGGTTTTGAAAAGAATGGGGTCAGTAGGGTGGTTGGTTGAACGTTAACTCTTTGCGGCGGTGGTTTATCCGTGGGGGAGGCGGCAGGATGATTTGGATCTCCACGCTGCACAAAGCACAGCGTGCGGTCCTCCAGCCCTGTATTTCGTGCTTTCTGCCACAGCCTGGGACGTTTCTGGAGAAAAAGGCGACTTCCAGCCCTTTCTAGGGACTTGTGCTCCAGCTCCTGGCTGTCCCTGCGTGGAATCCTCACACCCCTATGATGTAGATATTAGTCTGCCTATTTTAAGATAAGGCAGTCAAGGCTTAGAGGGTTGAAGTGACGTACCCAGTGTCATCTAGAATTCGGCTTCTCCCAGATCTGCCTTAATAGCCTGGGCACTTTGTAATACTCCACCTGGGACATGCCCTCCAGGGGTAAGGGCTTTGCAAGGGTGGGGAGAGGAGGGACACTGATGATTAGGGAAACAGTAAGTATCTGGTGAATGCTCAAGGCAAGGGAAGATTCCAGTGGTCATTTTTGTGTGTTGGCTTGTTTCTGTGTGATACAAGGAAGCATTCCCAGACGAAGTTAAATGTAACCTGGCCACTGAAGACGAGTAGGGAGTTCCATGGCTGAGACAGGTTCCAAGGGGCATGTATCGGTACCCACAGGATGGACTGACTAGAAGACTCTTAGGGAGCCCCCACCCTTTTATTTTACTGAGGAAATAAATAGAGGCACAGAACAGGAAAGACAAAATGGCCTGGAACACAGGTTCTCTACCCTTTAAGGTGTTCTCTGGATTTCTTAATAACTGAGGGTCCGACTTCTGTAAGAGTAGTTAACTTGTTTAGCACATACTAAATAAGTTACTTTATACACTTGCATTTCTTTTAGTCCTCGTAACAACTCCATGAGGTATTGGACAAAATATAGTATTTTTACAAGTATTTTACAAAGGAGAAAATTGAGACAGAAGGAACTTACCCAAGATCACAGTGCAAATCTCAGCCCAGAGCCCAGGCTCTTGACTACTCTGTTATCTGTCATGATAAGGAAAGTAGATAAGGAAAGAAGGGCATGATGAAACAAAAAACAAAAAACCTTTCACAGTAGAAATGTGTCTCACCCCCACATTCAGATGAGGACCTGAGGCTCAGAGATGTCCGGTGGTGCCCGAGGTCGCAGAGTGAAAAAGTGGCGGAACCGGCCCTGGAGACCAGTCCTGGGTTCTCTCTGCTCCATCTAGCGTAACCCCGCCTTAGATAGAGAATTGATCACAGCCCTCCTTCTCCTGACTCCCATCTTTCTGACACTGCCCTTGGGGATTTTGGCCTCAGCAGGTAAAATAGCTCCACTTCTGGCTCCAGTTGTAGGGTCAAATACCACTTTTCCCATGATGAATTTCCTGCTCAAACAAGACAAGGACCTGGATCTCCTGGCTGCCAACGTGGTGATTTTCTGTGTTCCTCCTCACTTTCTCCCGTGCAGCATGCCATCGGGGGATCTGGATCACATCATCCCAGAAAACCAAAGTGTGAGATGCTTTTGGCTCTGCGACCCCTTAGAGAAGCCATTTGGTAAAGCAACTTTGGTTTAGGTTTGCAGGATGAGAATCAGAGGGGCAAAGCTTGGTCAGGATAGCCGGCACTGTAGGCATGGGGCCTGCTGGAACTTAGAATCTCTTAAATCTGGGTGGAGAGTGACCAATAGATAGAGTTATGAATTGGGGGTGCAAAACTGAAGTCCCTCCCCCCCAAATATTTTTGTTCACGAGTGACCCTCACTGACCTAGTGGATGAGGTGCATGCAGTTCTTAAAATTAATTTAGCCACTCTGGCTTGTCTTCACTGCTAACTAAAGTGTCTCTGAAGGCTTGGCTTCAAGAAGGGATATTTAGAAGGAGGGCTTCTACTGTGGAAGGCAGCTCTGCCCTCGATTACAGGAGGTCTGGGGGGGCTCGAGCCCGCTCTGCCGCTCACTGGCTTTGTGACCGTGGAAAAGGCAATTCCCTTGTCATTCACTAACATTTCTTGTACTACTGTGGGCCTGGCACAGTCCTGGTGGATGAGACACCTAACAAGACAGCCCCCATAGTGGACACACTCACAACCTCGAGGGGGAAACCGACAAGGCCAGACATTGTGAGTGGATCCTAAACTACCCTGGGGTATGGGAACAGAGCCCCTGGAGGAGCTGATGGCAATAGGACCACAACAACCCTAGTAGTGGAACCTTCATGAAAATTTGAAAAAGGTGCCAACCTCCGCTCCCCCCCCCACCTTCTTTTTCTGGGCATCCCCATATCAGATTGCACCGCTTGGCAGGTGGAGCCCTTTGGTGCCTCCAGTCACCGCCCCCCTGGACTGGTCACTCCTGCTTTGTGAACAACTTGCAGATCTGAACACTGCAGCCCTGAATGTCAAGACCGAGGTGTAGAGGTCCAGCAGAAGACAGAGGTGGAAGAGTCCATTTCAGGCCAAGGAATAAGCATGTGTAAAACCTGCAGGCTTGGGAAAGAGCTTCCTTCATTTGGGGACCTGCAGGTGGTTCACTGTGACCAGAAGGGAGAGTGCGTGGTGTCCTGGGGGCCTTGAAGGGATGAGGTTGGAAGATTGGCAGAGCCGTTTATTCACTTATGAAGTAAATAATCAGTGGGCGTCACTCCAAGTTCAGTATTGTAGACATGAGGGAAATAGTAGTGAACAAAGTCTTCACAGTCCCCTGCCCTGGAGGAATTTGTGTTCTAGTGAGATCCTGTTGGGCCTCTGGTGTCTGTTACAGTATCATAAGGGTCCTTCCCTCTAGGATTGTATGTAATGAGATAATGTGTGTAAAAGCCCTTTGAGAACCGGGAACTTCTGGATCATTCCTATGAGTAAACACTCTTTTTAAAAAAATTTTTTTTTTTTTACATTTATTTATTTTTGAGAAACAGAGTGAGACAAAGCGTGAGTGGGGGAGGGACAGAGAGAGAAGGAGACAGAATCTGAAGCGGGCTCCAGGCTCTGAGCCAGCGGTCAGCACAGAGCCTGATGTAGGGCTCGAACCCACGAACCGTGAGATCATGACCTGAGCCGAAGTCAGACGCTCAACCGACTGGGCCACCCAGGCACCCCTAGACACTCTTTTTAAAAAACATTTATTTACTTATTTATTTTGAGAGAGGGAGAGAGCATGTGCAAGTGGGAGAGGGGCAGAGAGAGGGGGGCAGAGAATCCCAAGTAGGCTCTGTGCTATCAGCGCAGAGTCCCATGTGGGGCTCGAACTCACGAACTGTGAGATCATGACCTGAGCTGAAATCTAGAGTTGGACACTTAACTGACTGAGCCACCCAGGTGCCCCAACACACTTTTAATCTTAATCTTTGTGGCCAACACCAGTGCCCAGGCATTTGGGGGTCTGTTCCTGACACTAGGCACCTACCTGATCCTACTTTCTGGGTAGAAGTGACCTTTGGTCATGATCACAATGCGACACCTTCCCTTATCTGTTGTCATGGCCCATCCTGCCCAGGAGAGAAACCATCTGTTTGTGGGTCAGCTGAGCAGGCTGGCTAACCTGTGACTTCCTGGGGCCTGTATGGGAATTCACCAGCTCATCCTTAGGCTGGGAGCACCTGCTGTGGTCAAAGCTGCTTTCTCTTCTGGCTGTGGAGATGGAGAGTCACTTAAAACTTATGAACAAAAGGGAAGCTCCATCTCTGGGGTAAGAGTGGGCTGAGGGACTCCAGGAGGCCTTGTTGGGTTGTCCCCAGCTTAGAAGCTGCATGGTCTGCTCAGTAGGTCAGATTCAGGTGAAAGAGGCTGCTTTTTAGGCCTGGGAACTGGGCTTCTTCCTCATTGTGTGGTTGTGGGCAAATCACTTCCTCTTTCTGGATATTAGGTCCCTTCTCTATTAGCAAGAAGGTTTCACTTAGTGACATGTGATCAGCAGAGCTCTTTGAACTCTTCTGTGGAACCCCAATATATAAACCAGATGAAAGCCATGGGGTTGTGGCCTGAGGTTCTGCTGATTTCAGCTTTAGATTTCAACTTGTCCTCCTCATCCTCTCAGGACTTTTGAGTCCTAGACATTGCCCTGGAGGTATAGTGGAATTTAGTTTGAAACAACCGAATCGAACATTTTCCCTCTAAACTGGCTTCTCGGGTCCCTGGGCTCAAGGTAGGGGTGAGGGCAATTAAAAAGTCCTGTGATAATTTTATAATTTTGTGTATACATTAAATGATTATCCAACGCTCTAGCCATTACATATAAACATAATCCGGATTATCTTGATGGCCCTCCCTCACCCCTTTTTCTCATGGATGGACATGAAATTTCAGTCGCTCCCTTGGCATTTATATGTATGACTGTGGCAGCAGCCTGAAAATATCTAAAATTTCTCCCATTTCACTTTCTGTGCAGTGTGTTTCCCAAACTGGGGAATCTGTGAATTTTTTTTCTTTAAATGGGATGTATTTGTTAGAAGACACAAACAAGATAGGAATTTATTTCTTTCTCAAATATAAAGTCCAGATAGGCATCCTAAGGGGAACGATGGCTTCTCAAGCATCAGGACCTCAGCTTTTTCCGTCATATTGCCCTGTAGTTCTCCACATATGCCTTCCATCTTGTGATCCAAGATGGCAGCCCCAGTTCCTGCCATTGAGTCTGTATTCCATCCAACAGGAAGGAGGAAAGGAGGAAAGACAAGAGCCTACTGTTTCCTTTAAAGGGCAGAAGTTGCACATATCACTTCTTTTTATAGTTCCCTGCCCATAGTTTGGTCAAGTGGTCACCCCTACCTTCAAGGGATGCCAAGAAATCTCTTTAGCTGGACATTCTTGTGACCAACTAAAAATTCATTCATGAACAGATAAAGAGGCCAAATGGAGATAGCTGCCATAGGATTTAGCCATTCCTCAAGCTTGAGAAACGCTAATTTCTACAGTTCTTTCTAGGTATGAAATTCTGTGATGTGAGTAGACTGTAAGGGATCTCAAGAGTTTAGCTAATCTGGGGGTGTCTGTGTAGCTCAGTCAGTTGAGTTAACCAACTCTTGATTTCAGCTCGGGTCATGATGCTAGGGTCATGAGCTTGAGCCCTGAATCAGGCTTCTGCTCTGAGTGTAGAGTCTTCTTGGGATTAACTCTCTCTTTCTGTCTCTCTGCCCGTCCCCAACTCGTGTGCTCTTTCAAAATAAATAAACATTAAAAAAAAGAATTTAGCTAATCTATTCTCCTTTGTCAGATGATGAAGATATTAGGGATCCGTTTTACACGTAAGACAACCCAGGATGCACCGAGGTTAGGCAATTTGCCCAGGGTTAACTCAATAGCAAAGGGAGAAGTCAGTCACAGGGGTGGTGGGATTCCTTGGGCACGTGGAAGGGCTCATGTCTCTGTTCTTCATATTCCTACACCCATGACTACCCCTTTCCATTTACGCCATCATTTGGGAAGAATATGGTAGAGTCTGTCCCAGGGATCAGGATACCCTGAAAGGAACATGGGCTTTGGAGTCAGGTGTAGCTGACTTTCTTTTTTATTTTATTTTTTATTTTTAAATGTTTATTCACTTTTGAGAGAGAGAGAGAGAGAGAGAGAGAGAGAACACGAGTAGGGGAGGGGCAGAGAGAGGGAAACACAGAATCAAAGCAGGCTCCAGGCTCTGAGCTGTCAGCACAGAGCCTGATGTGGGGCTCAAACCCATAAACCATGAGGTCATGACCTGAGCTTAATCACCTGAGCCACTCAGGCGCCCCAGGCATAGCTGACTTTCAATCCCTGTTCTCTGCTTATGGTTATGTGGCCTTAGGCAAGGCGTTTCATCTCCTGGCTTTACTTTCCTCATAGTTACAGAGAGATATTATCCATCTCAAGGATTTCTTCCTCCCCCACCCCCTTCTTTCTTTCCAGTCAGGGAGTGGAATAAGTGCAGGGACCTGGTAGGGGACTTAGTACACACAAGTGAAACCAAAGGTAGTTTCCTTCCTTTCTTCCTTCCTCTTTTCTGCTCTTCTTTCATTTTCTCTCTTTTTCTTTCAGTCTCCTTTAATTGTATACTTTTTCCCACCAGCCTTAATAATCACAGGATCCAGAAGACTGAATAAGTGTAGTAGTTGGTATGCACCAGATTCTCTTCAGAATATGTGGTGCCCAGGAATAGTTTGCCCTGACTGGTGAGCTTCTAATTCCTTGTACTTTTTTTTTTTTTTTTTGCATGTTTATTTTTTTAACCAGACAAGGAGGACTTTGCAGTTGTTCTTGGGTTTCCCCCCAATCGTGTCATCGTTGGACCCTGATGAAGCCATTTCCTTCCCTTCTACATGACTTCTGGGCTCTATATAATTTCATGCTTACTGTGGGTTTTTTCTCTTCCTTGTCTTTAGCTAGAGTTTTCTGTGAGCTCCTTGAGGATAGGGAATGGACATCTGTGTATTCCTGCAGCTTGGCCCACGGCCTGGATGTGATGTCCCAGAAGTCTGTGGGGGAGCATGGATCTGGAGAAGCCATGTCTTCTCACCTTCACATGGAAGCTTGAAGCTCCATGGAGGTGAGCTTCCTTTGAGCAAGGGCTCCGTACTGCACTCTGCGTTCATCACAGTACCTGCTGGGAACAGAGGGGGAAAAGGAGTAGAGGGAAGAGGGAGCAAGAGAGAAGGTGGGAAATCACCACTGATTCAGCCCTGAAAGTGCCCGCCTTTAGGTAAATGCTATCTGACTCCATCTTGACTACAGGAATGTGAGATAATATCTGTCCTGTGGAGGGTGGGATTGAGGCCCAGGAAGGTGAAGCTCACACAGTACACAGGAAGCAGAGTGAGAAATGAAACAAGGTCTGTGAAGCCGAGGCCACGCTCTTATGCTTGAACCACGAGTCAGAGTTACTGACACGGTCAAGTGTGAGAATTAAATGGGCTGCGTAGGAAGCCAGACCACTTTAAGAAATTTCTCCCAACAACACTAAGGAAGCTACGTGACCCCGTCGAGATGTGCACTCTGTGAGTGCTCAGTCCCTCTCAGCTCTACAGTGCTGGGATTGTCTACCTCTCCCTGAATTCCTCAACCCGACAGGGTGAGCCATTTGAAAACCGATTCTTCCAGGAGCAGCAGAGTCTCTCAAATCATCAGGGTCAGGCCAAGCAGACTTATCTGGAGGTTTTGATGGGATTTCTCTTAATTGATTGGGGTGAAGAGTTCAGAGCTAAGTTGGAGGATTGGCTTTTCAGCTCCAAGCTGCAAGAGACTGGAGCTTGGCACTATTCCAGGTTGTCCGATGAGGCTGGTCCCTGCCTCCCCTTCAGCAGCCCGCTGGAGAGCACCTACCAGCACCCTCTGCTCCCTGGAGGGTACGGAGGTGGCCACTCCACAAGGAATAAATATGTTTAGTCCCCAGAGAAACCATATCAAATTTCCGGGGCTTTCCTATTTCGATTATGCCCACTGCCCGGAGGGTTTTCTGTGTTCTTTTGTTTTGTCTCTCTCTCGCTCTCTGTCTCTCTGTCTGTCTCCCTCTCCCCCTCCTCCCCACTTTCTTTCTCCCCTTCTCTCTCTCCCCCTCTCCCTCCCCTTTTTTCCTTCCCTTCTTCCTTCCAGGTATTTTGTTATTCTAGCTTTAAAAACATTTAGGGCCATAAGAAATTTTGAATTATTATGCTCTCCAGAGTCTAGCTTACAGTGATTTTTATGTCTTCTGAACGTGGGTGTATTTTGACTCTTCTTTATTCATTTAACTAAGATTCATTAATAATAGCAAGAGTTTCAATGGGGAAAACTTACTTACAGATGGATACCAGACACCAATCTTTCAGGTCCTACCAAGGACTACATTCTTTCAATCAACACATGTTTCTTGAGCATCTCGTCCTTTCCGGGCACCATCATGGAATACTGGGATTCAGCAGTGACCAGGGCAGGTCCCCTTCTTCGTGGAGCACACACTGTAGTTAGAAACACAGACAGTAGGCACGTAAACAAATATGTAACATCTTTTTCGGGTTATGTAATTACATTTTCAAAATACCCTCACCTGCAGGTATGCAGAAATACTGAAGTGCAGACAGTGAACTCACCTGCCCAAAAAGAAAGGAGAAATTGGAATGCAGCCCAGCCTGTGGTCTTTCTAGCACCCAGTGAGGCTTCTTACTATGAGCCCAGAGGCGGATGTACTCTGAAGCCGTAAAGCTTAACTCCAGGGTCCGTCACTTGTACGGGCCCTTTCTAAATTCACTTCATATCTAATTTTTCATCCTTTTCTTAATGAGGACCTCGCAAAACCTAGACCAGTCATCACTGACATAGGATTCAGAGACCATTTTAACTTTCCATAGGAACTCAAAACCAGTGGAGGAGACAGATATGAAAATAAATCATCCCAGTTCGTAGAGATAAGAGCTCTAAATGGAGGTGCCATGGACTGAAGTTTGTCCCCCTCCCCTAAGTTCATATATTGAAGTCCTAACCCTGAATGTGACTGTATTTGCAGGTATGACCTTTAGGGAGGTTATTACGTTAAATGAGGTTATGAAGGTGGGTGCCTGGTCCAACAGGATTGGTGTCCTTGTAAGAAGAGGCAGAGATACCAGGAAGCTCTGTTCCCATGCACACACACAGGGAAGACCACGTGAGGTCACGAGAGAAGGCGACTGTCCCTAAGCAGCAAGAGAGCTCTCATCAGAAACTGAATCTGCCTGCATCTTGGTCATGCATTTTAGCCTTCAGAACTGTGAGGAAATAAACTTCTGTTGTTTGCACCACTCAGCCTGTGGTATTTTGCACCCCGAGCAGACTAGTATAGGAGGGATGTACAAGGAGATGGATTTGAGGAGGGGGAAGCCTTCCAGGCATAGGAAGCAGTCTGAGGAGAGGCACAGAGAGCCAAGAGAGCTCGGCATGACTGCAGACCCATGAGCAATACCGGTGCACCCTTGAGGAGTATGAAGGCAGAGACTAACATTGCCAGGCAGGTGGGGGGAATGGCAAAAGGTGTGGCGTGCCATGCTGCAGAGGTTGGGTTTTATCTGGCAGGTGTGGGAGTGCCCCCAGCTTGCTCAGAGCAGGGGAGAGTCAACACCGTCCTGGTAGCTACACGGAGGAAGATGCATGGGAGGGCAGGAGACTAGTGAGCCAGCTAACGCAATAGCCTGGCTCTGAACCAGGTCAGCGGTGGGACAGGGAGAGGCACGTATTTAGGATCTGGCAAGAGACAATAAAATTTTTTTTTTTAATGTTTATTTATTTTTGAGACAGAGACAGAGCATGAACGGAGGAGGGTCAGAGAGAGGGAGACACAGAATCTGAAACAGGCTCCAGGCTCTGAGCTGTCAGCACGGAGCCCGACGCGGGGCTCGAACTCATGCGAGATCATGACCTGAGCCGAAGTCGGATGCTTAACTGACTGAGCCACCCAGGCGCCCCCTGGCAAGAGACAATAGAGAGAGGGAGGAGCTAGGATCACACTTGGGTTCTCATTTGGTTGTCAGGATGGATGGTGTTTAAAATGTTTTGGCCATGTCTAAAGTAACTTGACTATATACATAGACTCAATTTACTTCTGAGGAAATGGGTTTGGAAGTCTTAGGTCTTAAAGGCATATCAGTTGGAATTGTGCTCCAGTCCTAGATCTGTAGGTTTGGTCAACGGGGTGCTCTGCCATTACAAAGCATTGGAGGGAGTCAGGGTCCAGCTTGGTAACTACTTGGCTTGGCACACACAACACTTTTGTCCTGACCCTGGTCTTGGTCCTAATCCACTTGGCTGTTTACCTCTGAGTGAATCATTTGTTGTCTCTGGGCCTCAGTCTCACCTTTTCAAAAAGGAACCACTTGGGCTAAGTGATCCTTAATTTACATTTTAGTGCGTCAGTGTTTAATCAACCTTTGTGTGAATCAAGATTTGGAGAAGAGTAAAGTTTCATTTCTAAGGACAATACCTAATTTGGTCCTGAATGACAAGCTTTAATAACCCCATGTCGTTTCAGCTCCGGTTAGACTCCTAGATTCCTGGGGGACTCTAGAGGGAAGAAGAGATTTGGAAGCTAGCTGGTGCAGCTTCTTTATTCCACACTTGAAGAGACTGAGAAACGGGAAAAGCATTGTCCAAGAGCGTCATACAGCTAGTTAGAAGCAGAGCCAGGAACTGAACCCTGATTAGGGGTGGGGTGGGTGTGGGGGTTGACTGTGCACTATATGACTATAGATGCTGATGTGAGTAGTAGCTCCAGGAACTGTGCAAGGTGGAGGTCCTGGTCATGACCCCTATTTTGGTGCCACCCTCACTTTGTGTATCTGATTGTTTAAAATGCCTTCTCAATCCCCCTGGATACCTAGCCCCCTCTCTTCTTCCCTTTTACCTGCCTGGTAGAACTCTGTTCATCCTCTACAGCAGTAGAGGTTGCTGTTCTGCCCTTTGTATGTGCCTCTATGGCTATATGTACTTAACCCATTACATAAAAATTGGTGTTTTACTCATTTTCCTACAGTGGACCCAACAAGGGTGGGAACCGTGTCTTATTTATCTCGGTACTTCTAACATCTAGCCCAGGTACTTAATTAATGTCTGTGGAAAGAGTGAATACAACAGCTGAATAATGATGGAATGAATGAATGAATGAATGTAAACTGAGGTTTGCTGGAGATTATACCATCAGAAAAGGCTTAGGAAGCCATGCGCCCGCCATGAGGGGTAAAGGAGACCAGGGTTTTCCTCTCAGCTGCTTATTTCTTGGACTCACAGGTCATCACCCTCATTAAGGATAGCTCCCCTAAGCTGTAAGCAGGAAATGCCTCGATATCAGGCCCGATGGCCCATATTGAAGACATAATCCTTTGGCCCATGACTCACCAATGGATTCCAGAAGGCTCAGTGTGGGTGGCCTTCCTCAATCAATCAATGGTGGGGCGTCCTAGCTTGTGATTGGATCCCCTTCCTGCCACCCAAGCTTATAGGTCTCTCAGATGCAGCCTGTATGGAGACCTCTGGCCATGAGGCCTGCTCAATTTCTAACCACCCACCAGGAGACTCGGAATCATCCATAAAAGCTAGATTTTATGAGCACTGACACCCCTTGAGCGTGGTCATTATGATTATTTAACATTTATGAGACACCCTTGGTGCGCTGGGGGCAAGGGAAAGGCAGTTTGGCAGCTTCAACACAAACGGATGTTTCTCTGTGACCCCACGGAGGTGCTCCCTCCCACCCAGATTAGTTCATTTGCAGCCGTGCTCAGGAGCTTCCGTAGGCCAGGGCAAAACTCACTTAATGTGTCCTATGTAACATTTAACCCGGGCATTCTCAGGAAAACCTGTTAACCAAATCCCAACCAAGGAGACCATTTAACCAGATTTTGATTCTTGCATTTCTGTTGGTTTGTTCTCTGAGTGATGTTGACGTGCAGAGTCCTTCTTTCTTTCTCATTCAATAAAATATACGGACTTCAGACTTTATGCCAGACTGTGTCTGGTCTTGGCATTATAAAAATATATAGAAATAAATACGACAGCCCGTGCCCCTAGACAACTCAAGCATGGAAAGAAAAATATGGTATTACAGGTCATATATGAGAGCCAAGTTCACAGAAGAGTGGAGGCTTACCAAGAGGGAGCAGTCACCTCCCTCTCCTGTCAGGGCACAGGCTAGGAGAGCTTTGCAGTTGGAAAAGCTCAAGGTGGCATTTGATTGATGACAATTTCAGAGTGGGTGGATGTGGACCTTACAGGCAGAGGGAATGACTGAGCAAAGGTATGAGAGGGTGAAATGGCATAGCATATTCGGGAATCCTAAACCATGCAGACAGGCTAGGATCTGCAGTGTGAGGGGGTGAGGTGGGAAGTCTAGGCAAAGACTGCATTATAAAGGGCCTTGCCCATAGTTGAAAAAGCGTGGTCGCTACTGCTGCATTTGGAAACCCTGTCATGCTTCTGGAAATGCACTCTTCACTTGATTTGGTTGACATCATTCTCTGATGGAGCAGCTTTTACCTCTCTGGCCGGTCCCCCTCTGTCATTTGCATCGGGTTGTCTTTCTCTGCCCACCTTTTAATGCCAGTGTTCTTTCAAGGTTTCCTCCACTATGTTTCTCACTCTAGACCACCCTCTGGGGAATTTTCCCACTGCATTGATTTCCCCCAAATGATATCTCTTATTCGGGCGAGAGCTTTCCCTGAACTCTAGAAGCGTACATAGACCCAACTGCCTAGTGAAGTCTCTTCCTGATGTAGGTGGCTATCTGCTGCCTAAACCTTCACTCATCCTGTATTTCCTATGCTTATAAAAGTCATCACTATCCAGCCTCTTGAACTTGGAATTATCCTAGGCTCCTCATTTCCACTCATGAGTTACATCAAGTCCATTAAAGATTCTTTCCTTCATTCGGCCCTTACTCAGTTCTTACTTTCTGCCAAGGCTGTGACTAGCAGCTGGCGGTGTAGACACGAGTAGAACACAGCTCTGGCCCTTGAGGAGCTCACAGTCAAATGAGAGGAATGGCACATGAATGGCTGGCTGTCACTCTGGGTGCACCATGTCACAACAAAGGGCCGTGGGAAGATGACTTACTCGGGTCCTAAAAGGTGCTGGAAAAGGTACCTACCCTTGCCAGGTGTGCTGGGGCGGGGTGAGGGAGGCCTGGCAAGGCTTCCTCACGGGGATGATACCTGTGCTGTGCCACAAAGAATGAGAAGGAGTTAGGTAGGGGTGGGGTGGGGGTGGGGTGGGGTGAGGGAAGGGAGGTGTCCCAGGAAAAGGGAAAAACATGAGGAGATGATCAGAGATGAGAAATGGTGTGATGTGGTTTTAAGCAGTTGACAGCTGCTGGAGAGACAAGTGGAAGGCACCAGTGGTAAGAGGAGATAAAGCTGGGTTGTGCCGGGCCTTGTGGTTCCTGATAAAGAGTTTGGATGTATCCCGAGGGAAATCGGGATTTAGCAGTAGGAGCAGAGAACTGACCTGATCAGGGTAACTGTTTGGGAAGATGGCACCAACAGGGAGGGTAGGTTGCAAGTGTGTGTGTGTGTGTGTGTGTGTGTGTGTGTGTGTGTGTGGTGGGGGGAAGGAAGGTTGCTGCTGTAGTAAGAAAGCCACGAGTGAGGCGATAAGGTGCTCGCAGGAGTGCAGGTGCTCCGGGAGTGGAGAGGAAGGGATACCGGGAGACATTTCTCAAGTAGAATCAGCTACTTTTGTTCATCTTTTGAATAGGGGAATGATGCAGAGGTAAAACGAAGATGCTTAATTACTTTTCTAGCTGAATGATACGTGAGTATTGGTGCTTCCTGAGAACACGGGAGTGGAAGTAAGCTTGGGGGGATAAGAGCCCTCGTTTTTAGACCAATTTTGAGGTATTTTACTCAAAAATGCTTTGTAAGCTTGAAAGATTTTTTTTTTTTTTCCACATGGGGACTGGGGCTCTGGGATCTGACCTTGACCTCTCCAGGTGGAATCCATACCCTTGACCTGGACACAGAGGCCCAGGACGGAACAGAGGGCTGTTTGGCAACATGGGCAGCAAGGATGGAAGTCACAGCGATATTCACACTGAGGAGAGTGACCTTTGCTGGCCTATAGGCTGCCGGCCACGCTGGGACTTGTGCTCTCTGCCATCTCCTGCTGGGAATACTGGGCCATTTGGGCAAACCCCCATCCATGTCAGTGAGGCAGGAGCTTCTGGAACTCCGTCCACCCCCACACTTATTCCTGTCCACCTCCACGTGTTTCCCTGTGGAAGGGGCTGCTCTGTTTGGCGGATTCATCATCAGTCTGCTGTCTTCCAGCTCGATCCTCCAGAAGAGCTCTGGTCTTCCAGGGAAAGGGGCTTTGAAGACTAAAGTGCAGTTCTCTGGAAAAATGGATTTTCGGGCTATGTCTGTATCATGGTTTTCTCCTTTTTTTGTTTTGCTTCTTGTTTATTTTGTTTTAAAGGGCAGGTGTTTCCTGCTGTCTTGGAACAGAGCAGTGTGTCTCTGGTATTTGTCTGGAGTAATGGGACAGAAACTATCTAGGCTTGCACACAAACTCTACCCCCCCAAATTATAAAACAGTGTGGGACTTTGGGGAAAGCCCTGAACTCGAGGGACCTGAGAGCCCAGAAGGAAGCACGTTTAAGCTTAGTCTGTAAGTCAGCCAAGTCTGTTTCAGAGGAGATGGCATCTGACCTGAGCCTTGGAGGATGAGTCTGCCGGGTGTGAGAGTTGGGGCGCACAGGAGAGGTGGACCACCATACACACGGGCCGCATGGAATGTCCTTTCCTCATAACTTCTCATGGCGTGCTGTCTTACTCCTCAGCATGGGAGAAACACTCAGTCAACGTGTTGCGTGATCCTAACTTCTGCTGGTGGGGAGGTAGGCGTGTGACTGTCTCTGGGTGTGCATCCCTGCTCCTGCAGGCCTCCCTCCACCGCACAGCGGAGCTGCGTCAGCACTTTGGGCCGGCACCGTCCTGCTTACAGAGGGCCACATGGGCCCCTGCTTACTCAGCAGGCCCCAGAGGCCGAGTCTTGTGAGAGACGCTGCCACCAGGCCGTCTCTCCTTTATATCGCAACAATAGGCTGCCCTCTGCCCTCTGATAAACAGCCCGTCCTTCATGAGCTGACATCAGGGACGGGTTGGCGGGGGTTCTGAAACATTTCCTTCAGGGTCATAACCACGGAGACACGATTTCTGATTAATCAACCCTGGTGATACAGCATGGGCAAGGTAACAGAACATAAATAGCATAGGAAACCAAGATTAATGTGGAAATGTCCCTGAGATATCAGGATAGGAAATTGCGAAGGAGCCAAGGGGGCTCCTTGGAGAATGAGCTGGAAGTCAGAGGGAGATAAACTTGGGGTGAAGTGGAAAAGAGCTCTGACTTGAGCCCAGCCTCTGCCACCTGCCAGCTGTGGGATCCAGGGGAAGTCAACCTCCTGCCGTGACTCTCGGTTCCCGCAGCCTAAAGGTGGGGATTGTGTGACCCATGACGTAGTGGAAATGAGAACACATAGATGAGACTTGAACGCAGAGGCTGGCATGTAGCAGGAGCTCAGTGCACGGCAGCTGTAATAGCTCACATAAACTGAGTGCTCACAAATGGGCGAGGCACTATTCTAAGTGATTTAACCCCACGAGGTAGGTAAGGTCAGACAACTCATTTTGCAGTTGAAGAAACAGGTTCAGGTGATTTAAGTCAGTGCCCAAGGTCACCTTGCTACCAGATGATTGAGCTGAGATTCGGGTTGAGGCAGTCAATCCTAAAGCTTGTGCTTTGGACTATTGTGCTATGTAATTATTGGCACAGTTACAACCGGTGTTGGTATGCTTTAGCTATAAAGTGAGAATTTGGGGCATTTTCAATCAAGAAAACTGAAAGGTAGAGAAATAGCCAAAGTTATTAAGCAATTCCCAGGTGCCAGGGGATAAAATACTTATCTCCATTAACCGCCCCCCATGCAGCCTGGAAAAGATGTATTATCTACTTGCATTTTAGGAATAAGTAAATTAAGACTCAGAAATATCGAACAGCTGAGATTCACACCCAAGTTTCTCTGGGCCCGAAGCCCAAGGTCTGTCCACCGCACCCACTGCTTCCAGGAAATTTGCTCAAGTTAACACGGAAGGGGCGGCACGTCGCCGAGAGCCCTGTCCCCAAGGGGTGACTAATACATGGAGGCTCTTTTTGACTTGTGTCAGAGCTGACGGTTAGGTAAGGATGACCATTAACAAGTTTGCAAGACGCTGGGTCCAAAACGAGTAACAAGTCAGACTCCCAGAGGAAGTTAAGAGGGCAATAGGAAAAATACTGCTGGTCTGATGGTCTGTGAAGTGCAGAGGAAACATTGGTGAATAAGGAAGATGGATAGGAGAGCCTATATTTAAAACTGGCCGGAGGTAGAGAAGGAAGCCATCAACCTAATTTTAGAAAGCCTCAGACTCTGAGGCTCCTAAGGTACGAGACAAGGAACTCAGTGAAGATTACTTGTCATTTATCATCCACTGGCCTTCAGAGGAGGGGCTGGCATGGAAAAAGGACGGACTTCAAGGTCAGATAGATCTAGTGTTGAGCTATATGTGATCAAGTGACTTATTTCAGCTCTCTCAGGCTTGGTTTTCTCATCTATAAAATGGGACGGTAGTATCTGCCTGACAGAGCTTTTGTTAAGGATGAAGTGAGAAAAGGTTGAAAGGGCCTGATAAATTGCCTGGCCTGTGGTGGGCACTCAGTTAATGTTCACTGAATGAGTCTCGTGGGGAGATGAAATGTTTGTAAAAGGAAGTCTTCATTGACTCATGATCAGAGCACCACCAGGAGGATCTAATTTCTTTAGATCAGAAGAGAGATTTTCACGTCTACAATGTTCAGCCTTATTCAGGCTTACTACACACTAAAGGCTTTAAGAATGGTTATTAACTGCATGACTGTAGATGAGTGTATTCAAACCCTGGCATAAATAAAATATTGTTGCCAATTTCATAGCACACTCTGAAGTTCACGTTATAGGATTTTAACATCATTAACCTCTTTTGTCCCCAGTATTGAGGAATCTTTATGGCTTTTTTTTTTTTTCTGAGTCTAAAAGTAATATAAGGTGGTTGAAAATAATTTTATTAATTCAGGATGATACGAAGTAGCAAGTGAAAGAATCCTTTCTAATTGGACTTCCCAGACATAACAATGTTTTGTCATATGCATACGCTTCCAGACTTTATTCTCTGTTCGCATAAACATGTATGTTGCAGTCTACACACATGTGGACACACACACATACACACACACCCCACTTAGTGCAGAATCTTGATTTTTAGCTGAGCATTTTGCCACCTGGAATAAAGACTACCTTTCCCAGTCTCCATTCCAGCAAGACGTGTGCATGTGGCTAACTTCTGACCAATAGCAGATAAGCAGACAGACTGTGCAACACCGAGAAGGTTGCTTAAATGAGGCTAAGTCAGGTGGGAGGTGCATCTTTTTAGCTTATTTCCTGTCTCCTCCTAGCTACAAAACAGATGTGAAGGAGAGTTCCAGCAGTCATCCTAGGCCATGAGGGGACCCTGAGGATGGAAGCTACACGTTGGAGGCCACAAGAAAGTGTCTGAATCATTGACAGCTTAAAGGAACAGCCACACCACTTCTGATCGTCCTTCTTCAGGCTCTCTTTAACATTGGAGAATAATCCCCTGTGAGCTTAGGCCACTATGATGAAGTCATCTGCTCCTGATACTGAATGCAGTTTCTAAATGACACCTAGTTCTCTCCCACCCCTTCCGCTTAACTTTATATTGTAGATATTTTCCCTGTTAGCACATTGAAAAATCTACTGTATTCTTCCTCATGATTAAATATTCCCGCATAAGGATTTACTCAGTTCCTTATTGATCAATCTCGTAAGGTCTTTTCAATTTTTGAAAATTATAAACAGTGTGAAACATAAATCTTTGTGCCCACGGTAATGTTTCCTTAGGATAAGAAGAGGGATTTTAGGGTTAACTTGTTTGTGCACCTTCAGTTGGTAATTTAAAAATGGATAAATACATTTGTGTTTACACAAATACACAGGACACAATACAATGTGTTGCCGGATTGTCTCCAGAAAAGTTGTGAGGTATACTTCTTTAGGTGGAATTAAAAAATTTTTTTTGGTGAGATTTTTCATCCATGCGAGGCACAGAAAATAACATCAAAAACACCTGCATACTCGCTCTCCAGTTTAAGAAGTAGAACTCCTCCACAGTTCTCTGAAGTGCCCTGCGTATCTCATTCCAGTGGCATCGCCCAACTCTTCTCTCCCAGTGGGCCAGTGGCTCTCTTGATCCATCAAAGACCCCGGGGGCCAGTGGGTGAATCTGTAGGATTCTTTCACTTGTAAGTGATAGACATTCTCCCCCAACCCAAAAAAGGATGCATTGGTTCCTGCCCTTTGAATGCCCTGGGGCAGAACTTGCTAAGACGATGTCATCGGGGACCCCCTTTCTTCCCTTTCTGGGCCTTCTTTTCTCCCTGCTGGCTTCATTCCCACTTTCCACATAGTGCCAGCATGGCAGCCGGCACCTCCATGCCTGCGTTCTCTGGGTACACATCCAACAGAAAAAAGTGGTGCATCTTCCCAGCAGCTCCCTCACAAAACCCGGCTTCACCCTGACTAGATTAGCCAGGGTGATGTGCCAATCCTGAGTATATCCAGCTCCCGCTATGGATTTGTCAGCTGGAATCCATCCGGCCCTTCTGACGCTCATGTGTAGTTTTTGCCTATATTGGGTTATCAAACCCCAGGGGTGACTGCCTTATTGGTAATGTGGCCCCTGGCCACAGAGGAAGCAAGAATAACCATTGCTAGCATCTTCTGAGTGCTATCGTGTGCTGGGCGCCTTGCCTCATTCAGTCTCCCCAACAAATCTGTGAGGTGGGTACGATGTCCGTTTTATAAGTGAGGAAAATAGAGGCTTAGAGAGGGTAGATGAGTGACCTGAGCTCGGGTGGCTCGTGTGTGTTGAGACTGGGATCCAGCCCTTGGTCTACCTCACTCTCGTGTCCGGTGGAGACGGCATGCCATACCGTCTCTTGCAAGACGCTCGTGTTTACCTCACAAGGCTGTTGGAAAATGTAACACGAAACCATTGTGTGAAGCAGAGCACTTCACAAACATTCGTTCGTTGAGCTCATTGATATGTCCTAAATTTACCTCTTTCAAGCCCCCGGGGAAGGAAGGGGACAGCTGGGTAACTGGCCCAGCAATGCTGAGTAAACAGATTAAGTAAGGGATGAGGGAGACAAGTTATTCCCTGAACGATTGTTTTCTTTATTTCCACAAATATGTCTTTGCAAAGATATCTACAACGGTTTAAAGTTTTAAGAAGAACCTAAGACACTTTCAGGGATTATTTACTCTGGGCAGAGTGCTGGGAGGAGCCAGTGTGATGGAAAGTAGGATTCCGAGTGGACAGGTCGGGTTTCCAGCCTGCCTCTGGCAGCTGTTGGCCCACCGTGTGGCTTGGAGCTGGCCCAGTCTCCTTGCTGGCCTCAGTTTCCCCGTTGGTTCAAGGTGGGGTTTGGACAGACATCCCCTATCGAAAAGCCCGTGACAGTTTTTCATCTATAGAACAATTCCGGGGTGAGGGTGATGGGAGCCTAGGCTAACCAGGTGTCCTCCGGGAGAATCTCAGGAGGCCAAAAAAAAAATGCCTTCCACTGGCTGCACAGCGACCTCCTTGTGGGTTGTGGAGGAGCTGAGCAACGGGACCCTAGGGGTTTTCCTGTCTCTGGAAATATGTGACTTCGCTTATTCCCCAGCCAAAAGCTTCGTGACTCCTGCAAGGGGTTGCCTGGAGCGTCTGGCCAGGCTCCAGTTTGAATGTGAGGAACATAGGTCATTAGCAAGAGACTTTAATGTCCCGTAAACCGGCTTCCTGGAGTGGAGTGCTCACCCCAGTATAATCGAGCTGTTAGCGAGAAACCCAGCCCGTTTCCAGCCAGGAGAGACTAGTTCCATGGAAGGCTAAGAAGGGGTGCAGTGCCAGAGGTAGGAGGGGCTCTGGAACTGGGGCGGGGGGAGAGTGCTAGCCCAGGCTCTGCCACGGACCCACGGACTGGAGCAAGCTCCCCTCCCTCTCTCTGGGCCTCATGGTCTTCATTTTCAAAATGAGGGGTGATGTTGGATGTCCTTTGGGACTTTCCAGCTCCGGCAAAAAACATATGAGGAGATTAAGTGAGCAGACTCAGGAACCACCTTGCCCGAATTCTGATGCAGCCTTGCCACCCACAGTCTTTGTGTTCTTAGGTAATTCGTTTAAACCGCGCCTCTGTTTTCTCATCTGTGCGATGGGAATACTCACCATACGCACCACGTGGGGTTTCCCATTTCAGACAGTGCCTGGCATAAAGTAAAGTAAGTGGCCTGCAGGTATAAAGAGTTACTGTGATCATCACCCAACCCACAGCAGGCGATGCCCTCTGTTTCAGAGGCCACTGTGGGGCCCCACGGTGCCCTGGGCTTCCTGTGCCAGTGGGAAGTTGACTTTAAGTCCCGATCTGGCTGTTGAGGACCCCGTGGGGAGTGATGCCTCTCACCGAGGAAATCCCGGGGTGGCGGCAAAGTGTGAGAGTCAGAGGTCTCATGGCAGGGCAAAGGGGGGGCGGCAAGAGAAAAGAAGGGAAGAGGAGGGGGGCTACTCTGCATAGTCAGGGCCCCGGGCGGGGGGGTGCCAGGCACTCTTGGCTCCCAGTCCTGGCTGTGCCGCTTACTTGCCACGGGAGCCCTGGGCAAGTCTCTGGATTTGTCTGACCCTCTCGGCGCTCAGCTGTACGACGAAAGCAGAGTGCCCGGACCACAGGTCTGCGGAGGGCATGAATGAAACAACACAGCGACACAGTGTCAGCTCTCCCGGGGATGCCCGGCAAGTGTGAGCTGAATCTGAGTCAGAGGAACGGAGGATGCAGCTGGGGACAGCACCAGGGCACGTGGCTCAGTGCCCGTGAGGGTGCATGTAAGGGGTGCGTGTAAGAGAAGAGGAAGAGGAAAAGGAAAGGTATGCAGTTTCCTGAGGTTTGGGAGGCCCTTCCCTAATGACCTGTGAGAATCTCATTACCCTAAACACCACTGCTGTGGTCCAGGCCCACGCCCCTCCCATGGCAACATCCGCCGTGGCCTCTTAACGGGCCTTCCTGCCTCCAGCCCGCATGCTGCTTTCCTTCTCCTTCACACTGTGATCCATTCTTCTAGAATGATACTCCGCTTAGTATAGTAATGGCTCCCTGTGGCCCCCAGGATGAATAACAAATCCCATGGCAGGGCTGTTTTCGGATTACCCCCCTATCGGTCTCCCATCTTCCCTTCTTCACCCCGCCTTGTGCCTCAAGACCCCGAGCCGTCCTGACTGTGCCAACAGAGCCTGCTTGCATGCGTGTTTCCAGTTGGGTTCAACCCCCGAAGCTCCAGGCAGTGGGAGGGGAGGAGAGAGTGGTCAGAGCATTTACCTCCTGCTTTCTTCCTGCCAGGTTCCCATGGAGGGCTGTGCCCCTGGACCACAGGCCACAGCTCCTGCCACAGTCCTGTATACTCCTCTTGCCTCTCATCTCTTCAGGCTGCTGGTGCTGCTGGTTGCTAACCCATGACCCCTACAACATCTGTTATCAGTCTCCTAGTCCCTGCCCTCACTTTGTGTGAAGTCCCTTTCTTAAGCTTTTCTTAAACTGTGCAGGCGAGCGTGCCTCCTCTCTCCTGCTGGGACCCTGGCATACAAGGCCCTGTGCGATCCCCCCGCAACTGATCTCTTCCCTGGCCCCCTCTGTTATCACATGCACCAGCCTCCTTCTCACCCCGGGGCTTTCTGGCTCTGTTACCCCATATCTGTTTCTTCCGAGAAGTCTTCCTTGATACCCCCAGGCTCCGTCAGAACGAGCCCCTGTACGTCCCCCATCACAGCAGTATCATACTGTATACTGTCATTGTCTGCTTACTTGTCTCTCTTTCCTACCCGACCGCGAGGGCAGAAACCGTGTCTTGCCCCCAGGGAGAGGGAAGTACTGTAAAGGCTGGGAACACAGACTCTGGAGCTAGCCTGCTCAGGTTCAGAGTCCAGCTTTTTAAACCCCGGCCACGTCTGTGTAACCCAAGCAGGTTGCCTAACCCAACATAAAGATACAGAAAATATATACCTACAGGCTTGCTATGAGAATTAAATTAGGTAATATATGTAAAGCTAAGCTCTTAAAAAATATGTATTGACAAATGTAATATATGAAATGTAGTGTAGAATTGTTAACTAATTTGAGACATGGAATTAGTACCCAGTAAATTATTGCGGTCAGCTTGTGACACAAAGCGTATGCTCAACAAATAGAGAATGAATGGATTCTTTCTTACAGGTAAGTCATTGCACAATACTGTACTTTCCTGTTGAGTTTTTACAGCAGCCTTATGAGGAAAAGAGGGTAGAAAAATTCTATCTCCACTTTGTAGAAGAGGACATTGACCTTGGAGGGACTTGCCCAGGGACCCACAATTGACCCAGAGCTGAGCGGCAGGTTGGAGCCTGGATGAGCAGATCCCGCGGGGCGCCCTGCGCCCTCCCTCAGCTGCCGCAGGCGGTGAGAAGGTCTGTGGGGTTCAGCTCTGGCCAGTTCTGCCCCCGGGAGAGGGGACGTTGTAGGGTTGGTAGGGTCCAGGGGCTTTAGTGGCTTCAGCTTTGGTCGCTTTCCCTGAAAGTCTCTGAGTCACCTCTGGGATTTTCCAAGTTATCGGCTCCTGGAGGGTTAAAAAAAAAAAAAAAGTCCATAGTGTTGCAAGTTCTGAAGCCAGCTGCATTTATACGTTCTGTTGGTCTAAGTGTTCATCTGGGGAATGTGGGATCTGAAGGGAGAAGTCAGGAAGGGAGACTCAGAAGGGCCTTTAATGTCCCAGTGAACAGCAGTAATAATAATTTATTCTATAAATATTCTGTATTCCTAAGAACCCTGAGTGTTTATCGGTGTCACTGGGTGCACAGTCAGTTTCCTAATAACGCTTAGCACGCTGCCTGTGGTTAGTTGTGCAGGTGTCTTTTGCCCTTGTTGGTGGACACTCACATTCACCTCCCAAACCCCAGAACCTCAGTGCCTGATAGATCAGGGGAGCCCCACAAGTGGCTGTGGAATGACTGGCTAAGTACGCAACCAGGTCTAATGTTCTTGGTCCTCATACAACTCCATTTTACAGATAAGGAAACTGACGTTTTGAGACGTTCAGTGCCATGACCAAGGTGGCACAGTTAATAAGGGGAAAGATGGGGAAATTCTTGAAATTCTTCCAGGAGTCCTCATGGTTTAATGGAGAGTAACCAGAGCATTCGGGTCACAGACATAGGTTCAGATTCCCAATCTGCCAGCTGCCTGCTGTTTGATTTTGTATAAGTTACTCAACCTCTCTGAGCCTCAGGGGGCCAAAATGGTGACATGAGCATAGTAACAGTAAATATTCTAGCAAGTTGTTGTCAGGGTTCATGACCATAATGCATGCAAAGAGGGACTGGGGCATAGGTACGAAGGAAGAGCTCTGGGAATGTTGGTCACAGTTATTACTGTTCTTACTTGTCTTTAGTTTCCTATTTATTGTTATTCTTTTTTTTTTATTAAAAAAATTTTTTTTTTTAACGTTTATTTATTTTTGAGACAGAGAGAGGCAAAGCATGAACGGGGGAGGGTCAGAGAGAGGGAGACACAGAATCTGAAACAGGCTCCAGGCTCTGAGCTGTCAGCACAGAGCCCGACGTGGGGCTCGAACTCACGGACCGCGAGATCATGACCTGAGCCGAAGTCGGCCGCCCAACCGACTGAGCCACCCAGGCACCCCTATTTATTGTTATTCTTATTAGTAGGTAAAAAATACTGCAGTATTTGTTACTTTTATTATTGAATATGTGTCTGGTATTCATTTGGTCTGCAACAAATTAGGTTTTTTTCCTTTCTCAAGCTTGGTCTGTTGCACTCTCTCCTATAACTGGTGTCCCAGGACTGATGTTTGCGAGCCCTGACTCTTGCAGGTGTCAGGGGCATGGAATTTGGGGGTGAAGAAATTGAGGGTGATGGCCTGGTAATACATCCTCAGAACCCCATCACACGAGCCCCAGGTCACCTACACTTTTCCTGCTGTGGCTGAGCGAGGTGGTGGCTACATGAGCTATTTCAGGGACTTTCCAGGGATTTCTTGAACCTTCTTCTCCCAAACACTCGTACATCCCACTCTTCCTTGCCCCCCCCCCCCCACCCGCCCCCAGCCTCTCCCTAGTGACCGACAAAACTTTTTGGGTATCTTCTGAGATATTTTCCTTACACAAAGACAGCCTAAGAGCCAGCTACTTAAACAACATTTACTTAAAACCCGACCAGGAGCCAGGTTGTCTCTCCACACGTAGAGACTGTTCTGATGGGCCTCCAATGTTTCAGATTTATAAACCTAGGAGACTCTTGCTGCCATTTTATGATTCAGAAGGGGAAACTGAGGTTGAGAGAGGCGAGTGATTGATCCCAGATCACACACCAGTTAGGGGTAGGGTTAGAAAGAGATTCAGACTTTGGGACTCATTGTCAGTGAGGCAGTATAAGGGGATGGGAAATGAGGACCAGCCTCAACTATCACCCGGTTCTAACATTTTTTTTTTTTTTTTTTTTGAGAGAGAGAAAGAGAGAGACTCTCAAGCAGATGCTGCCCGACACAGGGCTTGAACTCCTAAACCATGAGATCGTGACCTGAGCCGAAACCAAGAGTCCCGCGTAATGGACTGAGCCACCCGGGTGGCCCCCTAGCTCTTATCACTGCATGTGTGCCCTTGGGCAAGCACTCCAGTCCTCTGAACCTCAGTCTTCTTACCTGTGAGATGAGCATGATCATACCTTTCTCACAAGAATGGTAGGAAGAATAAAGTAGATAATGGAGAGGAAGTCATCCTGCACAGTGCATGGCAGAAAATAAGTCCCCCTTTACTCCTACCTGCCCTTTCCTTCCTGAAGTGAACAGAGGCATTAGAATCAGACAGTCCTGGGGGCAAATCCTCTGAGAACTTGGGAAAAGTGTTAACTTTCCTGGGTCTTGGCTTTTCTTAACTATGAAACGGCAACAGGAATGATCACATTGAGGGTTCTTTGAAGAATTCAGACAGATGATAGATGTAGCACAGGGTGCCCTTTTGTTTTATTATTACTATCTTTTTTTTAAATTTTTTTTTTAACGTTTATTTATTTTTGAGACAGAGAGAGACAGAGCATGAACGGGGGAGGGTCAGAGAGAGAGAGACACAGAATCTGAAACAGGCTCCAGGCTCTGAGCTGTCAGCACGGAGCCCGACGCGGGGCTCGAACTCACGGACCGCGAGATCATGACCTGAGCTGAAGTCGGACGCCCAACCGACCGAGCCACCCAGGCGCCCCTATTTTTTTTTTTTTTTTTTTTTTTGAGACAGCGAGAGACACAGCACGAGCAGGGGAGGGGCAGAGAGAGAAGGAGACACAGAATCCGAAGCAGGCTCCAGGCTCTGAGCTGTCAGCACAGAGCCTGATGTGTGGCTCGAACTCATGAGCCGTGAGATCATGACCTGAACCAACGTTGGACACTCACCTGACTGAGCCACCCAGGCACCCCTAGGATGCCCTTTCAGACGAAACTTTTATTTTTCTTTCCACCTGCCTCCAGGATTCCTTCCAGAGCATCACAGGCCAGGATCCCCTGGCCCCATGCTAAGATGGTGGGAGACTGTGAGTCTGTATGTGTCTGGCTCCTCCCCTGGGCACGGAGCAGTGAAGCCAGCTCTCTGCAGGCACAAGGGTTGGGGGTGGATGTGGGGGGTGCAGCCAGCAGAGATGATGGCTCTGGGGACAGCAGTCCTCCCTCCCAGCCCTCAGGCCACTTCAGGACACGGATCCCTTCAGGGGCGTCCAACCCAAAGAGGGTCACTGCAGCAGCTTCCAAAGGGGGTGTTGGAGACCCGGACATGTAAATAACTCTGAGGAGACAGCCCCTTGGCACCCCTTCCTGGTCGTCAGGAGTACACATTACGTTATTCAGAGAGACCCTGAGGTTTCAAACCACTTCATATTTAATCAGCAATCATGCTTCCTTCCAAAACCCATTCCAGGAAAAACATCAGTTTAGCTCTCGACAAGAAACAAAGCTTTCTGAAAACTTGCGCACATAGCCCGGGCCTTGAGGGACACACAGCCTCTTTTGAGTCAGAGGTGGTGCCAGCCTAGGACACTGTGGCCAAGGTAGTGCACATTGGTCCAGTGTTTCAGGTGTCCTCAGTCCTGAGATGAGCTCATGGTACAGCAGAGCAGGGGGCTGATGAGCACATTAGACATAATTCTTTTTTTTTTTTTTTTTTTTTTAATGTTCACTTATTGAGAGAGAGTGAACATGAGCAGGGGAGAGGCAGAGAGAGAGGGAGAGAGAGAATCCCAAGCAAGCTTCACGCCCAACCCGAAGCCCAACACACACACAGCTTGATCCCGTGACCCTGGGATCATGACCTGAGCTGAGATCAAGAGCCACCCAGGCGCCCCTCATTAGACATAATTCTTACCCTCATAAACTCCACACACTCTGTGTTCCCACTGGGTATAATTGAACGAGCTATAGGCAAATTCAGCGGAACTTTGAGAATGTATAACCAGGAGTCTGGCTCTAGTTCAGACTGGGTGGGAGTTGCCTGCTCCTTTCTTTATGGTGGGAACCTGGGGATGAGTCCAGTCTTCAAAATCATTTGCAGATTTTAAGTCCATGCTATTTCTAGACACCATGCCAGCCTTTATGGTGTAGCCACAGATCAAGAAGAAAGGAAGATGAGGCCAGAAAGAGTACCAACCCTCAAGCTGAGGTGACGTTGACTAAAGCCCTGAACCTCACGGTGTTTTGGGGGCGTCCTCCTGTTTCCCGTGGAGAGGCATTCCCAGGGCCTCCCTGTTTTGCACCAGGAAGTGAGCTCAGAGACTCTGTCTGTGTTGCTTGGTTTTGAGCTCTGTCCCACATCTGCAAAACAGGGACAATAAGAGTCTCTGGCTCTGGGACGCCTGGGTGGCTCAGTCGGTTAGGCGGCCGACTTTTGATTTTGGCCCAGGTCATCATCTCGTGGTTCATGGGATCGAGCCCCACGTCGGGCTCTGCGCTGACAGTGCGGAAGCTGCTTGGGATTCCCTTTGTCCCTCTCTGTCTGCCCCTCCCCCCCAACCCCCCCTTGGACACACACTCTCTCTTTCTCAAAAAAAAAAAATCTCTGCTTTGCCGCCGTGTGGTGAGAATGCCTCTGGAATACCAAGCGGAAGTGCCCAGCCCCAGCTCCCAGCTTGTAGTACCTGAGGGACGCTCGCCTGCTTCTTCCAGGAAACTTGTCCACACGAGACTGAGGCACTCTGTGGCACGGGCCGGGCTTCAGCTACGTGTGTGTGATTCCTAGTCCAGAGCCCCCTGCCCCGCTGTACCATGAGCTCATCTCAGGATAAATGGTGGAAAATTCTAGCAGACCTTAACTTTATGCTTTGAATTTGAACTTCATTTAGGAGATATTAGGGATACGCTGAAGCTCTTTAAACTGAAAGTCATATGACAAAGCTGCTTTTGGATGTGGGGCGACCAGGGTAGATATGGGGACTGAGGATGCAATGAAAACTGGGGAGTAAGAATCTGCTTTATTTTGACTGTCCCACGCAGTTGGGTCTTGAGGAATAGCTACTCCTGAACTGGGGCAGGGCGAGGCTGGGAAGGACAGACTGGACAGGGGTCATCTCCCCCTGCAAAGCACTTAGTGGTTGCCTGTGTAATTTGAGCCTGGCTCTGATTTAATCTCTGTGGCCCATCAGCTGTGCCCACAGCATCTACCTCAGCATCCGCTTGCTACGATGTCGGCTGGCGATTATACCCTTCCACCCTTTGAAGAAGACGAGGGCTTCAGACGCCGAATTTAAATCGCTGCCATTCAAGGTCAAAGTGGTAATCGTTCTGCCGGTCACCCGTGAGGAATTATGTCATAGTTGTTCTTCTTGCCAGGAGCTTTCCAGATATTATCTCTCATTCTCCCAGCAACCCTGAATAATGGGTATTATTATTTATACTTCATGGAAAAGGAAACTGAAGCTCTGAGGTTCCTTTCAACAACATGCAAGGAAACAGTTTGCTAAAGGAAAGAAGTAGAAAATGATCCTAGCCTGCTCTGAGTGTGAAACTTACTGCTTTCTGCCCAACCACCTTTTACAGATGATCCATTTTTCCAGATGAGGAAACTGAAGCTCAGAAAAGCTAGGTGAATTACCCAAGATCATGCAGCTGATACAATAGCTAAGTAACAGCTAACTTTTATAGAGTGTGCTCTATGACCCCGGGCGGTGGGCTTAGGGCCTAATGTACATTCTCTCATTTAATCTACCTAACAGCCTGCCTTACATCACCAATAAATGCCAGAACTGGTATTTATGATCAGGTCTACCTCTGCTCAGAGCTTTCTTCTGCCCAGTTCTGCTCTAAGGAGACTGATGGGGGATTGATATAAATCCCAGGTTTTCAATGGAGGAAAGCTAATGTTGGCTAAGAAATGTGACACCTAATCAGAATTTATGGGGTGAAGTTGTCATGAATGCAATTCCTGTCCATTTCTAAGTGATGGATGGAGGTCAGAGCACCAAGGATCAGGAATCTCTGGCCTCACGTAATGGACATTTGAGTGAAGGGCACCAGTCAGTCTCTGCGATGGATGAACAGATAAAACCCCTGAGACACCCGGGATGGCTGAGATGAGATGGATGAACGCAGGCTGCCTCTCTGGGATCTTTCTTTCCCAAGGAAGTTGATGGAAGATGTGTCAGGTTTCGCTCACTGCATTCCAGCCCAAAGGGTCAGCTGTCCAAAACCCGAGAGCGTCCCATACCCAGAGGTGAGGGGGCTGGGGAAGGGTGCTCACAGTCTCTGCCCCAGTCCTGGAGGCGAGGTGCTGTCTGCTCTGTCAGTACCGCAGACATTCCTGGGAGGTGAAAGGCAGTTCCACAGGCAGTCCTGGGAGCCCCTCCGAACCCCAGGAAGGCCCTGCTCATCCTGGCTGGCTCTCCCTTGAAACAATGATGGAAAATGCAGGGCCTGCTGTGAAGAGTGGTGGAGGCCGGAAGGCAGCAGCTGTATCAGGAGCCCAGTTATTTTCTCCATGCAACCCCGGGAGAGTCATCACGTCATAGAGTTGGAAGGCTAATCAGAAAATTAGTGGACTTTGGTGGAAATTTTTGGAATTATAATGAGTGCTCGCAGATCCACAGTTTCCTTTCTCTGCCCCAGTAGCCCAGTGAGGAGTGCATTGTTATTCTACCCATTTTTATAAACGAGGTGACCGAGGCCTCGTAAGGGCAAGTCATTTGTCCTTATGCCTTGGCTGCTAAGTAATGCAGCCGGGTTTTGTGTGCAGGGCTCCTAACTCTGGCTCACCTTTTTCCTGCAATGTGACTTAGATATCACCTGGTTCAGCCTCTGACTGTTTCTACCAACTTTGCTTGAACATCCAACGTGGCCCATTCTAGGGTCAGACAGTTATAACCGAGTGTTAAAAATGATACCATTTTTTGAGTCCCTGTTATACACCAAGAAGTATTCTAAATGTACAGTGACCCTCCGATGAGCCATACATGGTTTAAATTTGTGGGAATTGAGTTTCATAGAACACAAGTGACTTGCTTAAGGTCACACAACCAGTAAGTGATGGAGCAGGAATTCAAACTCAAGTCCATCTTATGTCAAACCCATGGCACCATATGTTCTCCTTATGTTGAATTAAAATCATCTCTAATTTCCATATGGATATTCTTTAAAATTTTTTTTAATGTGTATTTATTTTTGAGAGAGACCAAGACAGAATGCGAGTGGGTTAGAGGCAGAGAGAGAGGGAGACCCAGAATCCGAAGCAGGCTCCAGGCTCCGAGCTGTCAGCTTAGAGCCCGACGTGGGGCTCGAACTCACGAGCTGTGAGATCATGACCTGAACCAAAGTCGGATGCTTAACTGTTGTCTGAGCCACCCAGGTGCCCCTTCCATATAGATGTTATTGTTTGCTTTTGCATCAGGCAATCTGTTGTCCTGGCATGTGCTGGAAGAAATGTTTGCTTTCTAAGTCTTCTCTCCTCCAGGTCCAGAATTCCCGGTTCCTCCAGTTCTTTCTGATGAGATGTGGCTGTCAGATGGTCCGAAGGTCCGTGCTCCTGTCATTCACATTGTATCAGGAAGCACAGAGTGGTAGAACAGGCATGGGCCTTGAGGCCTGAAGAAGTGGCCTCTGCTTTAGTTCTGGGTTTACGAGCTGTGTTTCATTACTTGCTTCTGGGATCCTTATCTACTCCAGGTGAATACTACCTAATTCTCAAGGTTGTTTCAAGAATACTGTGTAGGAAATTAAGGCAGTGATAGTCAATTACGAATTATAACAGACCTACAATTAAAAGCCATCCACAATAAAACAGAAAACAGAACTAACCTAAACGTTCACAGCAGAATGGTTAAATAGCAAAGGTACATCATGTCAATGGGATAATATGCAGCTATTAAAGTTTCTTTAAAAAAAAAAAGCCTATGATAAAATGCTAATCAAATCAAGCAATATATGTCAGTTATACCTCAATGAAGCTAAAAACCAAAACAAAACAAACAAGATATAAAACATTATCTCTAGTATGATTTCCGCTCAACATAAAGTAAGCCTGGAATAAAATACATCCCGACATTAATCATCGTTCCAACGATATCTTGAGATGATAGGCTAACAAAGAGCACGCACGTGTGTAAATATGTATGTGTGTACATGTGTACATTCTTTACATTTTTCTGTTTTCCAAATTTTCTGCAATGCGCATGGTCATTTTGAAAAGCAACCCAAAATATGGGGCTCAGAATGGGGCACAGTGAGCTCCCAGATAGGGCCTCAGTGGCCCAGAGATCAATTAGCACCTTTTCAAAACTATTTTGTTTTTCTGACTGTGCCAAAGTGCCATTTCAGCGGCTCTCCTCTGCTTACTCATCTCTTTTGGCATCACTATCTTGATTTGACTGGATTCAAAGAGGAAGCAAATACAACAGACTAAAGCCAGTCTTTAGGAACTGCCTGGGCTCAGATTGCAAAAACGATATGCTGATAGAGTCTTTAGAAGAAAACCACAGAATCTCTTTAGCATCTCACCAAGAAAGCAGCAAGATGAGAAGTTGCCTCGTCACCTGCTCCTGGAGGGTTAGCTGTTTGGGGCATGCCAAGGCAGGTTGCCAGATGGATGAATCTTGCCTAAAATACCCAGTGGGTGACCTGGGGACAGTTAAGTCTTGTCAGGGTGGCTCCCTAAGTTATGTCTTCTTTGCCTGATAATAATAAAACTGATTGCCTCTAAGCAAAACGTGGCTCCCACTTGCTGGGTAGGGCAGGAGGGGAAAGGTAAGGAAAAGAATGTTTTCTGGAGTTGCTTCAACTACAGATTCAGAGGAACAGCAGGAAGCTGAGCCCTTGGAGGGTGTTGGTGTGACTGGTTCTGAAAATAGCAGAACCTTAGCCTTCTTCCTGTCTTGCCATTGGAGTGACCACTGCCGAGGAATTTATTTTTTTTTCTATTTACACAATGGAACTATGCAAGAAGAAAAGGAATGTAGATATTATGGGATGCAGGGTACATCCCATTTGTTGTTACCAAGGAGAAGGCATCAAGGTATTGCCAAGGCCATCTAGGTGGCAAGGCAGGGTTAGAACTTTACACCCTATTTAGGGGCGCCTGGGTGGCTCAGTCGGTTAAGCATCCAACTTCGGCTCAGGTCATGATCTCACAGTTCATGAGTTCTGGCCCCATGTCGGGCTCTGTGCTGACAGCTCAGAGCCTGGAGCCTGCTCCCGATTCTGTCTTCCCCCCTTCTCTCTGCCCCTCTCCGGCTTGTGCTCTGTCTCTCTCTCTCTGTCAAAAATAAATAATAAACATTAAAAAAAAAAAAGAATTCTAGTTACATAATATTTTAAGAAAAAAAATTTTTTAACGTTTATTTTTGAGACAGAGAGAGACAGAGCATGAATGGGGGAGGGTCAGAGAGAGAAGGAGACACAGAATCCGAAACAGGCTCCAGGCTCTGAACTGTCAGCACGGAGCCCGATGCGGGGCTCGAACCCACGAACCGTGAGATCATGACCTGAGCCAAAGTCGGACGCTTAACCGACTGAGCCACCCAGGCGCCCCTAGTTGCACAATATTAAATGAGGGACACTGAGAGGTCAGAGAGGTTCTGATTTGCCAAAAGACATGGTACCCCAAGTGAATTTCCATGCCTTGGGAGAGCTCACTCTACACCATTTGTTGCTTTGTTCGTTCAACAAACTGTTTACCCATCCCTGTCCTCTTATGCCAGGCAATGCATTTACAACATGATTAAGAAATGGTCTTAGCCTCCATATGGTCACAGTCTGGTAAGGGAGGCAGGCATTGACCCTGATAGTAATAATTTAGCGTGATCAGTGCTGTAACTAGAAGCAGGCACCCGTGTGGGGGCATCGTACGGCAGGGTTCATTGGTCCTGGTGTGTGGGGTCACAGAGGGCAGAGAGGAGGCAGCTCTTGAACTGAAGCCTGAGTACGTACACCTCAGAGAAAAGGAGGGGAGGGGCAGGGTAGGTAGAGGAAAAACCTGAGGGAAGGCCTAGAAGGGATAGAACATGGCTGGCCCAGGGAAGAGCAGTTAGGCTGTGGGGAGGGGAGGCGGGAAAGAGGTGTGGGCTGCAAAGGAGGCGCATGCTTGCTCTCTGGAGACCTTTGCAAAAGGAGGAGGAGAACAGGTTGTCATTCTTACCCTGCTGGGACTCAGCTTTTGTCCCTTGTCTGGGCCTCACTCTCTTTGATCCCAGCAAAGCCATTGTTTCCCCAGCGCTGGCTTCTCTGCTTCCAGGGGGAAAATGTGGTCTTTGTTCTCCCGAGAGAGACTTTTCATCCCAGTCCTGCCCTGGTGGGGACCAGCCAGGGAGGGGCTCTGTGTGAGGAGCCAGTCCCTGGCAGCTGGGGGGACAAGGGCCGCCCCGTCCCCATTCCCTGCCTTGTGTGGGTTGCATAGAGCTCTCAGAATCTGCTTGCTCACTTGGTACAAATCCCGCTGTGTTGGGGGTGGAGAGGGAGTTCTGGGCAAACAGCTTCAGCTTCTTTATTTTGAAAAATTGCCTTTGTTAACGTTTTCAGCCTGATCTTAATATGAAGCAAATGCAGCGAGGCCTGGTGAAAACCTGGGTTCGAATCCTAGTTCCACCGTTTACTGGCTGTTGGCTGGGGGAAGACATTTCTGTCCCTGGGAGTCTTAGTAGCCGCTCTGAAAAATCACGATATTTACCCCACAGCATTGCCATGAGGTTTTATGTGCTCATTCAGTAGCATGTTGCGTACTTACTATGTGGCAGGTGCCAAAGAAATCTGGGGAAAGAGGGAGACTTGACCTACCCATCATGAAGCTTACCAGCAGGGAAGAGACTCAACACAGCCTTGTAAGTGTTGCCAGAAGAAATGTGGCTTGCCAAGGTGGTGTGTAACAGGACTTCGCTGAGTCTTGGGGGGGTGGGTCACGAGAGGGGCCCCCAGAAAGGTGGTGCTCATGCTGAGGTTTGCTGTACATACAGGGAGCCTGGGATGTGGGAGATGGTTGGTGAATGCTCACTCCCACCCCCTGCCTTGGATCACACCTCTCTCATCAACACCCACCAGGTTTCTGTGGGTTGATGAAACCCCCTCCCCTCTAGGGAGCTTACTCAGCTGAAAAGAAGTGGATGCTGGGGGCCACTTCCAGTGGCCTGGAAATTGATGAAGACACATACTAGGGAAGGACCACAGGGCCAGGTGGGAGACTTCTCCATGCCTTAATGAGAAGTGCGGACGCTTTGCTACTCAGAGCGGAGCTCTGGGCCCAGCTCACCAGGCTAGAGAAGGGGGGCAGCCTCCAGACCGCAGTGCTTTGTGAGGGGAAACAAACGGACCTGTAACTTGATCGAGGTGGCCAGGGAGGCTACAAGAGCTGTAAGGATGAAGAAGACCTTTCAGAAGCATGTCAGGAGGTGGAGGCAGCTTCCTTTCTTCCAGTGAGGGGGTGTGCAGCACGGAGCTGCCCCTTGGAGTGGCCCTGAACCCGGGGGCGTGGGTGGTGCTGCTTTGGGCATCTTTGGGCTGTAGTGCTCACCTGTATGGAGCACCTTCCATAGGCCAGGGACATTTACAGAGCGTGCGCGTTCATTAGTCCTTGCAGCAACCTGTCTGCTGGGGAGCATTTTTACCCCCGTTTGGCACATGAGAGAGCTGAGGCTCAGAGAAGTGAAGTGACTTGCCTGAGGTCACACGGCCAGTAAGTGGTGAAGTTGGGACTTAGGTCCAGTTTTGAATGTCTTCGAATCCATAGTTCTTCCACCGTATTATGCTGCCGGATAACTTCTTGGACAATATTTCCTTCTGAATTTTCTACATATAGTAATGATAAGAAGAATCCCCTTTATGTAATTTGTGTTACAAAGCAGGCGTGCAAATGACATTTCCCAGGGTCCTCGTTGCCCGTCTCTGTGAGGTGCAGTGTTATCACATTCGGGAAGTTCAGCCAGGCAGGTGGCTCCCCCACTGTCCCGCAGCAGGGAAACCACGGAGCTGGGGTGGGGGGATGCCAAACCCTGTGCACTCTCAACCGTTGTCTTGAGACCCACGTGGGCTCCTCAGGTATCCCCTGATAGCCAGACCATCTCCAGATCCTTAAGATAAAAGCCCAAACACAAACCGTGTGTTTTTCTAACAAGCTCAAAGCCTTCACTTTGTTTCTAACGCTTGATGCCCAAATCCCCTTTCCTGGGGCCCCTCCTGCCTAGAAAGGGCTGGCTGGCCATGTGTATTTTTCACAGGGGCTCCCACAAAGAATGTTGCATGTAATAGGAAACATGTGTCATTGGTGTTTGCTGGAGTGCTGCACCCCATGCCCTTTGCTTCGCGGCTGGTAGCCCCTTCTGCTGAAGCCCTAGGTGGAGTGGACCCCTAGAGAGATTTCCTCCCCCAGAACAGCCCCTCCTGCAGGCAGAGCCGGGCACTGAGCTCACCCAGCCCTCTTGTCTCACTTCCCCACGGGAGCCCTTGCTCCCCTTGAGGCTCAGATGTCTCTGAGTTCAAGCTGGAAACGTGCATCATATGTACTCAATCCTATTGGGGGGCGGGGGGGGGGTAAAGTACAGAATGAACCCGGGCACAGACCATTCTGCCTTCTGTCTCCAGGCAGCCGGTGTGCCGTGATTTTTGTTGGAGGAGAGACTAAAGTTCACTGTGATGGAGACCTTCATGTCAGTGTGTTTCTGGAGAACTCTGCAGCTTAAGGAAGGGTGTTAGTACTTTGTCCTTTCCCTTCTTAGAAGACAGGGTCACATGAAAGCACTGATTCTTGAACTTGGATGTGTATTAGAATCACCTGGCAGACTTAAGCACAGATGGTGCCCGCGCCCCACCCCCCCCCCCCCCCCCCGTCCTGGGGTTTCAGATTCTGTGGCTTGGGTACAGCCCCATAATAAGCACTTTTCTTTTTTAAGTTCATTTATTTATTTTGAGAGAGAGTTGGGTGGGGGGCAGAGAAGGAGAGAGGGAATCCTAAGCAGGCTCCATCTCACAATGTGTGAGATCGTGACCTGAGCTGAGATCAAGAGTTGGACGCTTAACCGCCTGAGCCACCCAGGTGCCCCTGCACTTTTAACAGATTCCCAGTTGACATGTTGCTGCTGGTTCACAGCCATGCCTCGAGCACTGCTGGTCTGCAGGAAGGGTGGAGGTCGTAAATGAGTTTGTCAAAGAGGAGGATAGGAAATGAGATTGTACTGCGCTGAGAGACATCTTTCTAGAAATCAGACTTGGGCACATGCCTCACATACTCAGAGGTCTTCACGGCCCCCCCGCTGCCTGCAGGATCAGGGCTCAGGTGCGGCACCTGGCAGTGTGAGGACCCTCCTACTTGGGCTCTGCCTTCCTCTCAAGAGCCCTGTTGCCTCCACTCCCCTCTTGGACTCCATATGCCCATGACCCTGGGCTTCTCATCCTGCCCTTAGTGTAGTGACCTTTTTCCTCCTTCCCTGTCTTTACACATGCTGCTTCTACTACTACCTGGGTCAGCCCGGTCCTCTTTCCTAAACCTAGGAAACTCCTCCTTATCTGAATGGACCCCTCAGCTGCTACTGCTGAGAAACCTTCCCTGATTGTCCCAGATGAAGCTTTGGCTTCCTTCCCTGTCCTGATGCGGCAGTGATGTTGTATCTCCACCCAGGGCTCCCTCCCCATACCCTACAGCTGTCTCCTGTCCCCCTCAGCCTGGGATCACTCTTTCCTGGGATCTAGTTCTGTGCCTGACACCTCAAGGGATGGGCTGGAGCCGAGATGGCATGGCATTCGGAGCGAATGTGTTGTGAATTGAGTGCAATCACTGCAAGGTCGGGTAGTTCATGGTAGGTCATTCGTGCACCTCTCCCAGGTAGGCACCACGCTGGGTGCTGGGGATATATCTCTGCCCTGGCTCTCATGTAGTTTATTGTCAGAAGGGGAGGAAGGCATGAACTGGTTAGTTTCAGCATCGGTAAGAGGAGTAATGGGGGAAACGGTATAAAAGGGGCTCGTGGTAAAAGTACTCGGTCTGAGGGGAGTTAGAGGCAAAGGACAAAGGAAGGCTTCCAAAGGGGGTGATGTGTAAACCAAAGCTCGAAAGATAGACAAGCTGGGGTATGGCACGTTTAGGGACTGAAATCATATATCAGAGGGCAGAGATGAAGTGGCCTTGATTTACAGTGGGTATGGGGGGGGTAGAGGGAAGTCCCTTGGAAGTGATGATACGGTGAACACCCAAGGGCCTTTGTCCTGGTGAGGTGAGGGTGAAGCAGAACAGAAAAACATGGAAGAGGCAGAGTGACCGTCTTATGGCGTGGTCCAGTCTGAGACGTCTTGAGGGCGTGAGATCAGTGCAGGCTGGCCATCAGGAGGGCTTCCTGGAGACAAGGTTGTCAAGGATGGGCAGGATGTGGAAGGTAAAAGGAAGAAGGGAGGGCTCTGGGTCAGGGGTAAGGGGAGACTGTAGGAAGGCACGGAGGTGCGCGTCTAGGTTGGCAGAGGCACGGAGATGGAACCGACCTTCCTCATCAGGGGTGCCCTGGATGCCCCTGCAGGCCTGTTCACACAGCCCCAGCAGCTCTGGCGGGGCAGAGGTTGTGATACACTTCCCTTGTTCCATAGGAGGCAGCCAGCACAGAGATTCATGGCAATTGTAGCAGGGGTCACCGGGCCACAAGGTTTGGTGGTTTGTTCTCTTCCAAGGGGTTGACCGTCCCCCTGCTCCAGAAGCTCTTCTGGCCGCCTCATCAGGGGCAAACAACACGGTTGGCTCTGTGGCATGCATCACGGTTCCTTTCACCTGAATTTTTCCCATTCCATGATCAATACAGAAACCACTCTTTTTCTGCTTAAGCCATTTGCCAGTGGTTCTCTTCCTGGTTCCCTGACACCTGTTGGGTTCACACCATAGTCATGAGGAAAGGGAGGGAGGGCAGAAATGGATTGAAAGCTCACTGTGCATCAGGATCAGGCTAGGCCCAGGCGTGCATGATATTAGTCCTCACCACCAGTGGCTGATGGTGTTTATGGACAAGGACACGGAAGCTCATGACAATGGTGAAGCTCAAGTTCAAGATGAAGCCCCTTACCTGAACCCGTATTGTTAGGTGGTAGGCTGAGATCCAATCTCTGATCTGTTTGAACAAGCAGAATAAACAATACCAGCTGGGAAAAAAAGCTCAGAAGCCAGAGCCTTACCTGAGGGTCAGTGTGCAGTGGGAGAGTGTTTCTGGAACATGATACACGTTCATACGTGCCAGCCTCTTTCCTGTACTTTCCAGGCTCCTCTCCCCCACCAGCTCTTGCTCATGTTTTAAGCATCCTCATGATGCCTGTGTTAGGCGCCCCTCTTCCAGCTTCCGATTTCTTTGTACTTATCCTTCACGTAGAATTTAGCACAAGGGGGCGCCTGGGTGGCGCAGTCGGTTAAGCGTCCGATTTCAGCCAGGTCACGATCTCGCGGTCCGTGAGTTCGAGCCCCGCGTCAGGCTCTGGGCTGATGGCTCGGAGCCTGGAGCCTGTTTCCGATTCTGTGTCTCCCTCTCTCTCTGCCCCTCCCCCGTTCATGCTCTGTCTCTCTCTGTCCCAAAAATAAATAAAAAATGTTGAAAAAAAAATTAAAAAAAAAAAAGAATTTAGCACAAGGTACCATAATGGATGTTGTTTCCCTGGACTTTTTTTTTTTTTTTCAATTGACTATAAACTGCCAGAAGCAGGGTTCATGATGAATCTCTGAATCCTCAATGCCTACACAGCCCTTGGCACACAGAAGATGCATGAGTAGATTCTGGTTGAGTGAAAGAATGAACAAGTAAAGGGATGAACCTTGTACCCAGATTCATTTTACCACAGTTGACCTAGAAAGTCCCATCCTCTACATTAGGAGGTTCAGGGAGATGTGGCGACATGTGTGAAGTACCACGGGTAGCCAGATGAAAGCCAGCCAGAACAAAACGAAACAAAGCAGCCACCACACCCACCACTGCCCAGGGTCCCCTGTCCTCCAACACTTCGCAGTGATCAACCACCCAGATCTCCTGTCTGGAACTCACGTTATTCTCTAACGATCAGCTCCAAAACTAGCAGAGATTGCGGGCTGCCTGCCTCATACCCGTTCTCTTTGTCTTGCTTACTAATTTAAATGAATTGGGAGTTGCAAAATGCCCAGTTTAAAACAGACATTTCCCAGCCTCCTTAGCAGCAAGGTGTGGTCCTGTGATGAAGTTCTGGCCAATGAGATATAAGGAGTTTGGGGATGGGATGTGTGGGAAATCTCTTTAAAAAAGGAGAGGGGAAGGGGGCGCCTGGCTGGCTCAGTTGGTAGAGCATGTGATTCTTGATCTCGGGGGGTGTGGGTTTGAGACCCTCATTGGGTATAGAGCCTACCTGAAAAAAAAAGGAGAGGATAAGAAAGATAAAGGTCTTTTTTGTTGTTGGTTTTGCTTTTCCCTTTTCCTTTCCGAATGTTGACATAATGATAATGATAGTTGTGGAAGTGATTTTGGACCATGAAATAATCTTGAGGATGGAGGGGCAGAGAGATAGAAGGAACTTGGCTTCTTCAGGACCGTGGAGCCCTGGGTTGCTTGCTTCTGGACTTCTTATATGGGGAAAAAACACACCTCTTTGTTTAAGTCACTCTTATCAGTTGCTGTTTATTTATTGAAAGATGCAGGAAGGAAAGTCATGGGTCATCAGCTCTGAGCCTGGTGGGCGAGGCTGTTTTTAGGAATAGAATCTAGAAAGCTGTCAGAGCCGGAGGAGAGTTCAGTGATGGTGTAGAGTCTGGCTTCACTCTCCAGCACCACCTCCCATCTAGTCCATCTACTAGGAACAGGGTAGGGCGTGGAGACTGGGCAGGGGCAGGGTGTCTCAGTTCCTCCCGTGGGGCTCTGTGACCTTGGGCTGATCTCATCATTGCACTTCGGGGTTCGAGTGGACTTCAGAGATCCAGAGACTGTGTCAGACGCTGAAGGTTACCTGCCCCGAAGTCATTTCTGCTTTGGTTCTTGTTATCAGAGCACTGATTTTTTTGCTCATCATGGTAATTCCCTTTTCTTTTTCCTGATTGTTTAGTTAAGAGGCATGTGATCACCCTCCTGCCCCTGCCTCCCGCCCCCACCATGAAAAACAAGGGGGTACATCTGGGAAATTTTCCTCATTCTTTTCTTAAGGGAGGCCCAAGGCGAACACTCAGCTCTTCTTGCCTTTGGGCATTGCTGAGTGGGGGTGTGGAGTTTGGAGCTGCAGGAGCTGTCTTGACACCATTAAAGAATGACCTAGAAACTGGTTGTGGCCCTGATCCCTTTGAGGCCCTGTAATACCAAGCCCAGGACCCCTATATCTGGGCTTCTTGCTGTGAGATAACAAATCGAGTTACTGATTATCACTTTTTTTTTCCTCTTAGGCATGAGCATCTCAATTTAAAAAGAATCTGATCTCTTTTTTTGATAAGAGTGGAGAATGAGGCTCAGGGAGGGAAAGCAACTTGCCCAAGGTCACACTGTAGGTGCAACAGTGACAACTCGGAATCCTATTCTGTCTTCCTCTCTAATGACAAAAAGTCTTTCTTTTTCCTGCATAGAGCACGTGGGGTCCCCTCAAGAATCGAGCGAGATTCCACACGTTTGGGATACACGGAGAGCATTTTACTGGTTCTTTTCTTTCTCTCTTGATAGGTGAGCCACAGATGTGGCACCAAGTCCAATTCTACCACGATGAACATCCTCCCACATGACAACAAAAAGAATAATCATTCTTCACGTTTATAGAGCACTTGATCATTTATATAGCGTGTCAGCTTTTGCCAAGGTTTTTCAAATCCATAATTTTGTTAGATTTTCACAACACTGCGGGGTGGGCCAGACAGGGATTATTATTCCCATTTTACAGATGAGGACCTTGAGCGTCAGAGAGGCTAAGTGATTCACCTCAGGGAAATCCGGGCCTTGAAACTGAAGTGTGAGTGGAATAAGTACAAGCCTAGAGCAGGGAGTTCCAATGTCAGTGTTCTTTGCTGTTCACAATGCCCTGTGTCCTTCTGTGGTCTGGGTTAAGATCCACGAGGACTCGGGGCGCCTGGGTGGCTCAGTCGGTTGAGTGTCCGACTTCGGCTCAGGTCACGATCTCGCGGTCCGTGAGTTTGAGCCCCGCGTCGGGCTCTGTGCTCATGGCTCAGAGCCTGGAGCCTGTTTCCGATTCTGTGTCTCCCTCTCTCTCTGCCCCTCCCCCGTTCATGCTCTGTCTCTCTCTGTCTCAAAAAAAATAAATAAAAAAAAACGTTAAAAAAAAATTAAAAAAAAAAGATCCACGAGGACTCTGTGGGGTAGGCCAAGTGAGTATTCATCCCCACTTTACAGAGGAACAAGTAGAGGCTTGGAGAGGTAGATGGAGGTCCCCGAACCAGGTCATTGTGGCAATAAGCTGTCATCCTTCCCTGACTCCACAGCATTTTCTAGAATCATTCCTGATATGAATATCTGACCTGGTGGTGAGAAGGGCAGATATGGCCGTCTAAGTAGCAAGTCACAGGGGCCAAGAGAAGCTAAGTGGCCTGGCTGAGATGACTGTGCCTATAGCCAAAGTACAGATCTGGGCTTCCTGGCTCCCTGTCCATAGTTCTTCATCCTCCTCCTCTACCTCCACAGTGACAGGTGATACTGGCTTATGTCACCTTTCTAAGGAGAGGTGTCTGTCCTGGGAACATGCTCATCCCTCCACTGCTGTAACCTGTTCCCTGGAATGGTGTCTGTCTCGATAAATATTTCTTAAGTGAATAAATGAATCTCTACATTCCAAGCAAATATTTATTGATGGTCAGATGCCTGGTGGGCCTTGGGGAGGACAGGGGCCAGGCTCAGCAGTAACAAAGTACATGTGAGAGTCTACCTTTGAGTTCTCATTGTCCCCACTGCTCTGTGACCTTGGGGGCCCAAAGTGATATCCTAGGCATGGTTTAGACCTGAGCCGCTCTGGGCAGCTCTAGCGTTAGCCCTACGGGGGGTTGACAATAGGCATTGCTGTCAATGAAGCCTGAAGACCTATTCATTCACTTTACTTACTCCTGCCTTCATTCATTCCATCCATTCATTCACTTGCAATAAACAGACCTGCTCTTGGCTCCTGGGGTTACCAAGACAGAGAGTTGCTGCCCATGAGTTGCTTCCTGTCTCGTTGGACCACAGATAATGAGCAGATATTAAAAGAGATGAATGACAACTATAGGGATATGCACAGGGTGCTGTCGGAGTGTAGGGGAGGGCCATCTAATCCAGTCGGGGGTCTAGGAATGCTTCATATGCACCCACAGCCACCGTTCACTAAGAGCTCTCCCTCTGCCTAGGTCTGTGCCAAGCGTTTCACGTTTACTACATCTCGTAACAACTGTGTGAAGGAGCTGTTACCATTCCCATTTTACAGATGAGCCAACTGAGGCTCAGACCTGGGAGGTGACTTTCCCGAAGTCACACAGCGCATTTGTGCTAGGGCTTCAACTGGAAAGCCCGGGCTCCTGACAGCTGTCCTGCATGCCTGCTGTGCAGATGGCCTCTGTGTCAGAGAGGTGACACCTGGCTTGTATTCTGAAGGAGAAGTGTGAGTCCCGTAGGCAAATTGGCTGTGGCAGGTTGGTGGCTGGAGGGGTCTCACGTGAGGGTGTGGTTTGGGGAATGGCCAAAGGCGGTTCAGACCAAAGGGAAGCGCACCGGCAAAGACAGAAGCAGCAGTGAATGGAAGGCGGGTCCTCCCCACCCATGTTTATGGAGAGATTATACAGGGATCTTCCTGCTCCATGGGGCCAGGGGTGACTTTTCTCATAACCCTGATAGCCCTGCAGTGATTGCGTCCTTTGGGTGACAGGTTGAGTTCAACATCACACAGGAAAGTGCTGCTGGAGAGACCATAGCCAGGCTTTTTGAATTTGGAAAGATTTTGGCCAGGAGGACTAAGAAAACATGTGGAACTTGCACCCAGGGGGAGGAGTGAGATCGCAGTCTGCCTGGCAGCTGCGGGGGTATGACAGTTATCTGGGTGAGCTGCTCTTGGGAAGAGGGGTTCTGTTTCTTTCTCTCCCCTTCCATCTTTCTTCCCGTTTTCCACACGTTCTCACTGAGCACCCACTGTATGTCTAGCGTGGCACCATGGTGGATGCATGGATGAGTCGATCCTGGTCGCTGCCCCTGGAGTGCCTACAGTCTAGAGGGGAGATGGGGCGTACCGGTAGATAGGCTGGTTCGTGACCCCAGAGGGGGCACCAGCTACAAAGTGTTCTTAGTTTGATCTGTGTTTCTAGGAACCCATGGGTGGCCAGATAAGTGAGGGCAAAGATAAATACTATGGAGTCCTAATTTCTGGGCAGCCACCCTGCCCCCCTTAAAAGGAGAGAAACTGGAAGGACGGAGGGTAAAGATAGAGGCATGTGCAAGGTGCCGCAGAGCACGGACGAGGAAGGAGGAAGAGGGCAGGAAGCCACAGATGTGAGACGACATTCGAGCCAGGTCTTCATCCCAGCCAGGGGAAGTCCCATTCATGCTTCATGCCCATGCTCTCTGCGGACATGAGTTTTCAGTAATTTCTCAGAACCCTGCACGAGTCCGTGAAATCCATGCAGTGAACTGTTGAGGGAGCTGAGGCCCAGAGAAGTGAAGTAACCCACCAGAGGTCACACAGCTGGCATGTGGCAGGGCTGGGAGCAGACCCAGGTCTTTTGGCTCATGTTCTTTTTAAGACACCCTGCTGCCTCTACAAATAACACAAGGGAGAGAGTGACAAGTGCTGTGTGCCCATGCGCCGTCTACTTTTAGCCCCTTCGTTGGACCGAGGCCCAGAAAGTGTCCCATTGTGTCACATCTGTTCAAGGCTGCGGGTGATCTGTGGGCTCAGGCTTAATCCAGTAGGAGGATTTAGTAACACAGGTTGCCCGGCCTCTCAGTGGGAGAGCTGGTTAATCCTGCAAAACCCCCTGTCCCCGCTCCATCCTTCAGTCACGCCGCCGATCAGGCTGGGGCTCGGAGGAGCCCCCCGTTTTGGAGTCTTTGAAATGTGAATGGCAGTGGTCACCCCAACGCTCTCCCTGAAGATGAGCCGGGGTTCGGGGCATAAGCGGGGGCATGGGGCGGAGCAGCCTTATCCGAGGCAGTGAGGCATGTAAAGCGGGTGGGGGCACTTTGAAGCCGGTGCAAGAAAAGGGAAGGAAAGTTTTAACACTGACTGGCTTAGCACCCTGTGCTGACTGTTTTACATACATCTGGGAGGAGGCATTTGCTACCAGAAGGACCTGAAGTCTTTCCAGCAAGCTTGGAAGGCCAGTCCCGATGGCCGTTTTTCTGCCAGAATAGCAGCGTCTGTCAAACCACGAGGGTGGAGGCAGCCCCGTCCAACCCCACCTAGAGTCCTCTGACTCCTGTTTTGCAGAGGAGAGGAAAGTGGCCCCGAGAGGTCAGGCAGGAGGACAGGGCTAGTCGCTGGGGAAGCAGAGAAAAAAAACTTGAGGCCTTGGACTCCAGGATGGCATGTGGGAAAAGGGGCCACTAACCCTGAGGAGGAGGGTGGAGCTGGGGGTCCCCGCCTGTACACAGGAATGCTCGCTGAATGCGTGAAATCCAGATGGGGTGGGTGGGGAGCAGAGAGGCTCCTGTGCCTGGCGCTGGGCTCTGAAAGCCCCGCTGTCACACAGAGATGCCTGCGGCCCCCACTCCTTCCAGAGGAGCCAGTCAGATCCTAGCTCTGAAGGGCAGAGGCCATTCCTCTGAGAGAATGACCTCTTTCTCTCATGAAGCTGCCTCTTTCAGAGCTGTGGCTACCCCAGCCCCAGCCACTGAATGCAACTGCACCAAGAAATACATGGTTCTCACGGCAGGAGAGACGCTCCCGCGCAGTTTAACTTGGCGTAATTATAAGGTTCCTCGGGACGTTTTATTATGTGCATTGTTGTTGCAGCAAAAATTGTCTTGACCTACAAAGTTTTTTTTTTTTTATCATCAGTAATTTTTTTTCAGGTTCTGTATCATCCCTTCGAGCTAGTTCTCCCCCCACATTCACACGCTTCAGTGACAGGCACTTCCCGGGGTTGCTCCTTCCCTTTCTCTAGTTGATGCTTCAAAGAGGGAGGGAAGCCTAAATTACATGGTAGGGTTCTAGATAGAGGCTGCGAAGCCGGGGAAGGCCAGGTCAGCAGGCAGCGGGGGAGGGGGTGCCTCCTTGTGCTGCAGGCTATGTCTGGCCAAGGACCCCGGCACACCTACTGTACCCCGCAGGTCCCCAGGAGCACTGCTTTGGGAGTCTGCTCATTCAGGAATCAGATCCTGAACCTGCAGCTTGCTAGCTGCGTGACACTAGCCAGGTTCCTTCTCGTTGCCTCTTCCTTCAGTCCAGTTTGTTTTCCAAACTGAGGTATGAACGAATATTCTTAGAAAGAGCGTGTCACTGCTGGGGGGTGCAAAGTCACCCACTCAATAAATATGAAATTTCCTAGTGAGGCATTAGTTTTATCATAGTGTTGGTGGTGTGCGTGTGTGTGTGTGTGTGTGTTCCAGCAACAATAATGTCAGTAATATAATATTTATATTAAACTCATAAGCATCTGACTCTTGATTTCGACTTAGGTCAGGATATCACCGTTAGTGAGTTCGAGGACCCTCAGCGGGCTCTGCACTGACAGCGGGGGGCCTGCTTGGGATTCTCTGTCTCCTCTCTGCCACTCCCCTGCTCTCTCTCCTTCTCTCAAAAATACAGAAACATTAAAAAAAGTCAAACAAACAAACAAACACCTCATCTTTGGGGCGCCTGGGTGGCTCGTTTCCTTGAGCGTCTGACTCTTGACTTGAGCTCAGGTCCTGGGATGGAGACTCACGTTGGGCTCGATGCTGAGCGTGCACTCTGTTTAAGATTCCATCTCCGTCTCTCTGCCCCTCTCCCGCCCCCACTACCGCGTGCGCGCCCTCTCTGAAACTAAAAACACCACAAACTGAGCTGGGTAGTGGAGGAGATGGTCAACAGGCTCAAATTTTAAGGCTGAATAGGGAACTTCGAAGACATGTGGTATTTGTCTTGGCCTGCTACCCATTCTCCTTTAGTTCTTACCTGTCCTCTTTTTCGCCTGTTTAGAGGTACTTCAGAGAAAAGTGTGTCAGGCAGCCACTCTCTCTGTGACATGGGTGTAACGCCCCTTGCCTCAGAGCACTGGTGTCAGGATTACAGAAGAGAACAAGTTTAAAATCCTTCGGGGCGTGGCAGTGCGTTTCCAGATATAACATCCAAGGTGTGGCCTGGGAAAGGGAAAGCAGGTAACTTGGACTTTATTCTTCTAGGAGCGCCTGGGTGGCTCAGTCGGATGGGCGGCCGACTTCGGCTCAGGTCATGATCTCATGTTCTGGGAGTTCGGGCCCCGTGTCGGGCTCTGGGCTGATGGCTCAGAGCCTGGAGCCTGCTTCGGGTTCTGTGTCTCCCTCTCTCTCTCTCTGCCCCTCCCTGGCTCATACTCTGTCTCTCTTGCTCTTATAAATCAACATAAAAAATTTTTTTTTAAATTTCCAAAAAAATGGAAAACGTCTTCTCTGTGAAAGACACCATTAAGATAGGCAAAAGATGAGCCACAGAATGAGAGGAAATATTTGCAACACACATGTCTGATAAAGGACTTCTATTCAAAATATACGAGAACACTTAAAACTCAACAATATGAAAATGGGCAGCAGATCTAAACAGACACCTCATCAGAGAAGGTAACCCATGGAAAGATGATCAACATCATTTGTCATTAGGAAATTTCGAGTTAAAACGATAATGAGATATCACTGCACACCTATAAGAATGGCCCAGATTTAAAACATCGACTGCACCAAATACTGGTGAGGACAGTATAGCAACAGAAGCTCTCCTTTATTGCTGATAGGAATGCAAAATGGCTCGACCACTTTAGAAGACAGTCTTGCGGTTTCTTACTCTCTGATCCAGCAGCTGCCCTTCTAGGTATTTTTCTAACTAATGTGGAAACTCAACGTGCAAACAAAAGCCTGCACACTAGTATTCATAATTGCCCCAAACTGGATCCTCCCCACCCCGCCCCCCGCACACACCCAAGGTGTTCCTCACTGGATGGATAAACTGTGGTATGTACATGCAATGAGATATTATTCCACAGTAAGAGAACAAAATATAAAAGAGCTATTAAGCCTTGAAAAGATACGGATGACTCTTAAATGCATACTGCTGAGTGAAGGAAGGGTACTCAGGTTGCATGCTCTATGGTTCCAATTGTATATGCTATTCTAGAAAAGGTGAAACTAAAGTAGGGCTAAAAACATCTGTAGAGGGGGTACCTGGGTAGCTCAGTTGGTTAAGTATCTGACTCTTGATATCAGCTCAGGTCTTGATCTCGGGGTTGTGAATTTGAGCCCCACGTTAAAAAAAAATCTGTGGTTGTCAGGCACTAGGGTGGGGGTAAGTAGGTGAAGCTTAGTGGGTTTTTTTAGAGTATGATACCGTAACTGTGGATAAATGACATTATGCACTTATCAAAACACATCGAACTTGATAGCACAGAGCGAACCTTAACATATACACAGTAAAGGAACATCACTGACACGTCAAGGGATCTGGGATGGGATGAGAATGTGGCAGAATAGTTTAATTGTATTACACGTGTATGACACAACTTTAGTGAAAGGGGTGAAGGAAGAAGTCACTGAACTAAGTAACTTTGGAAATGAGTGGAGTTTGTAAAACTAAAGGCAGAAGGAACTGTGTATAAACACTGCACTTCCGTTAAAAACTTGGTTCCCAGGGAATATGGGTCAACAGTTCTGATATTGCTATAGAAATACAGTTGACCCTTGAACAACACAGGTTTGAAATTTGTGAGTACACTTACATGTAGATTTTTTACCATACGGTACTGTAAATGTGTTTTCTCATATTTATGGTTTTTCTTAATAGCATTTCCTTTTCTCTAGCTTACCTAATTGGAAGAATAGAGCATATAATACATGTAACATACAAAATGTATGTTAGTCGACTTTTTGTGTTACCAGTAAGGTATCTAGTCCACAGTAGGCTATTAGTAGTTAAGTTTTTGGAGAATCAGAAGTTATATGGGCATTTTGGACTGCGTGGAGATTGGTGTCCCTAACCCATATTGTTCAAGGGTCATCCGTATACTGGAATTGAACAATTAAATAAATGGATGGTAGGAGCCAGCTTTCTTCTTCCTGGAGTGAGAGTACATAGTTGAGCAAGAGGAGGAAGCTGGAATGAGCCATGTGATAATAATGGATTAGAGTTGAGGACATTAGTGTCCACAGTGTTCAGCTTAATACAGATACCGATGGCTACGCTTATAAGTATTTATAGATATGTATAAATACATGGGTTACAGTTAGCATACACACAAAAATTTCCTCACTCAGTCAACTGAGAGAGCCTAAAAGCAAGGACACCGCAGTCATAGTGAGCACATCTAGTGCCCAGATCTTGGTTGCTAACACCGTTCTACAATAAAAGGAATCAGTTTTCCTTAGAGACATGGCCGAATCTAAGACCGGGGCAGGAAATTTATAAGATGAGCTTAGGGCATCTCATAGTACCGGGATATGAGGAAGTGTTCAAAAGTAAAACAAAAGGAAGCAAACCAGTGACGGAATATGGTGAAGGGATGCACGAATCAAGTGAAAGAGCTCACAATGATCAAAGCTGGAGTAATTTGAACAACAGAATAAATAAGTTAAGATTTTGACTGTAACAGGAGCCCCTACTGGTATAACCAAATTATTGAATAAATAAGTCAACAGAGGAGAATATACAAATTTCCCATATAGGAGAATTCCAAATACTTGATATAGATACTGTGCCATCAAGGAGGTGAAGCACATCTCCCTGCTCAAGTGTGGACTGCATGGAGTGGTTTCCTTCTAAAGAGTGTGGATGGAAAGGGAGAAAACAAGAGTAACTTTACAGTGGAGAAATCTGGCAAACACTACCTTAGCCAGGTCTTCAAGGTCAGCATCAACAATGATAAGTTATATTGGTATAGGGTGATATGATATGATCAAAATGACACTTGCTTTCTGCAGTCTTCCTTCTCAAAACCCAGTCTCTCAAATTATAAGAAAAACATCAGACAATGGCTAATTGAGGAACTGTCTGTAAAATACCTGACTGGTTCTCCTCAAAACTGTCAAGGTCATCAAAAACAAGGAGATTCCTCTGAAACTGTCACAGCCAAGACAGGCCTAGGAGGCAAGACAACTAAATATAATATGCTATCCTTGATAGGATCCTGAAACCTAAAAAGACATTAGGTAAAATATAAAGATGTATGTGTAAATACAGATATATCAGTTAATGTGATATATCAACCTTGGCTCATTAATTGTAACAAATGTACCACATTCATGTGCAATGTTAATACCTGGGGGATCCGAGTGTGAGATATATGGCAATTCTGTACTATCTTGGTAATTTTCCTGTAAATCTAAAACTATCCTAAAATAGGAAGTTTATTAAAAAAAACGGAATAATACCATCAAACATTATTTAGTAAGTGGTTGCTATTAAATAGGAATAAATGATAATGAGACTGAGAAATTTTTATTCATTCAAATGGCCTACAGGGAGAGCACTTAGAGGAATGCCTGACAAGGCCATTTCCCATAGGAGCTAAAATTTCAAGGGCATGGATACTGGCTGAGGCCAAGGTTTCAGAGAAGGGGTACCATTATTCTTTATGAGACAAGGAAGGGTTTTTTGTTTTTTCCCTTCTGAAGGGGAGGAGGAAGCAGAATAAACAATAATGGGCATTTATTGAGTACTGAATCGTGCCAAATGCTTTATCTATTCTAAGTGCTTTGTCTCACTGAATCTTGATGAGGTAGGTACCACTGTTTCCCTAGAAAGAAGGAAAGAGAGAAAAAACTGAGGCCCGGAGACCTTGACCTGCCCAATAACATACAGTTAAGAAGGGATAGGGAGTATGAAGTAGGATTTGAACCCAGGAAGCTTGGCTCCAGAGCCGTCTCCGTGAGGCTACTTGCCAAGAAATATGTCGGTGCCCTGTGACCACTCAAATTCCACTGCAGTGTTTCTAAATTCCTGGAATGTGTGGTGTGAGCTTATTTTCTGTACAAACAAGAAAAGGGTTGAATTTTCTATCTTTGATGACTTTGGACTATCAAAGGCCAGTGAGAGTTGAGGTCAAGTTTACTTAGATCTCTGAGTCTCAGGACAAGGGGGTGGGGTGGGGGCTTAGTACTTAGCTGACACTGGATAACACTATTATTACTACTGTTCATTGCCTTCCTGCCCCACTACCTACCCACCCCTCACTCAGTACCCTAGAGGCCCCTTCAAGTTGGGCTACTTCCTTAGGGGAAACAGGATGTCTCTTCTACAGGCTTAGGCCAGGTCTCTGGGGGTTTGGGGTGGGAAGAGGCTGTCTAATTGGTTAACACGGAGCTAGGCACCAGAGAGGAAGTAATGTTTCCGGGACTTGAGGAAACTGCCATTTCCTCCTCCAGCAGGAAGCGCCCTTGGCTATTCTCAGCACCCTGTGGCCATGTGGGGCGATGGAAATCACAGCCTGGCAGTGTCTCAGATTTGCCTCCTGCAGTTTAACAATCTCCCAGTCAAAATAAACTGGCTCCTTCAGTCTCCAGGGCACAGTTAAGGTAATAATTGAGAGAGAGAAGCCAGAGACCTGGCTGTTGCACAAAGGCATGGAAAGACTTTTATATCAGACTGGTATTGGCTGCTTGTGCCTCATTAAAGTGGTTTAATTGAAGCATTGTGAAGACAAACAAACCAAGAGATTCAGTTACGGTTTCTCGAATAGCTAGTCTCCGCCTCAGGAGAATCTGTACTGATGGGGGTAAGGGAGATCGTTGCTCCCTTAAGCGTGTATGTGGGTAAGTTTTAAACAGGAAAGCAGCACGATTCTGGAGAAAGGGAACTGGAAAATGGATCATAGAGAGTTGGGTTCAAATTTGAACTTCACCAGACATGCTGTTTTGTGACAGTCACAACATGGCTGACCTGTGGTTTCTTCAGGTGGCAAAACCTGCCCTGTTTACCTCACGGCGTTACTCTAAAATCAACCTTGATTTCCTTCCGTGCCTTATCTCCTCATGTCCGCCAGTTCTGAAGCCTTGGAGACTCCCTCCCTCCTCCCCTCCCTCCTTTCTTCTATCATTCCTCCTGTAAAAGTTCACCGAGTACCTACTTAATGTTTGGAAGTGATCTTGCCTTTGGGGAATTCCACAGGGAATGATAGAGAATTTACGTTCATTTGAGAAAGCGGATAACAAACAAATAAATACAAACACATGAGATAATTTTGTAGCGTGATCAGAGCTATGGAAGAAAATACACATATGTGTCAACAGAAAGCAGTTCTGTGGGGAGGGGTCGCTCTACACGAGGGGGTGGCGGCCTCTCTGAGGAGGTCATATTTGAATAATTGCCTAACTGGGACGCCTGGGTGGCTCCGTCAGTGGAGCATATGACTCTTGATTTCGGCTCAGGTCATAATCCTGGGGTTGTGGGACTGAGCCCCGAGTTGGCTGAGTGTGGGGCATGCTTAAGATTCTCTCTCTCCCTCTGCCCCTCTCCCCAGCTCTCTCTCATAATTAAAAATAAATAAATAAAATGAATGACGCTTAAAAAAAAAAAAATGAATGATGCCTAACTGATGAGACAAAGTCAGCTGTTTCAGGGGGTGGGTCCCTGGGAGGGGGCAGGGCAGCTGATCACTGATAATTTGTGTGTATTAGGGGATTCTCGATACCAGAGATGTGGTGATGAGGCAGAGAGTTTCGGTCTGTGCTTTTATGGAGTTTATGTTTGAGAAGAAGGGACAGAGAAAAATAAACACACAGGTAAGTAAAATCAGTTATTGATCAACAGTCTGCAGAGAATTAGGACAAAGGTTGTTCGGAGAGTAGAGTAACTGGGTGACCAGGCAGAGGAAGCAGCCGTGCAGAGGGCTCAGGGCAGGAAGGGCCTGCTGGTCAGATAAACAAAAGGAATAAAATGTTCCTCTGACCCATGCCTGAATGTTCTTTATGCCCCACTGCCCGGATCATGATGGCTAGGAGTCCCCTCCCCACTTGCTCGTGGGAGTTCCAGCCTGTTCCAGAGGTTCTCCTTGGGCAAGGGGGGTGGGGGGTGAGGGGGAAAGTCCACAGCTTAGGCGTTGCTGGGATGCTGCCTCCTCCGGGAGTGTCTGGCCATCAGAGGCACAGCTTGACATCCTCACATTCAGAAGGGCCAAGCCCTCCCTGATGGTGGTGTCCCCAAGGACACTGATGGGGGAGCTGAATGTCTAATAAAACTGATGTCCAGCAAAATGCGGCTGACTTGCAGAGAGGCCCGTCCAGCATGCGATGCAGTGGGACGCCAGTGGGACCACCTGCCTTCGGGAAGCAGATAATGTAGTAGAGAGACACCTGGCTTCATAGGCTCCAAAAACAAATTTTTTTTTTTTTTTTTTTTTTTTTTTTTTT
>NW_026057585.1:60084090-60180943 GCF_023721935.1 Panthera uncia
AGGCTCCAAAAACAAATTTTTTTTTTTTTTTTTTTTTTTTTTTTTTTAGAGTGCCTGCTACGTGCTAGACTGATGTGAGGGGCTGGCAGTACCAGGGTAGATGAAAGTCCAGTCCTTGCCCTCACCTCTCATTGATCTTGGAGGTTAGTGGGCCTTTAATACCAAGGTAGGGCATCTGGATGCAATTCAAAGTGCCCTGGGAGGCATTCGAACCTCTCGGGAGACTTTCTGTGGCAGGTTACAGGGAACCTAATGCACGCCGGCTTGAATAATAAAGAGGGTTTATTGGCACACCATAACTAGAAGGCTGAAAGGTAGAGAGTCCTCAGATGTGGTGCAGCCGAGGCTCCAACTCTGTCTCTGTGATCCCCTTGGCTCCGTGCTCCTCTCGTGAAGCTCAGTGCCTCCCTCCCAAGGTGGCTTCCCGCAGGCACGGAGGCTGTGCTTTTTCATTCATGTTCTGGAGTAAGAAAGAGACAGTGACAGAGACAGAGATAGAGACAGGGACGGAGACAGAGAGCCCCAGAATGAAAACAGAACATCATTGCTGAACTTCTGACTAATGGCCTCTCCTAACACCTTGCTCAATCTCTGCAGTGACGAGAATGCAGTGCCTGGATTACCAATTCCTACAGCAGGGCTCATGGGACTCCCCAGATTAGTTAACTAGGCTCACCAAACCACGGGATTGCTGGCAGGATGGATGCTGGGAAGTAGCAACAACCCCTGTTACGGTGGGAAGATTTCAAGCAGATTTCAGGAAGGTTGACATAACTGGTTTGCATTTTTAAAGATCTCCCTGCATTGGAGGAGGGAAAAAGAGGAAGCTGGGAGAACCATTTAGAGCTACTCCAAAGAGAGATGATGGTGGCTGAGCCCGGGAGGAGGGAGGCAGGTGAGATAGGGCAGAAAGGACATAATTGAACCTGGTCACTTAGCAGTTGAGTGGCAGTGACACGGCTCTTAACTTCTCTACATCATTTTCCAAATCCATAGTATGGTTGTATCAATTCTTAGCTCTCAGGATTATAAAAATACATTAAGTGTATCTACCACAATGAAGGTCCCCAATAATTGGCATTATTAGTATTAACATCCAAACTCCTTATGTGACATGCAAGTCCCTTTGTGTTCTGGACTCGAATAACTCTGGGTGGAAGAGAAGGGGAGTGTCTCCCATGTTCAGCCGATACATGTGCTTTTCCCATCCTGTGGTGGAACCTTCCAAAATGGGAAAAAGTTGTCCTATAGCCAGTCATGAAACTTCTTTTGGTCCCAGGGGATTTTTGTCTCTAGTCCCATCATTCAGCATCATATCTTGACCAGCACAGAGAGCAGTTTGTCATGTCTTCAGTCTGCAAATATTGACAAAAGAATGAGAGTTGGCCCAATGCACTTTAATGAGTAAGAAACAAACAAGCTTCCTCAAATTTCCAGGAATTTTCTCCCGAACCGAGTTGCAATGTGGTTTTTGCCACTCCCCAAAACCAATGTCCTAAGCTCAGGAAAGCCCCCTGTTATTGCTGTCACTCCAGAATGTTTTCACCAAAATCAGTGGGTTGAGTGATTTCCTTGAGAATAATAACTTTGCACAATACAGACAGAGCCTCAGTCTGCCATGGAGATATGCATTCCTGGCAGAAAGTGAGTCCACACCTAGTAGAGAGGCTGTAGAATGTTGTTTGTTGCAGGAGGGTGGGGAGGAGTTGGGGGGATCAAGGGGATGGAGGGTAGCACTACCTGTCTTTAGGTTTCAGTGGGGATGGGGGGAACCCGTGAGTTTAGGAATTAGAGTGCCCTGGGTTTTAATCTCATTTCTGCCATTCATTAGCTATGAGATTGTTCATTCATTCAAAACAGGCCAGATAATGGGGACAGTACAAGACCTACTCTTAAGAAATGACTGTCTAACAATTGCTACAGAGAACTGGATTACAATAGAGTAGGGCAATGGGGAAAACATGGAAGTGGCTTTATGGGAGCACAAAAAGGGGCACCAGATCCAGCCTTGCCATAGGGTAGGAGGCAGGAAGAGCATCCCGAAAGAAGGATAGAAGCATAGAGCATTGGGAAGGAGAACGTTAGCCTGGAGGAAAGGGCCGGCAGCAGGGACTGTGCTCCAGGCAGAAGGAAGCGCACCCAAATTCTGGAGGCAAAAGTGAATTGGAGTGTGATGGGGCAGTGTGGGGCAGATCAGGTTGGGAGGTAAGTAGGGTCAGGTGGTGAATGTGCTGAGAGCCACTGTTGTTTCAACCCCGCGGACAAGGGGAGCTGTGGAGGGGCTGACGCCGGGGAAAGGCACGGGCACATAAGTACCTGAAAGCCTTGTTGGTAGCTTGAAGGGGCTCAGAGGGGAACAAGATAGGAAGTAGGGACAGGAGCGCTGAGGCTGTCCTGTAGTCCAGGGGAGAGACGGCAGCCTGGATTAGGTCGTGGCGTTGGAGAGAGAAAGTAATACAGGGAGTTGAGGGATATATATATATATATATACGTATATACATATATACATATATATATATACACACACATATATACATATATATATATGTATATATGTATATATATATAAAATTTATTTATTTATTTACTTAGTAATGTTTATTTATTTTTGAGAGAGACAGAGAGAGAGCACAAGAGGCAGAGAGAGAAGGAGACACAGAACCCAAAGCAGGCTCTAGGCTCTGAGCTGTCAGCACAGAGCCCGATGCGGGGCTCAAACATGCAGACCTCGAATTCACGGACTGTGAGATCGTGACCTGAGCTGAAGTCGGACGCTTAACTGACTGAGCCACCCAGGCTCCCTATATATACCTATATATATACACCCTATATATGTGTGTGTGTGTGTGTGTGTGTGTGTATGTGTGTATATATGTATATATATATGTATGTATATATGTGTGTGTGTGTATATATATGTGTGTGTATATATATGTGTGTGTATATATGTGTGTGTGTATATATATACGTGTGTGTATATATATGTATATATACATATATACATATATATATATTTTAATGTTTGTTTATTTTTAAAGGAGAGAAGGACAGAGTGTGGGGGGTGGGTGGGCAGAGAGAGAGGGAGACACAGAATCCGAAGCAGGCTCCAGGCTCTGAGCTGTCAGCACAGAGCCCGATGCCGGGCTCGAACTCGTGGACCTCGAACTCACGGACCGCGAGATCATGACCTGAGCCGTAGTCGGATGCTTAATCGACGGAGCCACCCAGCTGCCCCGAGGGATATTTGAGTAGTGGTTATTTGATCTCAGAGACAGAATGTGCCAGACGCTCTAATTGCTTCATTCTATTTCTTACAACGTCCCCGTGAGGTAGATATGGTTCCAGGTCAAGCAACTTGTCCACCACTAGTGAGTGCAGAGGCAGAATTCAAACCCAGGTCTGTGGGCCCCCAAACCCCAAACACTACTAGATTATGTGGCTTTCCTAAGTCAAATATGACCATTTCTTGCTTACCCTGTTTAAATTAAGGCCCATAGAAGTTATACCAATTCGGAAGGATTTAAGTGGAATGATACAGCACAGACTGAAGAAGGTTGATGCCTTGGTATCTTTGGGAGTACTCACGCTGACCATCGACATCCACCTCCCATCTGTCAAACCCCTCCCTGCACCGTCCTCCCTGGGAGTTTAACTAGGTCAACTGCCACCTTCTGGAGGAAGCGTCCTGGGTGCACCCGCTTCCCCAACAGAATCCATAGCATCGTTGCTTTCCTATCCTTGCCTGTTCACAAGTCCGTTTTGCCCACTGGCCTGGAAGCTCCTGGAGGGCGCAGGCGGTGTTGTCATCCCTGAGATCTTCCCAGTGCCTAGCCAAGGACCGTGGACTTGTTACATATGGGATGAAGGAGTGATTGCAGGAAGATCATGGTCACACCACGATAGAACAACCTGTTTGTTTTGGTGGAATGCGTGAGTGGAGGCTCTGTTGGCGTCCATTCTGCCAACTGCTTTGCCCTTCCTTGTGCCGAGTGCTGTTCCTTCTCTTGTCCTGAGAAATCTTGCTGTCTGTCTGCGGCCCCACCTCCCCTGGGAGCCAGCACCGCAGGGTCCCCTTGGTACGTGCTCAGCACTGTTCTTCCTTAGCTGCTGTTCGCTCGGTTCTTTTGCACAAATTACATGTTTCTTCCAGCTTTAATCAACACAACTTTGAATCCTCATCAGACTCTCTGCCCTCTCTCCAACCAGTGCTTAAAGGACACTCTTCCCCTCAGCAGAGATGGTATAATTTTCATAAACATGGGTCATTTCCCCCTTGCATCAATGTCAGATACGAAACCACCACTTAACAAGACGTACCAGAAACGCAGAATGTCTGAACAAAGGCTGGGGACAATAGTATTTTCTTTTCTTTTTTTCCTTTCTCTAGTTCTGTTAAATTGCTCTCCCAAAATAATCCTAATGCTTTATTTACTTCAGCTCTGGGTTTATTTTGAGATGAACTTTCCTGAAGCGGAGTCTTAGGATGTGATTCTTATCCTGGTCACATCCTGGGGAGTTGTTTTGTGACTTGTTTGAATGGGCTCTGGCTTTTCCAGGGAGCCCCCTGGCACCGAGGAAGAGGCCAGAGGATGTCAACTCCCGTGTGCAGTACAAAGACAGAGATGGCAAACCGTCAGCTTTGGGTGGAAGTGCTCCCCAGAGGAAAGCCTCGTCTCCTGGGCTCATGCACGACAGACACCGGCAGAAGCGAACTCAGCTCAGACTTTATCAGTTATCCGTTCCGGAGACTGAGGTGTCTCATAGTTTCCAACATCTGAGTGATTTGTGAACGTTAGGAATTCAGACGCTGGATGATTAAAACGGCCAGTGCTGGGAATTTTCTCATTTCAGGAAATTTTGGTCGTGAGGCATGCTGGAACCTCCCCAGCAGGCAGACCCAGAGGGCAGGAAGTCCAGACCGGGGGTGGGGATGAGACTGTGAGAATGGACCAGAAGGCGGCGCGAGCCTTCACTATCATGTCAGACAGATCTGTGTGGGAATCCTGCTTCCCTGGGCCTCAGTTTCTTCACTGGCAAAATGGGGATGATAATATTTACCTCACAGGAGTGTCGTGACAATTAAATCCGATAACGTCATGCCTGGCACACAGTCAGAGCCCGGGGCATGTGAATTCCCCTCCGTTTCTATAGGTGGATGACAAGCGGTGGTGAGTGGTGCATCCGAGCGGGAAGCTGGAGGTCAAGGGACTGGGGCTGACTCTTGGAGGTTGGGGGGGAAGGGGCTGGCCAAGCCATGCGGGCTGTTGCAGTCATGAGGCTCAGGGCAGGGTTTCAGTCCAAACTTTGATCTGCAGGAGGAAGCTCCTACAGCCGCAGGTTGATCCTGGGTCTGTTGTATAAAGCAGTGGTTCTCCAAGTGTAGTCTGAGGGCCCCAGAGGAACCTGACACACAGTTACTTTGCTACAGTAGCAATCACTCTGGGACTCACCCCCGTGCGTGCACAGTAAACAAAGAAAAAAACCAAAAGCCAGTTTTCAGAGTGTTGCTTGGTGAAGCAGTGAAAGTGACCACATTTATTAAATGTCAACCCTTGAGTACTTGGCTTTAAAAAATTCTTTTTTAAAACGTTTATTTATTTTGAGAGAGAGAGACAGAGTGTGAGCAGGGCAGGGGCAGAGAGAGAAGGAGACACAGAATCCAAAGAAGGCTCCAGGCTCTGAGCTGTCCGCACAGAGCTCGACACGGGGCTCAAACTCACGAGCTGTGAGATCATGACCTGAGCTGACGTTGGACCCTGAACTGACCGAGCCACCCAGGTGCCCCGAGTACTTATCTTTTTAATGCTTTGTGTGATGAAATGGGAAGTATTCATAAGCTATTTCTGCTGCCCACCACAGTACCCTGGCACCATCAAGGAAGCATGCCGGCACAGTTGTTTGAGCTGGGAACTGAGCTAGCCACTTTTTTTTAAAGAATGACTGATACACACACTGTGGCTATCAGACTTGGGTAGTTGGCAGATTTTGGGGGGCTGTCACTTCACAGAAAACAAGACCATATTTGAGAGTACAAATTAAGAATGAGAAGTTTGGAAGATTTATATCCTCCACCGTGAACTGTCAAATTCCGTCCATCCTTTAAGAAACCACCCACCGCCTGTCGAGTGTTGGTATAGTATCAAAGAAGAATATCCACAGTTCCCTGAATAAGCTGCTAAAATAGGTCTCCCTTAGTCAACTCCACCGTCTGTGTGAGGCCACATTTCTTCTTATCTTTCAGCTGTTGAACTGATTAAACAAAGAGGCCATTAGGCTAAGGTCATTCTTTTTTTGTTTGTTTTTTTTGAGTTTTTAAAAATTTACATTCAAATTAGCATAGAGTGCAGCAGTGATTTCAGGAGTAGATTCCTTAGTGCCCCTTCCCCATTTAGCCCATCCCCCCTCCCACACCCCCTCCAGCAACCCTCGGTTTGTTCTCCATGTTTAAGAGTCTCTGATGTTTTGTCCCCCTCCCTGTTTTTATATTATTTTTGTTTCCCTCCCCTTATGTTCATCTGTTCTGTGTCTTAAAGTCCTCGTATGAGTGAAGTCATATGATCTATGTCTTTCTCTGACCGACTAATTTCACTTAGCATAATACCCTCCAGTTCCATCCACCTAGCTGCAAATGGCGAGATTTCATTCTTTTTGATTGCCGAGTAATACTCCAGTGTGTGTGTGTGTGTGTGTGTGTGTGTGTGTGTGTGTGTGTGTGTATACATACCACATCTTCTTTATCCATTCATCCATCAGTGGACATTTGGGCTCTTTCCACACTTTGGCTATTGTTGATAGTGCTGCTATAAACATGGGGGTGCATGTGTCCCTTTGAAACAGCACACCTGTATCCCTTTGATGAACACCTAGTAGTGCAGTTGCTGGGTGGGAGGGTAGTTCTATTTTTAGTTTTTTGAGGAACCTCCATACTGTTTTCCAGGGTGGCTGCACGAGCTTGCATTCCCACCAACAGTGCAAAAGAGATCCTCTTTCTCGCATCCTCGCCAACATCTGTTGTTGCCTGAGTTGTTAATGTTATAGGCTAAGGTCATTCTAATGCCTTTGTATCCTAGGCAAGCAAACCAAAATTTAAGCCTTTAAATGCCTCAAGTTTAAGAAATCAAAACCTAAGGATAATGAATCCCAGCCTAATAGGCTTTCCCAAATAAGGCAACCATTGCTTAAGCTATGGCCAATCCAGTAATTCCCTAGCCATACTTCCTTGTCTTCTCTGCGAACGTCTTGCCCCCAGCTCCTCCATGGGAGCACTCCTGCCATGGGAGCACTCCTGCCATGGGAGCATTGATAATCACTACCAGTTTGGTGCTGCCTCATTCAAATTGATTTTTACTCAAATAAGCCCATTTTTTTTCTTCTTTAAACATTTTTAAAGTTTATTTCTTTATTTTGAGAAAGAGAAGGAGAGAGAGAGAGAGAGAGAGAAGAATCCCGAGCAGGCTGTGCACCGTCAGTACCCCTCAAAGCTCTTAAAATTTTTACTGTCCCCAGCTTATCTTTTCAGACAACCAAATACCATATCATCATAGACTGAATGCAAAAGAGGATGGGTGTGAAGCCTACTTAATAAAAAAAAAAAAAAAAAAAAAAAAAAAAAAAAAAAAGGGGGGGGCCCCGGGGGGCGAAAAAAAAAAAAAAAAAAAAAAAAAAAAAAAAAAGAAGAGGAGGGGCCCCTGGGTGGCTCAGTCCATTAGGCATCTGACTTTTGCTTTTGGCTCAGGTCATGATCTCATGGTTCGTGGGTTTGACCCCTGCACTGGGCTCTAGAGACTGCTGGGGATTCTCTGTCTTCTTTTCCTTTTTAAAAATTTTTTGAATGTTTATTTATTTTTTGAGAGAGACAGAGACAGAATGCAAGTGGGTTAGGGGCAGAGAGAGGGAGAGACACAGAATCCGAAGCGGGCTCCAGGCTCTGGGCTGTCAGCACCGGAGCCCTATGCGGGGCTCGAACTCACTTGCTGTGAGATCATGACCTGAGCCAAAGTTGGACACTCAACCGAGTGAGCCACCCAGGTGCCCCAATTCTCTCTCTTCTTCCTTTCTTTCCTTTTCTCTCTGCCCTTCCCCCACTTGCCCGTGCGTTTGCACTCTCTTTTTCTCGAAATGAATAAACTTAAAAAAAAAAGAGGCTACAGAAATCCACCTGTATGCTAATAAATCAGACATTAAAGGGGTTTGTAAACTTGTGAAACAATGCCATTCTTCTCGCTAATTTTCATATAGATTTTTTCACTTAACGTGTTATTTAGATTAATGTGTAGTGGGTTTGGTATTATTGTAAAGAAATTAATAAATGTTTTTAACCTTTTTTTTTTTTAACATTTATTTATTTTGAGACAGAGAGAGACAGAGCATGAACGGGGGAGGGCAGAGAGAGAGGGAGACACAGAACCGGAAGCAGGCTCCAGGCTCTGAGCCATCAGCCCAGAGCCCGACGTGGGGCTCGAACTCACGGACCGCGAGATGGTGACCTGAGCCGAAGTCGGACGCTTAACCGACTGAGCCACCCAGGCGCCCCAATAAATGTTTTTAAAAGCATAGGGCAAGTGCTACAAGTATGATATTAATAGTCACTATACCACAGCATATAGTGTTGCTGTCAGTTCTCCCCCCGGACTGTGAGGCCCCCCAGAGCAGGGCCTGTCTCTGATTCATCCTGTGTCTTAGTGCTGAGCTTCGTATCCGTTAGGGGGGCATCAAGTTTGGAGAGTGAATGAATGAGAAGCTGAAAGAAGACAGGGCAGATCCCAGATGGATTCCTGATGGATAGCTAGACTCATGAACCTGGGAGCTCAAGTCCAAAATGCTAAGAGTGGGACGTGAATGGGACCTGGATGAAGATGGAAGCATGTAGGGGCCGGAGAGGAGGGTCCCAGTGTCTGCAGTCAGTCTGGTGGGATAGCCTTCCGTGAGCTGTGTCCAGTGCTGGCCAGTGGGTACGGCAGGCTGTCTATAGACACAGGATGGAGACCGGCCCCACCTGCTGCTGGGGCTGGGTAACACAGCCTGCCTGATTCCACCTGGGTTGCCAACCTACCGGGCTCCGTGTGTGCCACCGTGCGGGCTTGGGGAGATCAGAGCTGAAAAAATTAAGCCCGGAGCATTAAACACGAGTCTTTCCTCAGTTTCCAAACTACGTTTTACATAATTAGGTGCGTGTTTGACCATCTTGTCTTTGTGAATTGTTATTCCGAGGTATTTTTGGACATCCGGGAAGGAAGGGAAAAATGTCATCAATGTCTACTTGGTGCCAGGCGCTTTATTTATGTTTCCTCATTTAATCCTTGCAAATGCCTCATGAGGAAGGTGCTAGGATCGACTTTTGGGATATGAGGAAACTGAGGTTCAGGGAGTGTAAGTAATGTCTTTGTGGTCTAGCTGGGACTTGAACCTGAGTCTGTGTGAGTATGAAGTCCACACCCTTGAAAAAACCCAAATTCATTCATTCATTCATTCTTTCATTCATTCTACCTATCTATCTATCTATCTATTTATTTTTGCCACTAATATATATTTATTGCCTAAAAATGAGAAAATACTGAAACAAGTGAAAAATAAAAATTACCCATTAATTCTATCATCCAAAAATAAAAATTATTGTCACGTTGGTATGTCTTTTCAGACTTCTCCCCCATGTATATTTGTAACGTGTTTTTCTGCTTAACAATATATATTATAAACATCTTTCTGCATCTATAAATACGTTTCTGTATAATTTAAAAAGGGCTGCCTCGTAGTTTGTTCTATGAATGTGCCATTCATTGAACCAATCCTCTGTTAAATATTTAGTTTGATGTAATTTGTCGCTAGTGTTAAAAAATGCTGCAGTGAGCCTCTTTGCAGTTCAATCTGTGTGTACATCTTTGCTTCCTTAGGCTAGAATCCTAAAAATGCAGTTGATGATTTAAAGTACATTTCAGTTTTTTTTTATTTTTTTTTAACGTTTATTTATTTTTGAGACAGAGAGAGACAGAGCATGAACAGGGGAGGGTCAGAGAGAGAGGGAGACACAGACTCTGAAATAGGCTCCAGGCTCTGAGCGGTCAGCACAGAGCCCGACGTGGGGCTCGAACTCACGGACCGCGAGATCATGACCTGAGCCAAAGTTGGACACTTAACTGACTGAGCCACCCAGGTGCCCCAAGCATACGACTCTTTTTTTTTTTTTTTTTAATTTTTTTTTCTAACGTTTATTTATTTTTGAGACAGAGAGAGACAGAGCATGAACGGGGGAGGGTCAGAGAGAGAGGGAGACACAGAATCTGAAACAGGCTACAGGCTCTGAGTGGTCAGCACAGAGCCCGATGCAGGGCTCGAACTCACGGACCGTGAGATCATGACCTGAGCTGAAGCCGGCCGCTTAACCGACTGAGCCACTCAGGCGCCCCTAGTACATTTCAGTTTTAAAGACATTTCCGTATACCGTATTGTCAAGTTATCCCCCCGGAAAGCTGTAAAAATTTTTAATTGCCGCTAGCACTGGGTGAACATTCCTGCTTCCCTTTTCCCTCAACAAGTGGTATCAAAGGATGCCTGCCAGTTGGATACCCAAACACAAAATATCTATTGTAGTAAATCTGTGTTCTTCCAGTGCCACCTTTTTGTTTTTTTTCCATCCAGTTTGAGTAGTGCTGTATACTAGGAAATGAACATTTTTAATATGTTAATTACCCGAGGAGACACATTTCTATTTCCTGTATGAGCTGGGTGGGGGTGGCGGTGGCCAGGGAGCCACATGGGAGGGAAGGTGTGGCTCTGACTTCGGTTAGGTAGTGGGACAGGTTGCACGGAGAGGGATTGGGTACTGGTAATCATTCTCACCAACTGGTAATCATTCTCACCAACGGGGTGTTGGCTGTTAGTGAGAGTCTGGCCCAACTACACAGGGGAAGGGTGAGTCCCATCAAGGTGTGCTTGCTCCCCAGGGACTGTGGTGGGCAGTCCAGACTGAGAACAGGTGCCTAGAAATCCACCAGGGTGAGTGGGGTGTACGGGGAGAGGGGTGGACAGGCATCCCGATAGGGGACAGATAATAGGGTAAACAGCCGTGCACTCTTGTGGATGCCAGCCTCAGGAGGACTGGGGAGAAGTGGAATTTCACATGTAGAAAAGAACGCTCTCTTTGGCAGCTACATGTCCTACCCACTGATCCCCAATGGCTTGGCCACCAAAGGGTCTTACAGTTTGTCAATCATGCGGTGAATTCTCCACAACCGTGCTGGCTTTCAGGACGTAGACATCTACTTTGTGAGGTCTCTGGCAGTGTATCTTTGACTCAAGGGGAGACTGTTAATGAGATTGAAGGGTCTCAGAAGCCCAATTGTTCATGTAACTTGCTAATTCAAGGTTGCAGGAATGGAATGTTCCCACTGGCATAATAAGCTCATGCTTTCCCTGAAAGCAGACCTACCGGTAAAACTAACCCCTAGGTGCAAGGTTGTGTGGCAAGCATGAAATAGGAACAAGGAGAATTAGGTCCCTATAACATCTTTATGAGACCCATCAGTTATTGACCACACAGTAGGGGCAGTCTGCCAGTGGGGCTGTAAATGCTGGAAATTGTTCGGCTGAATCTTCTCCATAGGCGGTGTCCTTTGGTTTGACTTTGTAACCTTCTCTTTTTTTCAGTTGAAACGGTCAGCCAGCTCCCTTGCAGTGTGACCTGCCTTCCTTTAGAAGTCATCGGGGTTTTCAGCCTCTCCTGCCTGGGAGCCCATCTAGGTCTTTCAGATGACTTTGCATATTTCTGTTCTCATCCACTGATGTGAAGGGTCAAATCTGAGTGCAGTCGTCGTTCATTTACCTCCAAGTTGTCCCATGTTGTGCTCACCTCTAAAGGCCTTGGGTTTGGCTGCAGGACAGGGTCTGGCGAGAGCAAAGGCCCAATCCTGAAAAGAACCTGGGGGCTGGCGGGACGCCTCAGCAGAGGGTAGGCACAGGGACAGGTGGGGACTGAGGCTCTGACATTGGTCTGCAGAAGCACCATGAGCACCTTCACTGAAATCGGGGCCACCCTCTGCGTGAGCTCAGCAGGCTGACCTGCTTGAACCGCCAGACCCCGACTGCCCATATCTGGGCTCCTCAGTGTCCCTAATTAGTGAACCTGGAGGCCTGGTGGGAGAGGGCAAGTGGCCCCAACTGCAGGGATGAGAGGGCGTTCGAGGCAGGGGCCTCACACAAAGTGAGGACGGAAACCAGTCACTGGCCCAGCAGTGTCTACGCTTAAGTAGGTGTGGAGTGGGGAACTGCCCCGTCCTGTGCCTTGTTGCAAAATGCACGAAGGCAGCCTACTTACACAGAGACACTCCGACTTGTGAGATAAAGTACACTTCGAGTCAAGAGTGGCAAAGCGAGGGGAAAGGTGAGATAGGAGGAGGAGGCTGTGGGCAGGTGAGGTAAATTCAGACAACACCCCTCACAAGCCCATCCTGTTGCTGCCGGAGAGCCACTCACCCTGGCCAGTGTTGCTGGCAGTCGAGGGTATGAGGGGCCCAGCAAACCCATTCTTCAGAGCCCAGCTCATGTGTCTCACCTGGCCGAAGAAGTTCTACCAAACCTAAAGGGACACAAGGCACATATTTTGAGATGTAAACATAACTTCTCTGAAAGACTCCAGTTGGCTGAAAGCAGAGACTCTGTGTGTGTCTTATTTGCTCTGGAAGGACAAGCCTCGGGAGATAGGATTTGGGCATTAGAGCTGAGTTCCATCCCGGTTCTGCAACATCACCTATGTGACCTTAGAAAGCGCTTTAACTTCTCTGAGCTTCAAGAAGCTGCCGAGAGGATTTAAGGGGGAAGGTTTTTTTTTTTTGTTTCGGTTTGTTTTTTTAATATAATTTTTTGTCAAGTTAGCTAACATACCAGCGTATACAGTGTGCTCTTGGTTTTGGGGGTAGATTCCCGTGATCCACTGCTCACCCACAACACCCAGTGCTCCTCCCAAAGGGGGGAAGGAGTTTTGGGCTGGTTTTCATGGACGGAGAATCTGGCACTCAGTGAAGGCACAACTTGTCGGGGTTCTCTACTTGCTGTCTATGCGGCAGGTTCAGATCTAACTGACCTCATGGGCTCTTGGCAAAGGAGGCTCCAGAAAGCTTCAGTGGCTTGTCAGAGACCCCAAAGCTGGATGCAGGGAGCCAAACCTGGACCTTCTGGTTTCACAGTCCTTGCTTTTTCTACTCTGCATACGGCCTCTCCCCAGCACCCTCTGTTCAGCTGTCTGCCAGAGAAGTTGCCTTTCAGAAAGGGTCCCAAGTTAGCAGAAATGTCATGGGGTCGACAAGACAAGTGCCTGCTTGTCCTTGGGGTGCTTCTGACCTTTGCTTCATGCCACCACTCTGGGCTATTTTGGACCTTGGGGATGTAAGGAGGGTCTGTGATGGGAAGACAGCTGGTACGGCCGCTTCATGCTGCCAAGAGCCATCGAGAGAACCTTTGCATTGGAGCCTGCCGAGTGCACTCAAGCCTGCTGGCTTTGCTGAACAGCCAAGAATCCCCCACCCTTGGGAGAAAACTTAGAAGTAGAACCTTTCCAGGAGGCATTCTGGAACGAAGGCGAGGGGGAACAGAAGCTAGACGGGGCGCCAGGAGACCTCATTGTTGTGGAACGTGGTAGAGGAAGTGGGCGTCAGACGGCTGGGTGCCGGGGAGTAAGACCAGGGTGGGCTTGGTGTTGAGGTGGCCCCCACAGGGAGTCGAGTTCCTGTGCAAGCGGACATTCACTTACCCTCAGGATCTCTCGGGACTGTCTGGGTGTGTGGGTTCAGACTAGAAAAACATCTCCTTGGCTGCAGGCTCTCAGTGGCTACTAGCTATTTTCTCCTTCTCCAACCAGGGCAGGCTTCGTGCTCAAGGACTCAGCCTTGCAGACACGGGCTGCGGAGGGAGCCCCAGCCCAGCCACATAACCCCGCAGCCCTAGGGACTGCTTTCGCAAGGTCCAGGGCCGCTGAGGTTCGGTGGCTGAGAGCACAGTGATGTCGCTTAGTTTTTTCCTTCACAGAAAGAAGAGAAGTTTACACAAACGGGATTAGGTCCCAATCAGGAAGACGTTGTCCATGCTATTAATTAGTGAAATGATACAGTCACTGTTTATGGAGTGTCCACTCTGTGTCGGGGTGACCCTGGGTGATAGGAGCACAAAAACGAGGAAGGTAGAGGCCGTGCCTTAAAGAGTCCTTTGATGGGGACAGGTATCTACACAGGTGAGTAGGCAAGCTGTGGTCCTGCAGGGCCTTGTGGGCAGACCAAGGACGCATGGAGCTTCACCAGTGCTGGTAAAACAACTGACGGGTTCTTAGCGGACAAGTGGCAAGCTCTCCGGCTACTTGGGGGTGAATTGGAGTGGAACAAGCCTGAAAGCAGGTAGACCCCCAGATTTCAGAAACATTCAGGAATTTAAGAAAGACATGCGGTTACAGGCAGCCTAATCCTGGAAGTATTAACTGACATCCAACTTTAATGAGAACCTATATTGATTTTTCACTTGGCACTTTATGAACCGTATTTACAGCTCTTTTGAGCCTCCTGAAACTCCCTTTTGGCATCCCTGAGGTTTCCCCAGTTGTCCGCTCATATGAGGTGTCAGACTCAATTCCTGAGAGGTTCACGGTGCCTTTCTTTACAAGTGGGATGGCTGGGATTTCCCCCTCACGAAGAGCATGAGGGCACCTTTCTGTTCCTTCCAGATTTCACTGGGTTTCCTCTTAACGCTGCTTACTCTTTTCTGGTTCCTGAGTTTGGGTGGCCTTTTGGGTATGTAACTCACGAGGGGTGGGGTTGATGAATGTGGGATGCCCCAGGGCACGGCCAAACCAGTAGAAGTATTTACCTGAAACAGGTTGGGAGGGGAGAAATCAGGCTGGGAGGGGAGAACCAGAATGTTGTTAGCTGGGAGGTGATCTCAACATCTGGGGGGGAGCAAGTAGACGGTCAAGTTTATAAGGCAAGGTGAAGATATAAATGGAAAGTGGGCCATGCAATTAGAATCTAGGAGCTTCAGGAGCAGCATGGAGTGAGGGTGGAGAGAGAGACAAAGACATATAGTTCAGGACTAGGCACACAAGAAACAAGATTGTGCCCTGTGTGCCCCTTTCTCTGTGGTTCCATGCACGAGGGGTTCAGGCCCTGTGGCTCAGTAGAAGCAGGCAGATCAATGAGGCAAAAGATAAGCTTGAATAGGAATACAGGTTTAATAGTGTTTTTAGACAGAAGCGGAAAAAAAAGTAATCAAAGAAAAATAGGATTCTAGTAAAAAGCAGAAAGCAAAGGATAAGTAGTGTTAACACCCACTTGTGTTTATGAACTCTGGCGGCTGAGACTCTGTTTCATACATGACATTCAACACCAAACCTCTACTCATATTAGATAGACCTGGCAATGGAAGGAACGGTGAGTACAGGCCTGCCATAGTAAGGTCTAGGAACGGAGATGCTGGGGGGAGTTTTGTGAAAATAGGTACATTCACACCAGCCAGTTTGAAGCTTCTAAAAAACTTTGTTTTTTCTTGATGGTGTAGGTGTTTCCAGTTAAGCATGTCAGTGAAAGCAGATTTACGAGCCTTTCCTCCGCCTTTCTCCATTGGTGCGAGGGTGGGTTTCTAGTTAGGGATTGCTCATTTTGGGATGTTTTTAACTTAGATCGGGGAGGATAGTGGTCACGGCTGCCTTGACCGCTCTCCTTGCCTCTTGCTATCATCCAAGCTGACGGAGACCATTCTGTGGCCCTCTGAAAGGGGGCTCCATGACCTGAGGGACACTGTGAAGGTATTCCCTGTGCAGAGGTAGCTCCGGGAAAGAAATGCAGTCCATGTTCAGCTTGCTAAACCACGTGCACTGGCATAGTGGAGGCGGTGCCTTTTTCTAATGTACGTGAAAACATCATACGGGCCAGCGGTGGCTTTGTCCTGACGTCATGTGTGATACTCTTCAGCCAATCACATTTGCTATTCATAGCGGTCGGGTGAATCAGAGGGATGTGGATTATTATGTTGCCCAACTTCAGGTGACTTCCTTGGGCTGTTCACTCTGTTCGCCAGAGCCGGAAGTTGAACCCACTGAGGTTTAATCATAAATCCAGTGCTCTTTCCATGGTGCCGCCTGCCGGCACCTGCCCCTCACCACGCTCGCATCACGGGAATTCCCAGCAAGCAGGGACTCAGAGGTGCTGCCAGGACAGGGGTCCTAGTTCAGCAGCACACGGCCTGGTGGAAGTGCACGCTTCTCGGAAACACAGCAGCGGGCTGGTGCCCGTGCCCGTGTGGGAAGTGCTCGCTGAACATCTGACCCTGTCTGCCTCAAATTCTTCTCAACCCTTTTTAGCAACTTTTAGGCTTTTCCCTTGCAGGGTGGGGTAGAGAGAGGCAAGGGTGGGGGTGGTGGTGGGGGGGGTGGGGGGCGGAACTGGGTGGGTTTGCAAAACATTAATGAATATAATCTGTGCCTTTTCCCTGACCCAGCTTGGCCAGCTGTACTGGTCTGAAATTCCACATTCCATTGTCCTTCTAAGAAAACAGAATTGGCTCTGTTCAGCCCTCGGAATTGTCTGTGTAGACTTGTTTGAGAGAATTTGCAAACCAGATGGATTTACTGTTTACTGTCTCTTCTAGTCCCAGGGAAAAACAGTATTTCCAGAGACCATCAGCAGCATGTTCTGAAAGGTTTCCCAACCATTATTGTTCACGTTGTGGTCAATACTCCAGTTTAATCCAGTTTTCTCACCTCTTACCTCTCTGTATGCACATGTATCACACCCTAGCCTAGTGGTCAGCTGTTGGGTTTACTACCCAGATCCTTTCTCTGCAAACTAGCCTTCTTTGTCCATCTGTATGGTTCCAGTAATGGGGCTCTGGTAGCCGCTTGTACAACGCCATCCCCACGATTGTCCCGCTCACAGGTGATTAGACCAGAGGCGTGCACCCCACTCAAGCAAGTCTTGGGAACTTTGGGACTGGGACAGTGAGGAAGGTTCTGTCTGTCTTTGGGTTGCTCGCTCTGCATGGCATAACTTAGAAGAAGCTGCCTGCCATGTGGTCTGTCACTGGACGGCAGGTGGGGGTGGGGGGCAGATTCAGAAGCTGGTATAAACAGAAGGAGAAAAATGAAGCAACTTTCAAAGAGAAGCTGAGGATGAAAGCTAGGCACAGAGCTTCCAGACCTGTTTGACTCAATCGCGTTCTGTCCTTTGGGTTCCCTGATATCCATGTGATAAAATGCTCTTTTTCTTTTTTTTTTTTCTCCTCCTCAAATTACCCTCAGTTGGGTTCTATTAACTACAATTAAGAGTCTTTTCTGTTACTGTAGCCAGATTTTTCTCAAAATGTAATCCCGGGACCAACATCAGCATCTTTACCGGAGAACATGTTAAAGGGGCAAATTCTCAGGCTGCATCCCAGACCTGCTGAATCAGAAAATCTGGAGGGGAGGCCCAGCAATGTGGGTTTTAACAAGCCCTGCAGACATCTCAAGTTTGAGAACTACTGGCCTCGCCGTCTCTTGGCGTGGATGGAAGAGCATGGACCTAGAGGCACAATGGCCTGGATTTGGATCCTGGACCTGTGCGCTAGTGCTATGATTGGGTAAGTCACCTCATCTCTTGGAGACTCCGCTTTCTCAGCAGTGAAATGGAGGGTAACGATTGTTTATATTGTATAGCAGCTGTAAGAGAAGCACACACCTCTCTGGGCATGTGAAGAGCAGTGGTTTCAATCTTGCCTCTGTGGACCCTGTTCTGACATGAGAAGAGAAGCCGATTCACCCAGGTCGTGCCCCATGGAGACAAAACCTGAGTTGTTGTGTGTGTGTTTTTTTTTTTTAAGAACTCATCACCCTAACAGAACAGGTTACTGTTTGGAGTTTATACCAAGTCTGTGCCCCCAGATCTTAGTATTGGTACTAGACTCCCCTAGGCTATCGCTGGATGGTTGGGAATTAAGCCGGATTAATCTGAAACTCATTGTGATTCCCCAGGTTTCGCTGGCCTATTTTCCTGCTATGTTACGAGAACTATGCGGTCTGGGCCATCCTAGAATAAAACGAGATCAGGAGATCAGCTGGCTTATATTCGAAGAAGGAAAGCGCAGGCTTCCATTCATTAATTTATTCCTTTACTTATGCATCCACTTACTCATTCACTGATTCATTCACTGACTCATTCATTCATTCATTCATTCATCCGCCTGACACTCACTGAGCTACTTCTCTGTCGAGACACCATGCTAGATACTAGAGACTTATGGATAAGGCCATTGTGTCCCCCTACCCCCAACTACTAATTGTTGACAGATGACAGTATGAGCAAAGACCCAGAGGTGGGAAATGGTCGTGGCATGAGGAGATCGGAGCCAGGAGACAGGTCTTGCTGAAGCAAAGAGTGAGTGTTAGGAAGTTATTGAGGCACGAGAATCAGAGACGGTTAGAGAATGGGAATCAACATCTGCTTCGGTTTCCACAGCACACTGTCCTGTAATTAACAGTGGTGAGTGTTTCGCAAGGACCTCCCGGTTCTTTGGGCCGCATTTGAGCCGATCCCGGATGGATGACCCTACAGTAGGTAGATTCATCTGCCAAATACTGCTCATGCTGTTCATACCCCACGAGGAGTGGGCTGGTTAGCTCTCATTAAAAAGGAATCCTTGTGCCTGCTACTGCTTGACAGCTGAATCCGTCCAACCCCAAGTGAACTCTTTCTGGTATCCAGAAAGTCTGGCTATTGTCTGGACGAATCTCCACCCAGTTCTTGGCTTTCATATCACTGGAACCTCCAGTTATATGCAAAATGGGGCAAAAACATCCAACGTCTCCCCAGACAGCTCTGCAGGAAATACATCCAATTGGATGCTTCCTCAGACATATCCTTTAGGGAAGTCTGAGACTAGGAGTTCAGATGCAGAAGAGGTGTGGCTGGTCTGGGAGGGAAGATGGCTACTCAGTGATTGAGTGTGAAACACTGCCTCCCATTTTACAGGTGGTTTTTCTCTTTGTGTCAACTAAAGAACGGCCTAATGACAGTAAAATTATACCCTTCTTATTCCCAGACTTTAAAGAAAAGAACAGAAATAATGACTAGCTTGTCACATGGGGTTGATAACATCCTTGACCTCATTTGACCCTTGCCACTACCCTAGTGGAGGTTACGAGCATTTTATTCCCCCTTACCGGATGACGAGAGGAGGTCCATTCCACGCAAGTGTCTGAGCCTCTTTTTAATCCCAATTTCTTGACTGTAGATTTTATGCTCATTCTACTGTACCAGGCTGTTCTCAAGTAAAACCTTTGTTGCCAGTACTTAGGATTACAAGGAACTTCCTGGGGGGGGGGGGCTCTCAGAAATATGGAAACAAGATTATCCTTTGAGAGTTAAAGTTTAAGACAGGCACAAGAGGATTAGTGAGGAGACAGGATGGCTCCCAGGATTCTGAGAGTCAACTGATCTTAATCCGGCCATAGATCTCCAATATATTTGAAGAAGGAAGGAAAACAGAGTCAGAGAGGGAAATTTTGGCACTCTGTCCATGCTGCGTGCTAGGAATCACATAAGACTATCTTAATTGGGTGCTATTAGATAGTGTAGTCATGTAACTCCTCCTGCGCTGATCCCTAGGTCACTCTGTGATCGTCAGCGTGTCTCATGTGACATCCCAAGCCGTGTGGCCCAGAAGGTAGAGAATGTACTAGTCGTGTTGATGTGTGGATTCTACTTCCATGTTATGGTACCTTCCTGCGCTCACTGTCCAATAACACACGAGCGATCTGGTTTCCAGATTAGCCCTTGGTGTGCAGGAGAGAAAGATCGGCTCTTGGGGGCTGACAACACAGTGTTTCTTAGCCTTTGCAGCTATAGGATAAATCCACAACTTGGGCAAATTCGGTAAGGGAGTGAATAAAATGCTTGCCTGGAAGACATCTGGGAAGACTTAACCGTGTACTGCCTTCCCTTGACAATGTGTCTTCTTTGCTTCGTGGATGCAAGCCTGAGTTAGGCCTGTGGCCATTCCCATAGGCTTGGCCTTGTTCTTACTAGAAGCCAGTAGTGCTCGCACATCCAGGCCTAATGTCAATTCCTACCCAGATCACTGGCTGATCACCTGATGAATTCACGATAACTTCCTAGGAACTCTGAGGAAGGCAGGATGAGTGGGACAAGGTCTCTCCAATTCAAGTGCCTAATCTTGCAGTAGAGACAGGTTTGTGCCTAGGTAACTTTAATCATTTCGGTGGTTTTCTGTATTCCCTGAATTCACCAGCCATCTACAAAACATTATGCTATGTGGTTTCATTTGCTTTTCACAAGTAGCCCATGAACAGATGCAAACATAGAGTCTCAAGAAGTGAAGGGGTCACAGAGCTGGTACACGACCAAACGTAGCTTCGATGCCCAAGACATCAGCTGTGGGCAAAGGGTGTCACTGGCATTAGATAGGAGGGTAGAGCAAGGGACTGAAATTGCTCTTCTGGTAATTTCCACTCACCACTCTCGTTCTCTTTTGGGAGCTCATCAGAATTGTCCCTAGGCAATTTGTATGCCTTCATTGGTATACAAGAGATCTGGCCAATCACATGGATCCCAGTCTGGAGTTCTCGTCTAATATGAATTAACAAAGAGAGTCTAGGAACCATTTACGATAACAGAATATTATAATGGAAGTTATGTCTTTATCTCAGATGATGCAGCACACACTGATGAAGCTGTTTTGGCTGTCCCACTTCTTTTGAGAGTTTCATTCTAGGGAGGGAAGCCTATCTGTGAAACTTTTTTTTTTTAAAGTGAACTCTGTGCCCAACGTGGGGTTGGCAAACTCATGACTCCAAGATCAAGAGTCACATACTCTACCGGCTGAGCCAGCCAAGCACCCCCTTCCATAGCTAAATAAGCATTTTAAAACATTTTCTTTCAAACTTACAACAATAATACATTCTCACTGCAAACAATTCAAATAGCAGAGAGTATTTATTTTTTAGCTGCTGGAGAGCCATTGAAGGATTTTTACGCTGGGGCCTATATGCAGGAGGATTGGCATTTGGAAAGATCCTCCTGGCTGCAGAGTGGAGGTTGGCTCATAGCTGGTCCTGGCTGGAGGCAGGAAGCCTGGGATACCAGCAAGGAGGCCACAGTGTGATTTCAGCCGGAGATGGCAGCGGGGCTGAGCCAGGCAGAGGCTGCTGAGGCGGATTTCAGAGATAATTGGGCGGAAAAGTGTGTGTTGGGTTACTGAAGAAGAAGGAAAATAAAACAACTTTGACTTCAGAAAGTGGCCTTGCTAGACAAGCCTTTTCACAAGCTCTTCTCCTGGAAAGGGCCTTGAAGGCACAGCTAACCAAACAACCATCCCTCCCGGGCAAGGGCTCCCCACGAGGTGAATGGTTTGCCGTATTTCCGATTCCAGGAACTGGCTGGAATAACACTTATGCAATGGGAACACACGAGGTCCACCTCCAGGAGCCTGGCTGGGGCAGAACTTGGCAAGGCTGGAATCCTCCGTGCAGTGGAAAGTCCTCCTGATCTGCTACAAAAGAGTGTCCCTTGGATGTGTGACTTTGAGGGGACGTCAGAGCTAGCCGCGTGGATGGCTGCGTGGGCCTGGAGCCGCTGGCAAGGAGGAGCTCAGGGTGTGCGTCAGACCCAACAGGACAATGCACAGGCGGGAAACTCTGCTGCCTCTCCCATGCCGTGGATGGAGTGAGCGCTCAGGAGCCACCATAGCCTGCCGTGTCACTTCAGCACCGTGTGACCCCGGGCAAGTCACTTAACCTCTTTGATCCTCAGTGTCCTTGTGTGTGAAATGGGATCTGCGTAGCAGCCATCTCCTGGGCTGTTGTAAGAATAGGAAACGTGAGGGAACACTGCTAATACTGTGCCCAGCCCCTTGGGGAAAGTCAGTACTTGGTGGTTACTGGTTGAAAGATCGTGACTCTCAGGGCGCCCGGGTGGCTTAGTCCGTTGAGCCTCCGACTTTGGCTCAGGTCATGATCTCACGGTCTGTGAGTTCGAGCCCTGTGTCGGGCTCTGTGCTGACAGCTCAGAGCCTGGCACCTGCTTCAGGTTCTGTGTCTCCTTCTCTCTCTGCCCCTCCCCTACTCATGCTCTGTCTCTCTTGCTCTGTCTCTGTCTCTCTCTCAAAAATAAATAAACAAAAAATTTATAAGAAAGATCGTGACTCTCTACCAAATACAGCTCTCAGGACATTGAGGGGCCGGGGGGCAGGGGAGACAGAAGGCCATCTGTCAAATCAAAGAATAAGTAAGAATAAACTTGCAACAATAAGGGCAGGCTCAGTGTATGCGTGTGAGGTGGGTAGGCTCCTGAATAGTTGTCTGCAGTCCAAATGTATGCAAATCAAATCATTCTCAAAGCCTCAAGGCAGTTGCTTACATCCAGATATCCCAGAGGGGGATCTTTCTGTAAAGTTGCTACCGCTGATTATTATAATATGGTGCTACTGTCTCACCTGGAGCTCTTAGAGGAAAGGGACAACTGGTACAGCTTTAGCATCTCGTTCCTACATTTTATTCTTTGTTAAACCAAACTGATGCAGTCCTTTCTGGTGTCGTGTTCCCTGAGCAATCCAGAATTGTAGGTGAAGGCTGGAGTCAGGTGGGGTGGGGCCACCTGTGTTTCAAGGGAGGCGGCTGGAGGGCAGTGGGATCACGTGGGTTGCCTAAATTCACTCAGGGGGGAAGCAGCAGGGTCAGAATCCAAACCCGTGTCTTCTCTCAGTCCTGTGTTTATCTCTCTCAGCTGTTGGCTCTTTCCAGGGAGGCGATGAGCCCTCCTTCTTCTCCTGCACACACGTAAAAGGCATGACGTGGACAAGCTTGGGGGTGGGGGTGGGATTTCAGCACGGAGCATGGATGTTTTATGTCTGGGTGCAAGCATGAAGGATAAATACTCATGGGGAGACTCCCTTCCCTCGCTCTCCACCCTGGCTGGGTATGTGGGAGGGAATTCTGGGTCACTGCCACCCCCGCCAACACATTCAGAATGTTAATAACATGTTCTTCGGGGAACGGCCCCAAAATTCTCATACCCAACTCAACACCAAGTTCTTGGTCTTAGAGGGTTCTAGCATGATTAGCCAGAAAAATCTTCCCAGCTTTCCTCCTAGGCCTCTCCCAGCCTGGTCACCTCTCTAGGAGTGACCTACAGTGCTGGCTAGGAGCACCTGGGGAACCTGAATTCGGCTGTCCCTGCTCCGTTGAGAAGCGGGATGTGCTTTTACCCATCAAAGTAGCTCCCAGTGTTCATGGCCGTCAAGGATGCGCTGTTCTCAGATTTTTGTGACAAGTGACGAGGGAGTTCCCTCATACTCCTTCCTGTGTGCACTCCTCACTCAAACCCCGCATGCTAGTTACCACATGGCCCCAAGAAGGGCACTCTTGCCAAACCACATGCCTTTGGTCTTGCCCTTTGCTCACTTGCCTGTCGGGTGATAAGGAAATCAGGAAAATTATGCAGCCCGCAGCCAGGCTTATATTTGAGTATTCCCTGGGCCCTCAGAGGAGGAGTACCCCGAGAATATGACCTATGTCTGGGTTTGCAGACTTCTTTCACCCACCTGGTGTCTTAGGGGGAGGGAGGTTACCTGCACTTACACCTGAGAAAACTAGGGTTTTGCAGCATCTGCCCCTGCCTGCCCTCAGGCATCACTAGGTACTTCTCCAAGCCCCACGTGGTAGGCACAGCTAAGTTCTCCCTATGCTGACGCCCTTTCTGTTCCTCTAGCACTCCCAAGTCATTCCTGCCTCAAGGCCTTGGCACCCACTCTTCCCTCCTTCTGAAGTGTGCCTCCCCATCTGTTTAGCTCCGTGCCCTCACCCAGGTCCCAACTCTGATGCCACCTTCTCCAGGAGCCTTCTGCCCCCGCCCCCTGCCCAACCACACAGCCCCGCTTCCCTGAGACAAGAGCACCAGAATTCAGAGCTAACCGTCCTTCTCCCGAGGGCAGTGGGAGGACTTCTTTTCAGCCCTTCGTAGTGTTGGGATCACTGCCATCTCCAGCACCTCTGTCTCAGCCCTGCCAGAACCAGAAGGAAGGGGTGGGGGGCACTCAGCCAACGGGAGACCCTTGTCCCAGTGCCCCACTCCCCACACTGTCTTCAGATGCGTGGTCACCACTTCTTCAGCATTTCCTGCCCCAGTGTGTCCTCTGACCAATGTAAATCTCACTGAGCTCTGTCTAATCTTTCAAAAACCCATAAGGCTCCTGTTCTGATACATCCACAGACTGTGGAGGGGAAGACGGAAACCTATTTCCTCTGTGAGGCTGACTAGGGGCTGAATTACCTGTGATGGAAAATGCCACTGGTTTGCTTTGTCCTTACCCCTGGAGCTTATAGCAAGACAATCCGTTTTTTCAGCTCTGGTTCATAGGCTAGTGTGCATATCTCAGTCATTAAAGGCACCTTTCGGAAACATGTGAAGTGTCTCCTCTGTGGTCTCTCTAAGCCCAGTGATGTCCCCGGCGCTGCTTGAAGGGCAAAGCCTGGTTTGCTTCCCTCTCGTGGACAGACATACGTGCTATGTGCTTTTGTCCACAGTGTTTTGGTCCACACTGCTTTCAAGTCCATTGCTTCGGTTTTTGATTTCTGGACTTGCCTTGCCTTTTGACCCTGCTAATCAGATTTACTTATTCTGCCACCCCTGGGCCTCCCTGTCAACCCTGAATTCTGGCCCCTGGTGGTTTAACTGGTGCCTGAACCTCATCAACCTTGGCAGTTTCCCCCAGTGGACAATCCCACTGGGTTCCTAGGGGCCCCCAAGCTAGAACTGATACTCAGAATTGCCCAGCTGGTGCTCGGTTTGCCCCGTGACTCATTCCATTTATACTCCAGGGCATAGTATATTCCTCCACCTTGAAGGGAATGTATTCACCCGACATCTGCTCTCAACACTTCCAGAATGCCCAGCGCTGTCCTGGGTGAGCATTCTAAGGAAAGCGACAGGCTTGTCAAAACAGAGGAAGTGGACTTTGGAGTTGGAGAAATTCGAGTTCAAAATAAAGCTGCGTCACCTAGCCACGTGAGCTTGGGTAAATGATTCGGCTCTTTGAGCCTCAGTTGTCTCATCTGTGTACTAGAGATAATTACTACCTTACCTAATGGCGATGAGTGATTTAGAATATTCAGTGGGACAAAGTATTTAAAATACCTGTTCAGGAGATGCCAAATGAGTGGTAGCTACGTGCAAACACAGGCATACCAGCAGACACACTGGTATATTTTGCAAAGAAAAAAGCATGAGCCTCAAGTCTTGAGATATTACCTAATGCTTCCCCTATTTATTTGTCCTGGGCCATCTTTTCCCCACACCCTGCTTACTAGCACGTAACTTGTGCTTACCAGAAGAGGCAGCCAATATGGGATTGTTAATTTATTTGTGAACAGTTTCCTAAAATAGGGTTCCCGCGTGCCGCCTTCTAAGTGTGACTGCGAAACAGCACGTGTGCCATGGATGCGTGTGCATGTGTGTGTGTGCTCCTGTGTGTGAGACAACATCAAGCATAGTACGTGTTTCATGCTCAGCAGGGCCCTCTCATGTGTATCCTTTGATTAGCATTTATTTTTAAGCGGGATGAAAATCCCAAAACATAAATTCGTCATGTGAACCATTTCTGAGAGCGCAGCTCAGAAGTGTTAAACGTATTCTTGTGTGACCCATGTCCAGAACTTTTTCACCTTGCAAAACTGAAACTCTCTGCACCGATAAACAACACCCAGTTCCCCTCTCCTGCCAGCCCCCGGCAACTTCTGTTCTACTTTCTGTTTCTGTAAATTTGACTACTCTAGTGACCTTATGTAAATAAAAGCACACAGTATTTTTCTTTTTGACTGGCATATGTATTCTCCTACTTAACCCTCACAACCACTTTGGGAGACAGGCCTTATTGTTACTTATGCCTGATGGGTGAGGAAATAAAACGTAAGAGATTCTTTGGTTTCACGTGGATAGCATGTGACACGGGCGGGATTCGAACTCAGGTCTTGTGGCTCCATGTTGAATGTATATACACGGGTACATACAGAAAAACTGTCCCGAAAACCAGACATGTGTATGTTTTGCACACATTGAAATCTCTCCCTACATATATTCACCTATTCATAAATGTGTGGCTATATGTGGCATTATCTGAAGGAGGAAAGACGTGTTTGGCTCTGAATCTGTCCTGTGTGGTTGTTGGGACACTGAGAAATGGGAATATGAAATTGCCCCTGTTGCCCCCCCGCGGTCTGGAGGCATATTTGGGGAAGCCTGTGCAATGACTGGAAGGAGCTCAGGCTCGAGTAAGGATGGGCTTCAACCCTTACTAGCTGGGGACTCGGGTTTGTCAGGCCTCTTGCAGATGAGAAGACAGGTCAGAGGGTCCAGGGAGATAGTGTGTGTGGAGGGCCCCGCTCTGGCCCATAGCATCCCCCCCTTCACACCACGGACTGGCTGTCTCTGGAAGCACCTCTTTGCCTCATCTCTAAGTCCTGGGTTCTAAGGGAGGGTTGTTTTCCCTCCCTCTCCTCTCCCTGACCTTCCCCCCTCTCCCTCCCTCTCTCCCTTAACTGCCCCACCTCTAAAGGCTTGAGCCTTTGGAGGAATTCACTAAGAAACCAAATTCTGTGTTCATGCTGACTGCCGAACTCCCAGGCCTCGCTGTCAGGGAGATTTCTGGGCCTTTAATGAGGAGAGAATTTGATCCTCCGACTCCTTGTTAAGATAAAGACCTGGCGGGTTTATTAACTCTGTCCAGCTGGGGTACAGGCTCACAGAGAAATAATTAAACACTCCCTGCCTAAGAATGGTCAGGGTCTCGGGGAAAACCTGGCCTGGACCTTGCGAGAAAGGGGAGAAGGGTGATTGGTTACCCCTGGGGTAGGAATCATTTCTTCAGAGCCTAAAGCTTGAGAAGAGAAGAGCGTGTCTTTCTCCCTGAAAGGACTCGCTTCCTATTCCCCTCCATTGTAGACCGACAGAGTTCATTTATTCGTTCGGCAGATATTTATTGAATACCCGCTGTATGCCAGACACTGTGCTGAGTTTGGGGTGAGGGTGGAGGTACTCCGAGGACAGCCAGCTCATTATACCATTTTATATAGAAAGAGACTGAGCGCAGAAAGAAGTAACTTGTCTACGATGGCGGGATCAGTCAGGACTTGGTCCTGTCCTCACTGATGTGAAATACCTCCTCTTGCATGCCAAGCAGCTCTGACCGCCCCCTGCCTCTCTCCTAGGATTTGACCTTCTTTGGGATCAGCACTCGAGAATGCAGCCGCTAGATTGTCAGCCCTCTGTAGGTGGAGCCATGCCCACCACCTCTCAGCGGACCCTGAAGCTGAATCTCAGTGCTCTGTTTACTGCAGGTGAGTGATCTCTTAACATAGATGGAATTCAATGAATAAGGTAGGGTAAAGGAAGAATATGCAAGGGGAAGGATGCAAATGGTCTTAGAAGGAGGAATGGTGTTCAAGAGAGAGAAGATTAGGAAAGAGGGAGAGAGAGAGAGAGAGAGAGTGTGTGGTATGCACGCGGGCACACTCACGTGGCTAGGGGAGTGTGTGTGTGTGTGTGTGTGTGTGTGTGTGTGTATGGGCCATTTCAGACGCCATAACCTAAGGGGTCCTTAATGAAACATGGCCTGTTTGCAGAATGGTGATACGGAAGACCTGAACTGGAAGGTATGTTCATGAGGCAGGCACGCAGGGAGGAAGGCGGAAGGACACGGGTGCTGGGGTTGGTGTCGGGAGCGGGAGAGCGTGAAGTCCAAATCTCCACTCTGTGCTTTGCTAGCCGTGTGCCTTTGGGCAAGTCGCTTATCTCAGCCTGTTTTCTCTTGTGACATGATGGCAGTGCTGACGGCTGCAAAGCGCTTGCAGGCACCCTGTGTGCTGTGCGCGTCAACAGCACCCGTCCCCCTTCCCGGTTTCTTTTAGGCGTGCACGATCAATTCGCCTTCGCCTTTCAACAACAGCGGAAAGGGCAGTTTTGCGATTGATGGTGCGAGTCTATAAGGAAACGTAGGGCTGATCCCGTAGCATAAGATGAGAGGCTGAAGAGTTTGGATAGCATCTCCAAGCTGGAAGAGGTTGGAGGTTGTGATGAATGATGTGAACAGTCTGTTTGCTTTTAGAAAGTTGCGCTCAGGATTTGTAACAAATCTGAGTCTGAAGGCAGATCAGGCGGGTGCTTAAAGGGCCTAAGTGAGAAGAGAAATTCCCTAGAATAATGTGGTACAAGGTGATGGGGAGGAAAGGGAAGGACAAATTACAAAAGAACAACAGCAGTAGTAACTAATGTTCACTGAGTATTTGCTGTGTCCCTGGTATTGTCTAAGCATCTCAGGGACTTTGCTCATTTAATGTATCAAATGTATTAACTTGTCCTACACCCATGGCACACCTGAGGTGAACACCATTCTTAACACTTTTTGGAGGTAAGGAAACTGAGGCATGGAGAAGTTGAGGTGCAAATAAGGCAGGTTTCCACCCCAATTTAATTTAGAATGGATTTTTAAAAAAGTTCTTAAGCATACCCACACTGTAGAAGAATCAATAAAAATACTGATTTTCTCGGTCTTTCATATCCAATGAGAGTAGGTTGCTATGTTTCCTTTTAAAGTGTTTTAGACTCTTTTATCCATAACTTACATGTAATTGTAATAATGATGTACATTTACAAATATCACGAGCGTAGGATGATGATAGTTTTAAATGGTGTTTAATATTTTATTTGCATGGATAGACCAGAGCTATTTTTTTCTGCTAATATGAACATCTTGGAACATAAATCCTTGACAGCACCTTTTATTGTGTTTTAAAGATACATTTCCTGATGTTGAATTACTGAATGAAATACAGTACCAATTTCACAGATCTTAATTCATATTTCCAGGATTGCTTTTTCCACGGGGTTGAACTTGCAGTGTCCTCAACGATGCAGGATGCTATCGATTTCACGCACCCTTGCCAGCATTTGGTATTATTGTTGTGGTTGTTGTTTGTTATTAGGAGAAATATGGTCAATCCCTTTCACTCCACATTGCATCTCTTATTGGAGTGCATCGTTTTCCTTCATGGAGGATTGATACTTCCTGCTTCTCTTCAGTTGTTATTATTTTTTGGTGAAGGCCATTTTTTCCAAGCATCATCTTGCATGTTAGGATGAGTCAAGGACAAAAGGGGAGGAGGAGGGGGGTAAAGTTGAGGAGCGCAGGCGAATGCTTGAGCCAAGTGTCAGTGCCGTCTGGGAAATGGGGAGGCTTGCTCTCTTCTGGCTAGTATCTTCTTTTTCCTTCTTACTACAAAAATATGTTCATTGCAGGGAAAAAAAAAATACATATAAGGACAAGAGATAAAATCACCCATATTCCCACTGTTCAGAGAGAAGTCCTTTAGCATTTTAGTATATGTGCTTACAGAATCTCTCTCTCTATGTACAAAACTTTATATAACAGGTACACACACACACACACACACACACACACACACTCACATATCGGTGTAATAGCATCTATTTTGAGCTTTTTTTCTCCCAACACTGGGCTTCTAGCTCTTCCTACCTTCTCTTTCTCTTTCACTCTCTCTCATCATTTAAATGCATGTGATTTTACAGGTGTCATTTGTCATTTTCTTACTCAGAACACCTCAAAGGCCTGAGAGGTGGGGTCAGGTGTCAGGGTCCTAGAGGAATCCCCCATTTGTGGGTCTCAACCAAGTGACTCAGCTGGCTGAAGTTATTTCTGTTTTTTTTTTTTAAATCTGATTCTATTGGCTGCCATGTTCTTTCAACTGATGGAGGACAATTTAGCAAGATTTGGAAGTAGAAACCTGGGATAAGTGTTACATGTGGGCTCATGCACATATCCATTTTGGTTCAATGCTAGTCGATTTTCTCTAAATAAGTGTTGAAAAGGGCCATGTTGAGCTGACCTCAGTACTTCTTTGATTAAAGAATTAAAGTTTCAAGGAAAGATTTCTTTACAGGCCTAATTTATGGAAGAGGAGTTCCATTACTTTTCTCTTGCTCCTTTCAGGCGTTCTGAGCCTTTTAAAGTCTGATCTAGAGTGATAGTTGGGTTCTAATGAGGCCCAGCAGACTACTGGCCCCTAAATTCCCAGTCACAGGCAGAACGTTGGATGGACGGTTCAACACACTTGTGTTGCATCCCTGCTCTGTGACAGGCTCTTTTACATACATTTAATCTATTTAACTTTTCTACCTCCCCAGACCTCAGTTCCTCCATCTGTAAGTTGGAAATAATAAAAATCCCGACTTCATAGGTTGGCTGTGGGAGTAAATGATATATAAGGAAGGTGAGAGCTTACAGGAGCTGGCACACAGGAGTCAATGCTAGCTCTTGTTGTGTAAGGGGCTGGGATGCTGTTTTCACTGCATCACTTGTTACCAACAAGTGTTACTGTAACACTGGAAGCTTCACTAAAAGGCTCACCTGCAGCCCCTATATACCATCCCATTCAATGGCTCCACCATTCCTTGTAGGGAAACAGTTATCTTCCGTTTTAAGAATGTATTCATTTATTCATGATAAAGCACCTCCTTGGGGCACCTGGGAGGCTTAAGCGGTTAAGCGACTCTTGGTTTTGGCTCAGGTCACCATCTCATGGTTTTGTGAATTCAAGCCCCGTGTCAGGCTCTGTGCTGGCAGCGCAGAGCCTTCTTGAGATTCTCTCTCTCTTTGCCTCTCCCTCACTTGTGCTGCCTCTGTCTCTCTCAAAGTAAACTTAAAAAAAAATAAAGCTCCTCCTCTACACCAAGTGCTATTCTGGATTCTGGAGACACAGTGGGAAGCAGAGCAAACTTCCTGCTCTCATAGAGCTTATATGCACATTCAGGAGACAGACAGCTCGCAACCGAATGGGTGCTTTAGGTGGTAGTAAGGTCAGGAGGGGGAATAGAGCAGGATTGGGGGGTAATGGCGTGGTGAATAGGAGGTCACTGTTGTGCAGAAGGGTAAGGGAAGACCTCTCTGATGGTATGATATTCGAGCAGAGGGGTAGAAAAAGTAAGAGACTGAGCCCCACGGATAACCAGGGGAGGCACAATCCAGGAAGTGGGAACAGCTCCTACCAGGGATCTGAGGTAGAAATGAGCCCATTGGAGGTTGGAGGCACAGTGGAGGGTGGTGTGGGATGGGTTGGGATGGCTTGAGAGGGAGTGTGGTGGGAGAAGAGGGAAGAAAAGAAGTTCTGGCTGTGAGAGAGGAGGGTGTATTTCGTAAAGCCCCCTATGATACTGTAAGTACTTCAGCTTCTACGGAGTCAAGTACGAAATCACTGGACGATTTGAGTAGAGAAGTGACCATGATCTAAGGTTCTAAAGTGTTACCATGGCACTGTACAGCATGGGCAAGGCCAGAAGATGGCTATTGCAATAATCCAAGCAAAGGATTAATGGGACGTTGGATATTGGTGGTGGTGGGTTGGGTGTTATGAACAGGTGAGCTTGCAGAAGGTGCAAGAGGCAGGCTTGGCTGATGGACAGAGATGGGATGTGAAAGTACATTACTTGAAGGTCTTGAACCCAAATAACTAGTGGAGTGGAGTTGCTATTTACCAAGATGGGGAAGACAGGGCAGAGTAGGAATCAAGAGGTTGGTTTGGGGCATATGGACTTTGAGGTATCCATTACCTGGTCCAGTTGAGATGGTAGTTTTGTAGTTAAATATTGAGTCTGTGGTTTTGATGAGAGGTCTGGTATAGACCCACATTTAGAAGTCTTTGGCATATACATAGTATTTAAGCCATCGGTAAGATCGTGAAGGAAATGAGCATAGACAGAAAATAGAAGTGGCCTGAAGACTGAGCCTGCCGGCATTTCAAGGTGGCACAGGTGAGGGAAACCCATTGCAGATGAAGAAATCAAAGCTTGCGGAATCAAGCAATCTGCTTCCTGGCGAGCGGCAGAGATGGGAATCCAAGCTCTATAGGTCTGACTCTGACGTCTATGTTCTTAAGCTCTTAGCAGTACTCCAAATGCTGGAGCCAAGAGGGCTTTTCCCGGAGACATAAAACATGGGTGGCTTGGCTTGCCAGGGCTTCTAACTGTGCTGGAATAGCAAACTGGGCCCTCAGGTTTGAGCAAATAAGACACTTCATTTGTTGGTAGAACCAGATGACACATCCATCAGCCCCACCTGGTGTAGTACTCAAGAATCTCAAGGGAGCAAGAAAGGTCTGGTAATTAAGAAAGATTCCTTTCCTGAGCTGCAGTGGGTCACAGTGACTGTCAGGGGCGAAAGATTGATGCCTTAATAAAGACCACCTGAAAAGGCAATTGACCAGCAAGGGAAAAAAACCATTGCCACCCACCCACTACCAGCAGTATCTCTGTCCAGAGACCCACCACGAACACAGGGCTGCTTGGAATTGTCTGTACCAGACGTCACTTGGCCTCATTTTATAGTTGTCAACAACTAGGATGCCTTCCCTCATTCACTGATAAACAGTGCTGTCTGCCTAGTTCCTTGACTAGATACACAGAGACGAACAAGACTCCCTTCTCTTGCTTCGCGAGTTCAGAATATCCTGGAGGCCATGACTACCGTCAAGATTGTGGCCAAGCCAAGAGTTCAGTTTCATAATACTGCATGTACTCATGTTTGAATATTTTAAAAACTTATTTTTTCATACATTTATTTTTGAGAGAGAGAGTGAGCAGGGGAGAGGCACAGAGAGAGGAGGACAGAGGATCTGAAGTGGGCTCTGTGCTGACAGCAGCGAGTGTGATGCGGGTCTCGAACTCACGGACTGTGAGGCCATGACCTGAGCTGAAGTTGGATGCTCAACCGACTGAGTCACCCGGGAGCCCCTAAACATTTATTTCTATAATGATATGGAGAATTAGAGCCCCGCGTGTAGTAAATGCTCAGTAAGTTATTCACTAAAGTGTGAGTGGAGTCATAAAGAAAGGGCACAGAATTGGGAATTAGGACCAACATTGCGGCTATGACTTTGCAAATAAAATAGCTACGTGATTTCACAAAAATCACTCTTCTCTGGATCTTAGTTTTCCCATCTGTCAGACAGGGGTTGGATTAAATTATCCTAGGAGATCTTTTAGATCTAACGCTAGGATTTGTTGCAAGGTCTGAAAAGCCCCAGTAAAACTCCCCTTCCTAACCTGCTGTTAAATGCTATGATGTATGTTTTGTAGGATGGGCATCGTAGGGGTTTAAGAAAAGGAATCAGATGCATGCCTGCTATGTACAACCTGACATTCCCTCTGTGGAGCCACCTCCTTTCCCATAATTCCTCAGATCCCAAATTCTCAGGAGTTCAGCCTGTTGGGAGACCTGGCTGGGCACCTTGCCATAGGGCAACCCAACAGTGGCAAGGTGGGAAAAATGTGAGTTATCTTTGCCTTTTTCAGTGCCTGCCAGGATCAGTACACGTGTTGGCCAGGAATATGGGTGCTTAGAGCTTCCTTCTGCCTTGAGTCCGACCCAGCATTCAGGCAGATGGAAGTCACCCTGGAAAAAGGGAGGGGGCTCCTTCCAGTGGATACCTCCTGAAAGAGAACTTGCTGTTCTATTCGCTTTAAGGACAGGACGTCGCTGTTTGGAGCTGCTAGTGTAGAATTTTCCTAAAGGAGACCTTCTCTCAAGGCTGTTCTCTCTATCCTTTTGGCCCTCATGTTAGTTCAGGCCCTGGCTTTTTTTTTTTTTTTTTTTTTTTTTTCCTCAACAGGACAATTGCATAGCTTCTAGTCAGGATTCGTCTTCACCAGTCCCCCTCCAGCCCGTTTCCTACTAAGGAACTAGGGTTATCTTTTTGGGAAAAAAAGAAATAAAAATAAAAGGGCGGTGCTTGGGTGGCTCAGTCATTAAGCATCTTACTTCAGCTCAGGTCATGATCTCACCATTCATGAATTCGAGTCCTACTTTGGGTCAACACAAACCCCCCTTCAGGTAAAACACAAACCCCAGGTGAGCCCCACTTCCCTTTCTCTCTCTGTCCCTTGCTCACTTACACTCTCTCACTCTCTCTCTCAAAAAATAAATAAATAAAGGGCAAACAAAATACTCCAAACAAACTGGCTTACGTCTTCCACCCGCTCATGAGCCCTCCCAGAGGCTCCACTGCCCTTGGAATCAATACAGGCACCAACCAGAGCCTGTAAGACCCAGGCTACCTTTCCCACCCCTTCTTGTCAAATTGGTCACTGCTTTTGCACTTATGAATTCCATCCTTTGGAAAGGAATGATTTTTTTTTAAGTTTATTTAATTTATCTTGAGAGGAAGAGAGCATAAGTGGGGGAGGGGCAGAGAGGGAGAGAGAGAATCAATCCCAAGCAGGCTGAGCGCTGTCAGTACAGAGACGGACGCGGGGCTCTAACTCAAGAACAGTCAGATCGGGGCGCCTGGGTGGCTCAGTCGGTTGGGCGGCCGACTTCGGCTCAGGTCATGATCTCACGGTCCGTGAGTTCGAGCCCCGCGTCGGGCTCTGTGCTGACAGCTCAGAGCCTGGAGCCTGTTTCAGATTCTGTGTCTCCCTCTCTCTGACCCTCCCCCGTTCATGTTCTGTCTCTCTCTGTCTCAAAAATAAATAAACGTTAAAAAAAATAAATAAAATAAAAGCTAATATTTAAAAACAAAACAAAAGAACAGTCAGATCATGACCATTTGCTGAAATCAAGAGTCGGATGCTTTACTTAACCTACTGAGCCACCCAGGAGCCCCCACTTAGGTTTTTTGAATCTACTGTGTTCCTTCCAGCCTCGGGGTTTTGTTCAATCTTTTTTTCTCTCTGCTTGGGGTTCTCATCTCTACTCCTTCCTTCCTCCTCTGATGAAGTCCGCCTCCTCAGAGAGCCTACCCTTGACCATTTTATCTGAGGTTTAATGTCTTGCTTTGTTCCAGTTCAGCTAATGGTACTCTTCTGCAGATATTGTATTCATTTGTTTCTTTGTGTCTTTTCCTACCACTGCTGCTAAACTGTAAACTGTTAGCTCCAGGAGAGCAGAGACCTGTGATTTATGGCTGTCTACGTCTCCAGTGCCTGCCTCGGTGCCAAGCTGATGCTCACGACATGTTTGCTAAATGACTGCCCTGGTTCTGCTCCACTTCCCAGCGTGAACCTCCAGCGCGACCCACTTAGCCTCGGCGTGTCAGAGTGCTGGCAGTGCCCCAGCGGGCAGTGTTCTTCTTCCCCTGCTTCTGTGCCTGTGCCAGACCTTCTGCCTACAATGCCCTTCCTTCTTCCCTGTTGGGCTCCTGAAACACTGACTCAGCCTTCCAGGCTGAGCTCAAATATCATCTCTTCCTCGATGCTGGTCCTCACCTCTCCTGGTGAGATGGAAAGCACCTGCCTCGGGGTGAAGGGTGTGCCCACTTGGGTCACAGCCTTTCTCACTGGCTGGTCCTGCCCCTCTTCCATCTACCTCCCCCACTGGATGAACGTCTTGGGAACAAGGAGGCTCTCCGGCTCATCTTATATCCCCACCTCTTCTGTTCAGTCCATGTTTGTGGAGGGAATGGGTATGTTCATAAAGGAACTTCCTCTGTGAAATTTCAGTCTGGGGAGTCTTCCTCTCTGAGGAATCCTGTTTGGATATTCTCTCTTGGAAATTTTCACTGGGGTTCCTGGTTCAGGGAGACCCATCTCTCTGGTGTTTATCTTCTGGGATCAGGCCGTCGGTTTGCTTTAGAAAACAGTTTGCTATTGCCTGCTTTAAAAGGAACCTGGCAGTTAGTACAGGTCCCATGGTAGGTACAGGAGTAGACAGCCAACCCTCCCAGATACTTTCCTCCTCTGCCTACCAGTAGGACTGGTTGTTAGGGGTTCATTCAGTCCGTCATTCATTCACTCATTTCCACTGGTCTCCTGCTAGGTGCCAGGCGCTGTGTCGGGGCCGTGGTCACAGATTGGGGAGGGGTCCTGTTTCTAACGTAGTCCTGGTGGATAGGGAAGTACAGACAGGCAGTACAGGGTGATCAGTGCTGTGATGGGAGCTGTGCATGACGAGGAAAAAGAGGGCTTTCTTCCACCTGGAGGGGTTCAGGAGGTCTTATGAGGGGAGGGGCTCTTTATGTGAACTTTTGATAGGTGAGTAGAATTGTTTATGGGTAAGGAGGTGAGAAAGGGAGGAAGAGAAAGCTAGGGAAGGCACAGGGACAGGAATCCCAAGGCCTAGAGCAAGGAGTAGAAGGCATGCCTGGGAAATGACAGAGATCGTTGAAGTCTGGAGCTTTGCTGCTCAGTTTGGAGCGAGGACCAGCAGCATCAGCATTGCATGGGAACTTGCTGGAACAAGGAAATTTTTTTTAATGTTTACTTTTGAGAGAGAGAGAGAGAGAGAGAGAGAGAGAGAGAGACAGCATGAGGGGGGGAGGGACAAAGAGAGAGGGAGACACAGAATCTGAAGCAGGCTCCAGGCTCTGTGAGGTCAGCACAGAGCCCGACGTGGGGCTCGAACTCATGAACGTGGCATCATTGAGGTCCACCCCAAGACCAACTAAACTAGAATCTACATCTTAACAAGAGCCCCAGGTGGTTCCTACCCACGTTAAAGCTTAAGAGAAAGTGGGCAAAGTGGTGTTTTTCAAAACCACCATCAAAATTATGCAATCCAGGGAGCCTGGCAGGCTCAGTCCATGGAGCGTGCGACCCTTGATATGGAGGTTGTGAATTTGAGCCCCATGTTGGGGGTAGAGATTACTTAAAAATCTTAAAAAAATATACAATCAACATCGTCCGGAGGGTTTGTTTAAAAAAAACAAAAACAAACAAACAAAAAACTAGACTGCGGGGCCTTACCCCAGGGTCTCTGAATCCGTAGCCCTGGGTGGGGCCTGAGAACTTGCATTTTCCAAGAGTTTGTGGGTGATGTTGATGCTGCCCCAGAGCCCCACACTGAGAACCACTGGAGTAAGTTGGGTGGGAAGAGTAATTTCTGGGAAGTGAGCTTGGGCAGATAGCAGGATTCACTGCCACTGGGCCCTGCCTGGGGAAGTTTGAAGTCTCGTGGACCGCTGCAGGGTTTGGATCTAAGAGAGGGATGCGGTCCGACCCTTATGTTGGCAAGACTGCCTTGGCGGTGTGTGGCAGACGAACTGGATGGTGACAGGGAGGCAGACTGTCACTGTTGTGGGCGAGACTGGTGAATCCTGGATCAAGGCAGTGAAGGTGGCTTCAGGATAAATGGGGGGTTAAATATGGGAGTCGGCACCTGGTAGAGTGTGGGGGTGGGGCTCAGAAGCCTCCCTCCCCCTGCCGGCGCAGACGCAGAGCCCAGCCTGGGGCTCTCTCCCTTCTCTTGCCCAGAAAGCTGCCCTGTCTTCTTTGCCTTCTCTTCACGAGGCCTCTGGCCTCATCTGACAGGTTTCAGCCTGCAGTGTTGGAAGAAAGGGGTGCAGTAAACCATTCAGAAGCAGGATTTATTAATGGGAGGTATGTAATTACTGCCAGAGCCAGCCATCTGAAGAGTTTATAGCCTAAGTGTTTGGTGTCATTCATTAAAACAAAGTGGGGCTTTTGGCATGGACGCCATTACCCTGTGACCAGACCGTCTGTTTCTGTGATAGCCCCTCCCCCCAAGTCTGCACGTTGAGCCGGGCTGAAGGGGCAAAGGCAGACGCATCAGCAATGCAGGGATCTGGCTCTGTGGACGATGACCTCTCTTGGGCCCCTGGTTCCAGAGTGGGACTCGTGGGGTGGGGGTGGGGGGATTGTGGCCTGTCTGCTTTTTGTCTCCTGGACTTCTGATTCCATAGTCCCATTCAGCAGAACCTGTATGGAGGGCCACCCCACACACGGGTGACTTCTCCAATGCCTTCCTGTCCATTTCAACCCTCTGCAGACCCTGACCGAACGAACCCTTTGATGCAGACCCAGAGGTTAGCATTGTCTCTTGACAAATGAGAGACCGAGGCCGGCCCAGAGAAGTTTGAGAGTCTCCCAAAGTCATACGGCCGAGGGAACATGCTCATGCTGAGCTCTCACGAGGCCATTTCTGTCCCTCAGCAAGGCAGGCCAGGCTGTCCCAGCTCTGTGATGAGAAGGCTGGTTGGTTTTGAAGACAGACCTGGCTGTCAGAGGTGCTGGCTGCTGTAGGACTTGGGTTCAGACCCAGGATTTATCTTGACCAGTTCTGTGCACTTGGGAAAGACGCCCTAAGCCTCAGCTTCCTCAAATGTAAATCAAGGAGAGAGAAATAGGTCAACTCCTTTCCAGGGTGTTGTGAACACTAAGTGGCATCGCAGGGCTTGGTGCTGGCCGGCCCTCTTTCCTGTCACTCGTGACCATCTCTGGGCCTCACAGCAAAACCTCTGTCCTGCTCAGGACAGGGACGTGGATGCTCAGATGAGATAATGGAGGGAATATGCTTTGGAAAATCCATGCACATCATTCAAATGTGAGGTAATAATAGGAACCACGAATCTGCCACTACCCTGCCAAGAAACTAGCAACCTTTGAGACAAAAAGCAGGCCTGAATTCTAGAATCCTCATCATCATGATGGGTTTTGGACAGAAAAACTTTTCTGCTCTTTCAAACATTTATCTCAAAAGGTTATTTCCTTTTGAGGACCGCAGAGAATGTGTATCAAGCACAAGGTGGAGGCCATACCAGGTGATGGGTAGCTAAGTAGGTATTTATTAGTATGCTGAGTAGGATACCATTGACTGTAAGCTCTTCCGGGCTGGGGACTGACACGCTATTTATCATAGTATTCTCTAGTGCCCAGCACAGGTCTGTAAATGGTAGGTGGTTGGCAATTATTTATTAAGCTGAACCAAATTGGATTCTGTCATCTTCCATGGGTTCTTTGAAGGCAGAGCCTATGTTTTACTCATTTCTCTCTCTTTCCAGAGCCAAGCCCAGCGTCTGGCACAGAGTAGGTGCTTAGTGAATTCAGGCTGGATAGAAATGAAGCGCGGTGAAAAATAAGGCAGACTATCTAGTGTCTGCCCTGGACCCTGGGCGGAACTCAGGGCTCCAGGTAGGGAAGGAGTCTGGGATTTGTAGCCTGAGTAGGTACTGGTCAGATGACAGGCTCACTTCAAAGGCATGCGGTGGGGAGCGCAGGGGATGCGGTTTCTCAAATGCCTTTTTGGCGGTGTGGGAGCTTCAGCTGGCGGCAGCCGTGGGGTAGGGGGAGGTTGCCAGCCATAGAGGAGGCCTCGGCCGGGGCCACAGAGATGGAACAAATGAGCCAGAGGAGAGGAAGCAACTCAGATGGAGACAAAACAGGCTTAAAATCTATTCCCCTCTCTGCATCCGCGGGAACTGACGTGGCTGCCTGTGTGTGTGTGTGTGTGTGTGTGTGTGTGTGTGTGTGTGTGTGTGTATACTGGAAGGAAAATAGGCTTTGCAGCCAAATCAATCTGCTTGCAGATCCTCTCAGTGCAAGCCAGGGCTATGGGATCTCGAGCATGTTTTATTTTTCTGAATCTCTATTTCCACGTCTAAAACAATGGGATTAGTAATTCTTACCTTGCAGAGTTGTTGTGAGTATAAAAACAGTGTTTTGTAAGATCCATTTCTCTAAGCACCTGCTCTCCACCAGGCACTGAGCCTAGTAGCTAGATGGGTTTAACCCGTGATCTCCTTCACCATCCTGCAAAGTCTATATTCTCATCTCCAGTCTCCACTTTGGAGCAGAGGAAACTGAAGTTCAGAGGCATGGAACAATTCACTCTAACGACAGTACTGACGTCCAGACTGGATTCTTTTTGCAAAGCCACTCTGTGGCTATGGACATGGTGATTGTATGTTGTGAATCTTAGTCAAGCCTTAAACTCTCCCCTAGTGGCAGCTTTCCCTTATTGTCAGCACTTTTCTCTTTCCACCCTCCTTTTTATTTATTTATCTTGTTAAGTTTATTTATTGATTGATTTTGGGACAGAGAGAGAAAGAGAGCAGGTTTATTTATTTTGAGAGAGAGAGAGAGGGAGAGAGGGTGCACGTGCACGCACACATGAGCATGAGTGGGGAGGGAGGGGCAGAGAAAGAAGGGGAGAGAATCCCAAGCAGGCTCCCTGCTGTCAGCTGGGAGCCGGGTGTGGGGACTGATCTTATGAACCATGTGATCGTCATGTGAGCTGAAATCAAGAGTCAGATGCCTAATGGACTCAGCCATCCAAGTGCCTTTCCTCCCCCCTTAAAAAAAAATTTTTTTTTTAACGTTTATCTATTATTGAGAGACAGAATGTGAACAGGGGAGGGGCAGAGAGAGAGGGAGACACAGAATCAGAAGCAGGCTCCAGGCTCTGAGCTGTCAGCACAGAGCCTGATGTGGGACTCGAACTCACAAACTGCAGGATCATGACCTGAGCCGAAGTCGGATGCTTAACTGACTGAGCCACCCAGGCACCCTTCCACCCCCCTTTTTAAAAACAGTGAGACCTTTGGCTAACCGGGCAATCTGTGGAAGAGGGGTGAGTTCCACCAAGCAGTTTAAGCGTGACCGGGTTCTCTTTGGCCAGGTGCTCTTTGACTTCCACAGGACGTGGACCAGGAGATTATTTCTAGGTGTTTACATGAGGGAAGAGGGAAAGCTGCTGAGAGGGAAACTTTTGGGTAATCCAACAACATCTATAATGTATCAAAAACTGTCCTTTCTAAAGAAAACTATCAACTCTTTCAACCTTTTTTGCGAGTCTTTCTTTGAAGCCTTAGCCAAATATGCAGTAAACACAGAAGATCGGGAAAGCAAATGAACTTTTGTTGAAAGCTACCGTGTGTCTGTGTCTTCTCGATGCATTGTTTCTTGCTTGCTTGTAGTCACCCTGGACTGTAGGCATCGTTAGAGCCACTGGCCACATAAAGATGCTCAGAAAAGCAAAAATGTGTCTGAGATCACAGGATGATCAGGTGTCAAAGTCAGGATTCAAACCTTAGTCTTTCTGGTCCTGAAGCGTAGGCTCTTTTTTTCTACTATTCTCTGCTTCTGAGTCTGCAATTGAAGCTATTGCTACTTCTAAATTCCTTTTGGTGAGGAGCCCTGCCTTTTGTCCTGTGTAAACCCAGGGAGACCCTGGGAAAACTACGTATCTGCAATTTCAGAAGAAAAAGGACTTTAGCCTCGAGACTGTGTGAGACCACAAAGGTCCCTGTAGCAGCAAATGGGGGAGCATAGCTTTTGGAAAGCGCTCTGTGGAATAGACATCAGCTGGACGTTTCCTTTTTTGGATGTGGGCTCAGACTTTAGGAATAGGCTGTATCTTTTTCCTCCCTTCCCTTCCCTGTCTTCTCCTTCTCCTCCTCTTCCTCCTCCTTTCTCCCTCCCTTCCTCCCTTCTGCCTGCCTGCCTGCCTTCCTTCCTTCCTTCCTTCCTTCCTTCCTTCCTTCCTTCCTGGCAAGGTTTGTTGGCTTGAGGGAGGAGAAGGAAGGAAGAAGCAGGGAAGGGGGGTTCCTTTCAGTTCATCCAATTCAAAATGAGTATCATGGATTTAAATCCCATGTGCAGATCCCATTATTTAGTGGCTTTGCTTAGATCCAGGCTGTTGTGAGTGGAAGATGCCCTACCTGTCCTGCCTTGTGTTTTTTTTTTTAATTAAAAATTTTTTTTTATTTAAGTGCTTATTTATTTATTTTGAGAGAGAGCATGAGTGAGGGAGGGGCAGAGGGAGGGAGAGAGAGAGAGAATCCCAAGCAGGCCCTGTGCTGTCAGATGTGGGGCTCGAACCCACAAACTGTGAGACCATGACCTGAGCCGAAACCAAGAGCTGGACGCTTAACCGAGCCACCCAGGTGCCCCCCTGCCTGTTTTTTTTAAACACAGTTTTGGACAAGAATTTTTTAACAAATTCTTGAAGTGTAGCTGGAGAAAAATAAAAACAACCCACCAAGTGGTTGGTTTGCGTGCCATCCCTAGGGTTCTGGGGTGGCAGAAAGCTCACAGACTTGGGAGTTCATGAAGTGGGGGTTTGACTTTCAGCCATGTGGCTTTGGGAAGGCCATCTAACATCTCTGACCTCAGTTTCCATATCTGTAAAATTGTCACTGGGACTCAGGGGCGCTAGAGCACCTGGCTCCATGGACCCCAAAGAAACCCAGGTTTGGCCACTCACTGCCGACAAAATCCAAAGGCAGAGAGACAAGGGGTGATAAAACCAGAAAGGAATTTATTTCAGTGAGGCAGCACCGGTGGACTGGTGTCTCAAAGACGATCTCCAAAGTGGCAAAAATACTTCTAGGTTTATATCAGGTAAATATGGGACAAAGGTCGTTGGGTACGTGCAGGTGGGCAGTAAAGGTCAAGCTGACCATTGTCTCGGGGTCAGTCAGCGGGGTCTTGCTGACTTCAGGGCAGTCCCTGTTGCTTGAGGGGTAGTTACGGTCACATCACAGGATGCTTTGCCCGCAGGGTCTTCTGCCGGAGTTAAAAGATAAGCTGCAAGAAGAACTTAATTGGTTAGAAAGTACAGACTGAAGTCGGAATGGAGGCAGCTTCCGGCACATCTGGGGCCTCCTCCACAGTGAGGATTATAATGTCTGCTTCTTAAGGTTATCATGGTTGTAAAGTGCTTGACGCATAGCAGACAGTCATTCGACGTTAGTTACTCTTTTCTCCCTGTACACGAAAGTACAAATTCCTTACCTGTGTTCTCTTGCATAGGGAGGTGGGCACCAGGGGTGACCTGTATTTCTTAGGGCATCTTGGATCCACCCACATTGTTGGCGGGGACCATCAGCCTCGGTTTAAGACTTAAGCCGGTGCCCATTATGTCATTATGGAGCCTGCAGAAGCGATTACTAATGTTACTTTTCCAGTTCACTGCAGAGCAGAGGGGAGAGTTTTTCACACTGCTGGCGTTTTGTTGGAGCACGACGATACAAATCACAGATGACTTCCTCGGCAGATGTGGCTCTGTAGAACTGCAGTGTGGGTTTACAAGGGGTTTAATGAAAACCTGGCAGCCTTCCAGGCTTGAATCAATCCTCTGGGGTTCTCAGCTCATGCACATAGAGGCCAGTCTGCAAATGTCCACCCTGTTGACGGTGTGGAGAATACTAGGGTAAGGAGCTTTTACCTGGGAAACAAAGCCAAGCTTGGCTGGCTGAGTTCACGGGCTTGGGGCCTGGGAGATGGAACAGAGACATGGAAGGGAAGTTGGTAGGAGGAGGGCGGCCTACATCTGGAAGATGTCCAGATGGCTGCTGCCCAGCTGGGGTGATCTGGGCCCAGGATGGATTGATGGCTTTCCCAGATGCGTGGGGCTCACACTCTTCCTTGCCATGGGTTAAGCTAAGAGTGGTGAGCAGGAGCCACAGTATGGGATATAGAATAAGAAAATCGTTTCAGATAAGTTGATAATATACTTTAGTACCGGACTTGACCTGTTCCCTCGGCCTGAACTATTCTGACTCTTCGATTGGCCAGTTTGCCACGTCTTCTCATTTATTTCAGCTTCGATGTCATTTCCTTGGAGAAGCCTCCCTAGCTCACCTCCCTGAAAGAGAACCTCCCAGCTCTTTGCCACATGTTCTCTTAGCGGTGCGTTTATTTCATAACATATCACATGTGATTTGCCTGGCTGTTTTCTGCTTTTGTCCTTTCGTAGAACTCCTCAAGGGAAAGAGCTCTGTTTGTCTTGTTGACTGATGTCACCCAGTGCCTCGTGGGGCACCTGGTGCGTGGTGGAGATTCCATAAATACCGTTGCATGAATTAATAAATTGTGGCACAAGAATAAGGTAGATGAGTGACTGTAGCTTAATGCTACCGTTTCACAACACTGAATGTCCAAATTATTTAAATCTTTCTTAGGCTGGGATTCAGCATCTGGAAGAGGAAAACAAGGGAGCTGTTCATGTAGTGTTTAGCACATAAACAATGCTCAATAAATTGATGCTGTTATTATTCAGTCCTTGAAGAATTAACTACCAACAAATATTTATCAATATTTCTATTCAGCTGGTATCTGTTGAGATCTAGTATATGTCTTCACGACGACCTTGTGAGAGATTCTTCCCGGTTTAGGACACAAGAACAGAGGCTGAGAGTTTGCATCATGAACAAGCTTGCCTAGTTGCTCAGTGGCAGAGGCCGTATTAGCTCCATTTCTGTTTTGAAAGCCATAATCTCCCCCCCATAATTCCAGGCTGCTTCCTATTAACACTCACTCTGGATAAATAAACATAAGGAAGCCACATTCTCTGTCCGCTGGGGGCTCTGGTTTAGGTGATAAGACACATGTAAGGGTAAAGTGAACGCTAATAAAAACCAAAGGTTTTTACACTGCTTTGAAGTTTATAAAGATTGTCCCAATATTTACAACACGTTCAAGTTTTAAAAGATTATTATCCAGGATGTATAAATAATTCACACGAGTCAATAAGAAAAAAAAAAAACAACGCAGTGGGAAAATGGACAGATTATGAACAGGCATTTCAAATGGCCAATAGTCATGTGAAAAGATGTTTGGCATCACTAGCCATGGGGAAATTCAAATGAGAGCGAGATACCATTTCCCATCCGTCAGACTGGCAAAAATAACAGAATACCGTGAGTTAACAAGGATAAAGGAAAAGGGGAACTATTACACCATGCTAATGGTCTATAAAATGGTAAAATCAGTTTGGGAAGCCACTGGCAATGCCTATGTTAGTGAGTATCAACTTGCCCTTGGAACCAGGGTATCCTGTAAGCATTCGGTACCTTAGAGAAACTTTTGCACACGTTCAGAAGGAGATGTAAAAAAATGTTCAGTTTCAGCATTTTATGTAATAGTGAAATACTGGAGATGATATAAAAGTGCATGGATAGGGGAATGGAGAAATAAAGTGGTCTTCCGTAGATGAAATATGAGCCAGCAGCTGAAGGAACAGAGTGGGGCTCTGCTCAGCGATGTGGATAAATCACAGACGCATATCATTAAATAAAAAAAGAGCAAGTTGCAGAAAGATACAGACAAGATCATTTATGTACGTTAAAAAAAAATGTGAAACAATTCTGCATGTTTAAAATGAACTCTCTTTATGTACCATAAAGATCTGGTCAGGAAAAGTACATGCTGCTACAGGATAGTAATTACTTCTGGGGGTGGGTGGACTGAGGTCTGGGAACCTTGCAGAGAGGACTTCTGCTGAACCTGCAACTCAATGTTTTTGCGTTTTAAAAAAAAACATCTGAAGCAAATGTGGCAGAATGGTAACATTGTTAGATCCAGGTGGCGGGTTCATCGTGTTTGTTCTGCTGGCCTTCAAAGTTGTCTGGGTATAAGGGGTAATTTATAAAACAAACAAACAACCCAGAGCTTCTTCCCCCACCCTTAGGCAGGGTGCTCCTCTTTGCAGCCCTGGAGCCAGCTGGAGCCACGGGAGGGCAGATGTGCCATATGCAGTGTCCTGTCCCACCTCTCCTGGCACCTGCCTGTTGTGCCGATTCGGGCGGTGTAGGCGGCTGGGCAGGTGGAGAAGAGATGAACTGATGGTGGGGGCAGGAATGGGGGGCAGGGAAAAGGGCGAGAGAACCAGGGGAGCCAAGGGTGCCGAGGTTTTGAGTAAAGGCTGAAGGATCTGAGGTTCGGAGAAAAGGAGTAATTTATTCAAGGTCACGCAGAGACAGAACTGGAATCTATCGCTGGTTACTTCACATTCAGGCCAAAGGCAAGTGTATGCCAGAGCAGGAGGCGGGGACACTGGAGGCCACACCTCTAGGTCAAACGCCGGCACTGGCTCTGATGTTTAGTGGCAATATGGCCTTAGGCACCCCACCTAACTGAGCTTTCTCAGAGTAACACAGGACAGGATGTGCATGAAGGGACTGGTGGGGCTAGTATGGTGTTTAAATCTCGGTAGCGACTCCTTGCAAACAGGGGCTGTCAGCATTGGCATCAGCATTGCAATTGTCCCAGCCTTTCTTCAGTAACTCGTTTGATTGCCCTCTCATTCCACCTTCCCCCTTCTTCAACCCAACTGAACGGTTTCCTGTGTGCAAGCATCCAGTTTATTTGCATGTAAGAAGTGGTCTCAGCATTCCAAACCCAGAGGCAAACAGAAAGATCACTTCCATTTCTCTGAGGCCCTTGTTCCTATGAGTGTAGTCTGAAGTCTCACAAATTTTGGGAAAACCACGTCACGCATCCCTAGGAAACTATCAGTGAAAAGCCCTGAAATCTTTTTATTTTATTTTTCCAGTTTTACTGGGATACAACTGACCTATAACATTGCGTAAGCTTAAGGTGTACAAAGTGATGAGTTGATAGGCATATATATTGTGAAATGCCTGAACATTTTAATATTATTTACAATTGAAACATAACTTTTGCTCCCCCTTTACATTTGGATTTTCAGACTGAAATGTAGAATCTTGAAAAGAAAAAGGAGGAAAGAGCAGGATAAGAAAGACCCTACAACCATGGAGGATATGAAATTCTTCTTATTTGTGGGCATTGGAGAGACTGGCGTATTTTTGTTCTTTTCAAAGAGTTCTATGACATTAAAACTTGGAGAACATAGAGATGAACACATATTCCTCCTTTTCTTGCTTCTAGTAACAACTATTCTGACAAACAGCTCCCTTTCCATCTCCATGCACATTTTTATTTTATTTGGTAAGTATTATTATGGTCTTATGGACTCTTCTGTCATTATTGATGCTGTAAATCATTGCCATCATTATTTGTCTTGATTTCCCAAATGGTTTGACCAGTGGGATCTCCTTCAAACCAGTGCCTGTGTTTTTTTGGTACATTTCTAATGATCTTCAAATACTTCCTTATTCTCTGGCATGTGAGGTTCCAGATTTACCTTGTACTTTCCTTGCCCCAGAACCAGTATCAGCTACTTCTCCAAGGAGTGCTGTCTGTTTTCAGTAGAGAATGGTATTTAGAAACCAAGATTTGGACATTAGGTGCTCTGTGTATTACTGGGGTATCATTGCTTTTGGGCCCTTTTAGTACAGAGCTGAAATAAATAAGGTGTGTGTGTGTGTGTGTGTGTGTGTGTGTGTGTGTGTGTATCTATATCTTAGAGATATTGGAGTCTGTGATGATTAATTTTATATGTCATTGTGGTTGGGACAAGGCACCCAGATATTTGGTCAAACATTATCATGGATGTTACTGTGAGGGTGTTTTGGGATGAGATTAACATTTAAATCAATGGACCTTGAATAAAAAAGATTGCCTTTCATAATGTGGGCAGACCTCATCCAATCACACGAAAGCCTGACTAGAAAAAAGGTGGATTTCCCCTGAGCAAAGACAGCCTTTTGACTTAAACCACAACACGGGCTCTTCTCTGGGTCTCTACCTGCTGGCCCATCCTGAAGATTTTCTCAGCTTCCATAACTGCGTGAGTTAATTCCTTGAATAAATCCTCCCACCATGTATATGTATACATCCCATTGGTTCTTTTTCTCTGGATAACCCTGGCTAACGTAGAGTCTGATATCTCTAGTCCAATTTCAATGCTATGAGGTCCTCAATCACCTTACTCATTCATATTTATATCACCCATTCTTTTACAATGAGAGTCTTGGTTTGCAAAAAAAGTCGACAGGTCAACTATCGTGGACTCTTCAAAAATGCCAATGTCCTGGAAGGAAAGAAGGAAAGAAGGAAGGAAGAAAGAAAACAGGAGGAATGAAATAGAATTAAAGAGGTAGGATAAGCAAATGCAGTGCATTTGATACTTGTTTGAACTCTGGAATGGAAAAAAGGAAAGAGAGCTATAAAGGACATAGTTGGGAACCTTTAAATATGGAATGGATGTTAGATAATATTTTATAAATACTAAATTATTGAGCCATAATGATATCACATGAAAGAGTATGATGGTAAGAAATAGGAGATGCGTGTTGAATTATTTAGAGATGCAGTGTTTTGATGTTAGTAAGTTATGCCTAGTTGGTTCACAAAATATGTACATACTAATATACAGATAGACTGATAGAAGGAATGTGTGTGTGTGTGTGTGTGTGTGTGTGTGTGTGTATGTGAGAGGGAGGGGGGGGAGAAGGAAAGAGCAAACGTGGCAAAATATGACGAGCTGGTAAACCTAAGTGTAGAAAAAATAGGCAGACTGTTAGGCAACTAGACTGTTAACTTTTCTGCTGAAAAATTTAAAAATAAAAATGGGCCAAATGGTAGCAGGTATTATGCATCAAGTATTACATATCTAGTAGCAAGAGCATTACATACCACGTGTGACGTGTCAGAAGCAAGTATTCCGTATCAAGTACTGGCTTTGTGCTAGGCTTGTGTTAAGCACTTTGCATACATCATTAGTTTGTGTAATCATCATGGCAGTCCTCGGAGGGAGCTAACGTTGCCTTACAGTCGGGGCATCTACAGCTCAGAGAGGAAGGTGCAGGAAGGCATAACGTCACCCGGTTAGCAGGAGAGGAAACTGAGGCTCAGTGACCTGACCAGGCCATCAGATAGATAGTGACCAACGTAGGACTATCTGATGCTTGGTCTGTTGCATCAGAAAGATTGTTCCTCATTGTTTTCTTGCCCACTGGGGCTCCATTTAGAGAAGGATTTCTGCCAACTCTACCAGGCTCATTGCAAAGAGAAAAGATTCTGTTTCCCAGCTCTGCTTTGAAGAAGATAAGGCATGCTAGCTTCCTGTCCTGCGGTTCCCGTTCAGACCGTTTATACTCATTCTCAGCAATGCATGTTCCTCTTGGTTCTTGGGTCACCACCCTATCAGATCCCAGAGATGCAAGAACCCAAGCAGGCAGCAGAACCCTCAGAACATGCCTGTTCACTTACTTCTAGCTATTCACATGCTATTCGCTTTAAACACGAGCACAGCGTCAGCCTGGTACGGTGTTCTGCAAACTGAGGGTCATGACCCACAAGTGGATCTTGAAGTCGATTTAGATGGTGGCCGTCAGCATTTAAAAAGTGATTTCGAATCAAATTGGATAGAATAGCAGGTATCAGTGTATGCTCTTTGTAAAGGGATTGTTTCAGTGAGCACACACCCACGTGCATGGGGACGTACATATATATATGTGTTTGTGTTTTGGGAGATGGTGTAAAATTTATTTTTTATTATGAGTCACAGTTAAGACAATTCAAAAGCTACTGGTCTGGGACAGGGGTTGGCAAATGTCTGGTTTTGTGAACACGGTTATTGGAATACAGCCATACCCACCGGCGTATGTATTGTCTTTGGCTGCTTTCGCCCTGCAATGGCTGAGCCGAGGAGTTGTGATACACCATATGGCCTACAAATCCTAAAATATTTACCATTTGACTCTTTGCAGAAAAATTTGCTGGCCCCTATGGTCTAGGATATTGAGGCAAAGCTTCCAATTTAAAGTCCAATAAAGCTCCCATTGTGTATAATCTCCAGAATTTCTGTCATAGTATTTCTCCCCCAGTAACTATCGGGGTTATAGCGGTCACGTATAGGACGTATAGGCTCATGTGCAGACATATGTAACTATAGAAAGGTAGGCACAACAAAAGCGATCATTGCCCAAGTGTATATTTCCAACATAATGCCAGGAGTATTCAGAGGCAGTGTCCTGCCAGCACATAGCAAACAGGATGACCTTTCCATTCTAGGAAAATATTTCGATGTTTAACCTCACTGCACTCAACCAGACGTTTCCTTGCACAAATTTTCAAGTGAAATATTTCAATCCTGCATTCATCTTGGGGGCCACATGTCTTATCCAAGTTAAATATTTCCAGAAAATAAATGTCTAGACACCGTCTCATATAAATTAAGCACCGGTTTTTAAAAGATTTCTAGCAGACCTCCTTTTTGGTGTGTGGGTGAGTATAATTTTACTCCTGTGAAAAATTCTGGATAAAATCTGATGTGCCTAAGTCAGTGCACCTGCAGGTGGCTCATGAGTGCTGCTTCGTCATTAGTGGGCAGTTACATGGGTTGGCGGGGAGGAGGGACTGGATGGGAAGGACAAGACTTGGGAGTGTATTTCAGAGAAGGGCGAAGATCTCCCTTTTCTTTGCGATCCTCCTTTATCAAAACCTTGGAGGAGGAAGTGCATGAATGTTGACATCTTCCTCGGGGAGACTTACCGTAGGTGTTGAATTCTCCCATCAAAGAATAGAGAATATGTGAGTTACAGTACATGAAAGCAAAATTTTGCCGTATCTCTTAGACTTTCCATTTTATTCATTTGTTTGAGGTTTTTCGAACCGTGGGTATTGTTTAATTCAAGTATACTATTTTTAGTGCTTTCGATAGTTATGTGTTCTTTGATATATACTTCCGTACCACTGTGTTGTAACTTAGTTTTTTTCACTAAAAATAAAATCTTTTTTAAAATTTTATTTATTTGAGAGAGAGAGAAAGTGAGTGAGTGAGTGGAGGAGGGGCAGAGAGAGAGAGAGAGAGAGAATCCAGGGCAGGTTCCTTGCACTGTCAGGGTGGAACCCAATGCCAGGGCTCCATCTCATGGTTGCTGAGATCGCAGTTCTCAGGAACCCTGAGATCATGACTTGAGCTGAAGTCCAGAGTGCCCTCAAAATAAAATCTTTATGAAAGAAAGATCAAATACTTAAAAGAAAGACCAAAAATTGTTTCTTAGGCTACTCTTATTAGATCTTATAATGTATGTTTATATTTTACATAACTATTATATTGACATAAATATACATTTTATATTATATAAATATTATAATTATAAACATTATAAAATGTTTTATAAAATATAAATATAATAAATATAAACTTAAATATTTATATTTCATATAAATAATGCAAATGTATATAATACATTAAACAAATGTAGATATTTTATATATAAATGAATTACATATTATATTATTTATATTCTTATATATTTTTAGCTACACTTCATGTTATAAAGACAAGAAGTCCATGAGGGAATTTATAGTGGAATATATTTAACTGCCAGAAATTCTATGGAGAGACAATTCAAGAAGTAGTCACTATATTTTCCTTTTCTAAATTGTTGCAAAATCATGCACAGCACTCTTCTGTGCACCATACTGTTTTTTTTAAAAAAAGAAGAAAATTTGGGAGAGGATTCAAGAAGTGGAGAGGAGAAGGAAAGGAAGTTTACGCTTTATTGGGATCTATGTAAAAACCCTTTATTCTCCTTACTCCAAATCCCACAGATGAGAAATAAAAAGATTTCTGGATATGGCATCATTTTCCACTTATTCATTCAAGGACTGTTTGATGGATGTCTCCTGCATGCCAGGCACTGGGCTGGGTGCCAGGGAGCCGAAAGAGCAAGGTCTGTCTTCGCATGGGCGTTACCACACAGAAGGAGTGAGGTAGAAAAAACAAATAAATAAACTAGATAATTTCAGGTAGTGGGAATATTAGGGCTAGAACAATACCAGATGAGGTACTGGAAAGAGGGGACACTTGAGCATAGGTAATCTGGGAGGGCTGCTCCACAGAAGTGATGTTTGAATCCAGCCCCAGATGGGGAGCAACCCAGCCTTAGAAAGACCTGAGGGAAGGTGGTTGAAAGCAGAGAGAAGAGCTGGTGCAAATGTCCTGAGAAGGGATTTGGGAAAGAACTCATTCTGAGGTCCCATCTTGTGTGAATAGTCTCTGGATAAGTGTTTGGAGGTCAAATGACTGTGAAAATTGGGTGAGGCTGATGATGATGTCTTTTTGCTGGGCTGGCATTTTGTAGCAAGCTCTCTGATAAAAAAGTAGGTGGCCTCAAATGTTGGGGGGCCTCTGAATTCTGAATATGAGATTCTGTGGGAAATTTATTTTTCAGAGATGGCCATAGCAATCTCTCCCATCCTATGTGCTCTTCTAACAATATCATGTTGACATTCATGATTTTAATTGTGGGAGTCCAATTGCCTCCCCTTGGATCTGAATGGGCTTGTGACTCTACTAGAAGTGACCCTATGTGACTCACTTCCATCTGGTTCTGTTGGGTGTTAACTCTTGGAGTCCAGCCGCCATGCTGTGCGGAAGCCCAGGCAGCCACTCGGAGTGGCTTCCTGTAGGTGTTCTGATTGGCAGCCTCTGCAGAGTTCTCAGCAGTAGCATCAACCTCAGATTTGTTGAGTAAAGGAGCCTCCAGGCGATCCCTGCTCCCACCCGTCAAGTCACGCCAACCTAGCTCTTCCAGATGAGGCCCCAGACTTTGTAGAACAGACAACAGCGGTACCTGCTCCGCCCTTTCCCAGTTCCCAACACACGGTCTGTGAGCACAACAAAATGATTGCTGTTTTACACTCTCAGGTCTGGGGTGGTTTATTTCACAGCATAGACAGCAGGGCAGCTCCTTAGTGGCTTTGTTGTCAGCTGGGACAGCTGGGAGTGTCTTCAGGCGAGAAGTCATACTGGGAGTCATACTGGGAGTGTCTTCAGGTGAGAGAAGATGCTTCTCAGGTTCTAGTGCCATTCTACTCAAAAGTCAACCTAGTGGAATCCCGGAGCTCAAGTGTTTCACCACCAAGATGGCAGGTCGCTAGACTCTTCGAACAGGCTTAGCTGGGCAGAAAAGAGTTGCTGCTCCGCTCCTGGGCACCCTTGCAGGTAGAAAGCTGGTCACCGTCTGTATGCCTGCACCTTGTACCCACTGTCTATTGTGCTGCCCTCCAGAGTGTGGCCCTTCATCCACATGACCCCTTGACTTTAATCTTAAACTAAATTACTTGCCATCCTTTGAGAGTGGTCTGCAGTGTCCCACCCCAAAGGTTTGTTGCAACTCTTCCTCCCATGCCTCCAGGTCCATATGCTGATGCATCGTAGCCTCTGGGGGTATTCTGCGTGGTTCACATCCTTGCTCAACAACGCATTAGATCACGAGCACACTTCTTCAATGTCTAAGCCTCAGTTTTCTCATCTGTAAAATATGGACGATGGCGACACTGCCTATTTCATGGAGATTGCGTGAGGGCTAAAGTTAGTGAGTTCATTTGTGAAAACACTTTATAAAGCATCTGGCTCACAGTAAGCACTAGAGTAAATCTATACATATGCAACATATGTTTATAATATATGTAGAAATGTATAGGATATACATAGGATAGGTATACATAGCTTTGTAAACCTACATAGTTAGTTATACCTAAGATACGCATCTCTCATACATATGTATGTGGAGAGAGAATAAATGTGTATTTATATATTTTAAATATATCTACTTCCTTAAAGTCCTTGCTACCCTCAATGTTATATTAACTGTGTCCTAGCCACATCATTACGTGCATTCCGTATCCACCTACCCTGTAAACTCATTGGTGTGAATGAGCAGGTCCCAGTCATGTTGTTTCATCTAGAACCAGCATCATGCTCTGTTTCCTGCAGGCAGGTTATATGCCTTCCTCAGCACCGTGGCCTCAGAATCCAGCACAGGCTTACTCACTGTCAGATCCCTATACACGTGGCTTAAATCAATGAATGGCTAAGTGATCCATTTGGGATATGTCAGTAGTTTGTGCAGCCTAATGCTGTGATGTGAAAAATCAGTGTCTGGGTGCCTGGGTGGCTCAGTTGGTTGAGCATCCCACTCTAGATTTTGGCTCAGGTCATGATCTCACAGTCCATGGGTTCAAGCCCTGTGTCGGGCTCTGGCTGACAGTACGCAGCCTGCTTGGGATTCTCTTTCTCCCCTCTCTCTCTCTGCCCGTATCCTGCTTGCTCTCTCCCTCAAAATAAATAGATAAGCTTAAAAAAATAATTAAAAGGGGCACCTGGGTGGCTCAGTCGGTTGAGCGTCCGATTTCGGCTCAGGTCATGATCTCACAGTTCGTGAGTTCGAGCCCCGCACCGGGCTCTGTGTTGACAGCTCAGAGCCTGGAGCCTGCTTTGGATTCTGTGTCTCCCTCTCTCTCTGCCCCTTCTCCGCTCATGCTCTGTCTCTCTCTGTCTCTCAAAGATGAATAAACGTTAAAAAAATAAAAAATAAAGGAAAATCAGTGTCTTGTTCCATGAGCTCTCTATCCGTTGTCTCAAATGGCAGAAGGCCTGAGACATCCCAGTGATCTGATAATGTCGGTCTTGGAGAGGGAGCCAAGATCAGAGAAATCTGAGTCCATCATTAACCATGAAAGGGAAGGCAAAGGCAGCGAGAGCTTTTATTGTGCTGTGACATCATCCCCCGTCCATTTATATGGGTGAAAAGGGTTTGCCAGTGGTCCAGGGAATTCAAAAAGAAAAAGTACCTCAACCTTCTTTGTACATTAAAGAATGTAAACGGCCCCAGGAAATGGCTTGGGTGCTGAGGTAATTTCCTAGGTTTGTTGCAAAATTCATTTGTCATCACTTTCGAGGCAAGTGCAGAGAAAGTGGAAACTTGAATGTGGATGGGTCTGGACCATGCAGGGGACGTAGACACCATCCTTAACCACCCTTGGTCTGAGCCGGAACTTTTAAAACATGACATCATAAGCCTTGGACCAGGTCAGGCTGCAATGACAAGGCACTTGAACGTGGAATATGGAAGGAGGAAACGTCTCCCAGGTGGGGTGGAGACCAGTTGCAGTGGCAGGTGGTTATGTGGACTCGCGTTCATTTAAAATTATTTTAGTACACACTCTATGCCAGGCGGTGCTGAGGACCCAAAGATCAATGCAATCGCTGTCTCTCAAGAAACTCGTCATCTAACGTGAGCGCCCAGCATGTAAGCAGATAGGTGTGCACTAAGTGTGGTGGGAGAGGAAACAGTCGTTCTGCAGAAGCACAGGGGAGGATCCAAGATCTCACCTGCCAGCCAAGTACGTACAGCCAGTGGTGGCAGGGAACTCTCCACTTACGACATCCCCCATGCCTGCCGGGGTGGGGGGTGGGGGGGGAGCATTCTAAATTGCAAATGTGATCGCATTGTTTCCTTCTTATAACACCTTGTTAGGTTAATTTCTATGGATTGCATGTTTGTGTCTCCCTAAATTCCTATGTTGAAGCCCTAATTCCCAATGTGATGGTATTAGAGGAGGGGCCCTTGGGAGGTAATTAGGGTTTGCTGAGGTCATGAGGATGGGGGTCCCATAATGGGATTAGTGCCCTTGTAAAAAGAGACTAGAGAGCTGGCTCTCTGGCTCTCTGTCCTGTGAGGATACGATAAGGAGGTACGATCTGTAAGCCAGGGAGAGAGTTTTCACCAGAACCCGAGCCTGTTGGTGCCCTGATCTCAGACTTTCAGCCCCCAAACTGTGACAGATTTCTGCTGTTTATGCCACCCAGTCTATGGTATTTAATGTAGCAACCATAGCTAAGACAATAATTAAAAATAATAGCCAACATTTGTTGAAGTTACTATGTGTCAAGCTCTTTTTCTAAGCATTAAAAAAAAAATTGTACTGACATGACATCTGTAGCTCTGTTTTGCGCATAAGAGATCCTTCAGTTTTCTTTGCAAACCATTCAAGGCTCTTGACGATCTGCCTCTGGCCCTTGTTGTCCAGTTTCATTTTCTGCTACTCCCCTGTGTGAACCTCGAACCCCAGGCATGCTCAGATGGCATGCAGTGTCTTCCAGCGAAGCCTCCCTGCTTTGGCATCTGCTGTTCTGTCTGCCCTGGCCGTGCCGTCTCTGCACCTTGTCAGTGGGGCCAATAGTGGACTGGTTGCTTCCTCTGGGAAGCTGTCCCTCATTCTCCAGGGCAGAATTCACAGCCCTGCCCTGTACATCTTTGCTTATGCTGCTCTAGTGGCCTGGAACACTCTTCTTTTAGTGGTTATCACCTTATCAACCTGTGTTTCTAAAAACATCTACAGAATGACTGCAGGTATGAAGTCTTTGCTGACTCACCCAAGGGAACTGGCCATGCCCTCCTTCGTGCTCCCGCTTGACAAACTCCTGTTGTTTCACGGTGACACTGGACTGTGAGCTCCTTGAAGACAGGGACTGTGATCCTAGCTGCAAATCTTCAGCTGTTCGTAAATGCTTGCCAAGTGAATGAATGGACGCATTCATCACATCACAGTGTAATTAATCTGCCTGCCTGTCATTGTGTACCACTATATATCATGAGCGCTTTGAGGGCAGGGATTTCTTCTTCTTCTTTTTCTCCTTCCCCTCCTCCTCCTCCTCCCCCTCCCCCTACCTCCTCCTCCTCCTTCTTCTTTTTCCTCTTCTTCCCTCCTCCTCCTCCTTCTTCTTTTTCCTCTTCTTCTCTCCTCCTCCTCCTCCTCCTTCTTCTTTTTCCTCTTCTTCCCTCCTCCTCCTCCTTCTTCTTCTTTTTCCTCTTCTTTCCTCCTCCTCCTTCTTCTTCTCCTTCTCCTTCTCCTTCTCCTTCTCCTTCTCCTTCTCCTTCTCCTTTTCCTTCTATCTTACCCCTCTCTGTTTTTTCCCTGCTCTGGCACTGCTACTCACACTGAGTGACTAGGAGGCAAGTGCTTGTTAGACAAGTGAATCAAGGCTCAGAATACTCATCTGCCTGTGTTTGGTTTACTGTTTAATCTTTGAGGGCAGTGACACAATTCAGAGTCAAGGGTAGAGTGTAAAGAACCTTTTACCAGAAGCCTGAGGCTCTGGGCTTTAGACCCAGAGTCTTTCCTGTGACCTTGGCCAGTCACTTACTCAATTTGAATCTTTTTTGGGAATGACTTGTCAGCTAGACTAATTATATCTAACACACAGGGTGGTTTTGAAGACTGAACAAGACAGTACACATAAAATGCCTGGCACTTGAAGGTGCTCAGCCAGTGTTAATTTCCTTTTACTCAGTGTCATGACATGACTTCGGTGTGGTCAGTTCCTTAGAAGTAAAGGTCTGTAGGTCTCTAAGCGTAACAGACTAGCCAGGTTATGTCCCTCAGTCAGCTGGCTATCAAACGGTGCGGTGCCCTTGAAACCTGACACTGGACTTTGCCTGAAAGATATTAGCCTGCTCCCAACTTAGACTATTTTGGGATTTGGTGGCTTTGGAAAGAAGATAACAGCTGACTTGCACAGATAGACGGTGGCTGGGCTCTGGAAGAAAGTGCCAGCAGCAACACATGCCACTTGGAAAGAACTCTGAAGTTAGGCATTCAAAGGCTATTATTTTTATGCCAACGCAAGGGTTTATGCAGGAAGTTGCAAGAAAAAATTAAATTTCATAGTGGGCTCCAGCGGAACTGGAAAATTCTCTCACCTTCCTGTTGATGCCTGTTCAGCCGTCAGAAAGATGGAAAGAAAGGTGTATTTGTCGGGATAGTCTTGGTGATGCTGTAGTTACAAGTAACTTCAACATTTCAGTGACTTAAAAGAAGAAAGATTTGTTTCTGTGAACACTACATGTTGATTATCTGTAAGCAGGGTTTTGTTGTTCTCGCTCGAGAATCGAGGCTGGTGGAGCCCCTCCCAGATGTGATGTTACCCATCATTGTGGCAGGGGTTTCGGGTTATGGTAAATTATGCACTGAGCTTTGCACCTTCTGCCTGGGAGTGACATAGGTCACATCTGCACACACTTCTTTGGCCAAGCACGTCACATGGCCTTCCTAACTTCAGAGAACAAGGAAGAACAATCTTACCACGAGCCCAGACATAGTAGCAAACCACAATAAGAGAGGGAAAAGATTCTCAAGGGACATTTGAGTAGTACAATTGACAAGATGGGGAGGTAGGACTAAAAGGGAAAGAAGACACTTACGGTGATGTCCTGGTTTCTGCTTTGGGTGACCGAGTAAAGCTGGTGCAGTGTAAACATGCCATGTGTAAAGGGTATGCTCGGTTGGGGACATGTAACATTTGCTCAGGCTGCAAACTAGGAGACGTTAGATAAGGAGTTGAATATATGATCTGGAGCTTGGGAGAAAGGTACAAGCTGGAGGTAAACCTTTGGTGGCCGTCAGCTCATCAGTGGTGTCTGAAGCCAAGGGAGAGCAGATAGAGGGACAACTAACTCAGGAAAGTGTGACGGCATCAGTGTTGGTAATTGAAACATTCATGCCGTGATGATGGGAGTGCAGATCGATACAAATCATTTTGAAAAGGAGTTTTCGGTGACCTACTAAAGACGTGCAAAGCCTCTCACCCAGCAATGCTGACCCTGATTATATATCCTAGACATTTTCAGAGGAGATGTATAGAAGTGCATAGCAGCATTATTGTAGTCACCAAATATTGGAAACAACCCAAATATCCATCAGCAGTAGAAAGGCAGAATAAATTGTGGAGTATTCATACAGTGGAGTGATGCAGCAATAAAAAATAATGAAACAGAGTCTCAGAAACAATGTGGACGAGCCTCTATCTTGTCCCTCTATCTGCTCTCCCTTGGCTTCAGGCACCACTGATGAGCTGACGGCCACCAAACGTTTACCTCCAGCTTGTATCTTTCTCCTAAGCTCCAGATCATATATTCAACTCCTTATCTAACATCTCCCAGTTTGCAGCCCGAGCAAATGTTACATGTCCCAAACCAAGCATACCCTTTGCACGTGGCATGTTTACACTACACTGAGAACATGTTAAGTAGAAAAAGAAGGTTGCAGAAGAGAGCGTCCAGCATGATTCTTTTTATGTGAAGTTCAAGTGTTTGCAAACCTACACACATGTGGTAAAATTTAGAAAGTAAGTGAGGGAATGGTGAACATGATAATCAGGATCGTGGTGGTCTCTGTAGGGTAAGGGGAGGGGATCCACCTGGTGAACTTGGATGAGAACTTTTGCCTCCCTTGGCTTTATTTTATGCATCTAAATTATGGGAATGATAAAATTGACCACATAGGATTGTTTTGAGAATTAAATGATATGTCATCTAGTTCAAGAACCATTTGTTGCCCTTGACATTGTCAAGCAGGTCTTTCCCAAAGTTGATAGCCACAGTTAACCAGAAGGGCTCAGTCAGGATAACCTGGGGATGCTGTTTCAGAAAGGTTTAGGGTATAGAACAGTTTTGAGGCCTATGGCTGATAGATAATCTTGAAAAAACAGAATGGGTTATCGCATAGCGGGGAGAGACCGCATCTTTCCCCCAACTCTGTCTTCCCTCTGAGACTTCTGTCCACATCTGGCTTAGGTCATCAGGCAAAATTAATTTGTTGGTTTCACCCTGTTGACATCTGTCTCTGTCAGTGCAGCCCCAGGCAACGTGGGTGCAAATCAGCATGAGTTCTCCCCGCAGAGACCCGGACAGTATGCCTGGATCAGGAAGGGGATTTGGGGGGGTCAGGGAAAAGCAGTTTCATGATGTCGTCTGGGAATATTTTGCATGTGCTAAGTGGCAAAACTTAGTCAAGGGCTGCCTCTGGATTTTATGATGGAGGTCAACCCTCTCACTTGCAAGTAGTAAGAAAACAAAACAACTGCTTTGTTTCCTTTCTTGTTTAAAGTAGTAAAGTTGGATAAGAAAGTATCAATGATAATAACTACTGTATTTTATTTTATTTTTAAATAATTGTTATATTTTAAATGCACACAGTCTTTTTCTCTGTAAAAGGAACCGTTCATCGTCTCATTTGATATTCACAGCAAATTCTTGGGGTAGATAGGACAGGTATTACTGCCTATTTTACAGCCAAGGAAAGAAACATTCAAGTCCACAAAGGTTAAATGATCTGTCTGACGTCACCAGCTAAGAAGTAGGAGGCGTAGGACTTGACTTCTTGTGTTCTGATTCCAAATCCTCATTGAATGTACAGGGCTGTTTCTGTCTTCCATGTTTTTGCTAGTGTTGTGCCCAAAATAATGTAAAGGGAGAGAGTAACTTCCCTCGGTCAATATCCTCTCTAACAGCCACGTTATCCAATGAAGGAATGAGATACTGAACTCCTCGTTGCTGGAGAAGGGTAAGCAGCAATGTTATAGATGAGGCCCAAGTATCAAATGGTATATTGGATATAGCCCTTCCAAATCTGTGATTCAATATCATTAGCATGAAAGCTAACAATATAATCCTTGGTTGTGGAAACAAGACTGGGAAGGCGGAAGTGTGGGATGGGGATTCTGAACCAGAGGATACCCCCAACTCACAGAATCCCAGAGCACTGTAACCAAAGGAGACATTGGCCCAGCTCTCTGTACCAACTGTGAAACTCTCCTCTCTCCTCTACCACCTGCTAATTAGGACAGCCCCAGGAATTTGAAAGAAGAGAATCTCTGTGTCTGTCGTGGCTCTGACAACCTTTGAAAAGGGTGCCTCTTGGTGGGTTCTGGAGGGGCCCAGGCCTGGGGTAGGAAGCACTCTTTTAGATTCCTTGCCGGACTGAAGACAACTGACGTAAAGTTTTAGGCAGGGAACTTAACAGGGTTCTAGCTAAAATGCATAGAGAGAAAGAATTCACTTCAAAAATTAACCAGTGAAAAGCATATAAATGTTCTCAACAAGAGAGCAACAGGCGAAGCCAACTTATTTATTGGTTCTGGAGCAGAGGTGAAGTGGGTTGGGCGTGGGAGGACTGCACTTTGGAGGTGAATAGATCTGAGTGGAAATTTTGGTTCTGTCACTGTCTCTAGGTGGCCTGGCAAGCTAGTCACCTGTCTTTTTTCCCTGTTTCCTTACCTATAACTTGGGAGATACTCATGTCTCCCTCTCAGAGCAATGCAATGACAAATGGACATGTACATACAAGGCACATAACAGGTGTTCAATAAATTCCAAGTTCTTTTCCCCTTCCCAGATAGGAACAGAATGTCTAATTCTTAAGGAGCAAAATGTACGACATCAAGAGTATCTAAAAACATGAGGCACAACATTTAGGAAATTGTTTACTGCTTTTCTTAGACCAAGTAGTCGAGTGACGACCAAGAGCTGACATTGATCATCCATCATTTAGTGCAATTTGAAACAAAAAATGGGAATCTGCGGGTCATTCCTCTGGCTCAGGGGGTCACCATGCCCAAGGCCAAACCAGTTGCTCTTCACAGCTTTGCCCTCCACTGGGTTTTCCCCTGCGCTCTGGGAGCTCCGTCCCCCTCCCACATCCTCTGTCAACAAGACTGATGAATTCAATATCCCCCTCTCCCCAGCTGACAGCCCAGAGAGCTGACTCCAATCAGCAGGCCCCCCTAGTCGCCTGACTCAGGCCTCCCCAATCAGAGGCGGGGTCTGCCGAGGACAGACAGACAGGTCTGGAGAGGCTAGTAAGTGAGAACTCCCCAAGTGCCTCCGCCAAGAACCGATTTGATGAGGCTGCCAGTCACCCTGTCAGGCCATGTGTGGGATTCATCAGAACCTAACCCGTCTCTCCTCCACCCCCTGTCAATGTGCTCTAAAGGGTTTTTCTTTAAACGTGATTGCTCTGAGGGCATTGGTAAACCCACCGGTTTGTGATCCATCAATGCCTGACAGCCTGTTATTCCAGAAGCGTTTATGCCCCTGAACCAGGAGAGTGGGAAAGGCTTCCTGGTGCCATCATAGGACAGATTTTCACTGGTTTATTGATTCATCGCACAAATATTTACTCAGCCTGCTGTTTGACTGTGGAGATGAAACAGGGAGGAGAATGTTTGCTGGTGGGCCTCCCTATAAGGAAATCCCACTCAATGGAATGGTATCGGGACATTTAGACTGCAGGGCTGTGAATATTGAACTATTAATGAGTATATGAGTCGGGCATTTTCAATAAATCATGTAAGTGTCTCTGGGATGTGCCTGTGTGTGATTATACCATCTTTGTTTTATAGATGAGGAAACCGAGGCTCAAGGGGGGCTCAGTGACTTAATTAAATTCCATAGATAGAAAGTGTCGGAAACGGGATCCGATCTGGTCTGGCTCCAGATCCCATGATCCTAATCATTTTTGCTACATTGCCTGTTCCCACATCTCTTTTTTGTGGCTAGGATAAAAGGAAGATAAAGCTGTTTATGGAAGCACTTTGAAAACCATAAAGCCCTCTGCTAAAAGAGATTAATACTGCGTTGGGTGTAACTTTCAGTGGACAATGGAGCATTTGGTTGACTGCCCTCTCCCTCCAAGTTCAAGAGGCCTCTCGGGTTTCAGTCTTGGCCGCTTCGGGTCCCTGCTACTCTGAGCCCTGCCCTTGTGTGCTTCTCCTGGGCTGAGGCTCCCGAGTGTGGCTAGAACCTTGGTGGTACTCTGCTGTCCTCAGAGAGCTGAGGTCAACCCAGACACTGCCCTGGGGTTTCGATCTCAATAACCACTGAAATAGGCTACATTCGGCCTGGTAAAACTGTTTATGTCTTACATCTGATTGCAGTAAGCTTCCTTTCCAACCTCCTGCTAACATAAGTGGAAAGGGCTTTTCCACGTTCAGAGAGATTTCTCTTGCATTTCTCAGCTAGTCACTGTAGAGGTTGACTTGTTCAGATCTAGAAGGACATGGAGACGGAGGATTAGGGAACCATGGGCAGTAGCAGGAAACGCTCTGAGCTGAGGGTCAGAGTCCGGTGTCCTCATCGATCCACTCACTGTATGACTTGGGGCGAAGTGCTTAGCTTCTGTTTCCATTTCTCCATCTGTGAATTGGGGATGGTAATACTTTTTCATCTTACAGAGTTATTGCCCAGGTCAAATGTGATAATAAATTTCAGTTATTCACTTTGTCATTCATTCAGTAACTGCTGGACAGTTGAGATGGAGAGATGAACCAAAGCCACGGCCTGTGCTTATGGAGCTTACGGTCCTGTGGGAGAGATAGACGTAAATCAACCTTGGTAGAAATAATCACTGACAGGGAAGGTGTGGGAGGAGGGATGAAGAGTTTAGGGTTCTGTGAAGGCTGCGGCTGAGCCTGAGTCTGGAAGAGTGAGCGGTAGGTGGCCAAGTGAAGAGGGAGGGGAAGGGCGTTTGGTTAGGTAAAGCATTATGCCTGAAGTCGCAAAGGAGTTTGGCACAAATGAGAAATGGAGAGGTCACTGTGTAGGGTCCTATGTCCCTGGTTGCTGGGCGCAGTCCCTGTTCCTGCCCAGAATAGTCATTCCTAGAGCCTTCTCGCACTCGAAAGCATCTCTGTTTGGAGGAGAAATTATAAAGTCATCTCACTAATGTAGCTGGCACGGGGTGAGCAAAGGTGAGCGTTAGACTAGACGGGCACATAGGGACAGACTCAGGCTCCGTAGGCCATATTAGTGGGCTTGGTCTTTACTCCAAGAGGAGGAAGTACCACTTGGAGGGTGAAAAATGGATAATAATAATTAGAGCTTCTGCGTGCCTGCGTTATGCTCCATGCTTTAGAAGAGGCAGTAGGTACTCCCGCCATCCCTGTTATATATATGAGGAAATGGACCTTTTTAGGAATCAAGGGACTTTGTACAGGGCCATGTAGCTGCTTAGTAGCAGAGCACTGATTTAAAGCCAGGCCTCATCCCAGAGCTTGGGCCTTTGACCACTCTGACACTGCCTCCTAAAGAGAGAGTCTTTGGCTTTCCGTGTGTTCTGTTCAGGGACCCTCGCTGCTCTGAATGCTTCTCTGACTTCAGTACCTGCCTGTTGGAATGAGCCGAAGCCTCCCTAGCACCGTTTCCCTGCTCTTCTCTAGGAACTGTGGAGCTGGGTGTTGGGATGGGCACCGAAATACTAGCAGTAATCTGTACTGTGGCATCAGGGTTCGGGATTAAGGCCTCATTCCTGCCAGCTGTGACCTGAGCAAAGCCATTTCATTTCTTAGAGCCCAGCCCTCAGGCCTCCAACAGCGACAAACCTGGTCCTTCACCAGGCTGTGTCCTGTGTGGACAACACAACAGTGGTAACAGTAACCAAGAACATGGCAAACATTTGTTGAGAACTTTCTTCTTACCAACAGACTTATGTTAAATGACTTATGTAATTTTGTTTTCATTGACAATCCCCTGAGGTAGGTGCTATTATCATTGCCATTTAATGCCTGTGTAAATGGAGGCAGAGAGAATTCAATAACTCATCCAAAGTCACAAGGCTGGTATTTGGAGTTGGCCAGGGCTCTTAGTCATTATTTTTTTATTTTTTATTATTATTTTTTTTACATTTATTCACTTTTGAGAGACAGAGCACAAGTGTGGGGGGGGGGGCAGGCAGAGAGAGAGAGGGTGACACAGAATCCGAAGCAGGCTCCAAGCTCCGAGCTGTCGGCATAGAGCCGGACGTGGGGCTCGAACTCACAAACCGCGAGATCATGACCTGAGCCAAAGTCGGACGCCCAACCGACTGAGCCACCCAGGCGCCCCATCATTATTTAAGTAATTAAACAGTTTTATTCACTCCAAAGAGGACAAGGTACCATAAATGGCTCTGAACCTTTTCTCCTAAGAGCGCTTAACAGCCCCAAGATAGGCCAAGGGTATTCAGCAGGAGATGAGCTGGAAGGTGGTGGGGCAGTGGCTGGTGGGGTTCTGTCCAGGAAGAGGCGAGTGACCTTGGGTCAAGGTTTGCCCACAGGGCTCTGAGGGGGTTTTGAGATGGCCTGACAGGGCTGGAGAGGAATCAGTGATGAGACCCAAATCTCTTAGGATGCAATTAGGTCTCTTTCTTCATCCCAATGGCATGGTGAATGGGACATGACTGTCACCGGGGGGACTTCCCAGGTGGACTGTATCAGGGGGGCGTCAGGACTGTCACATGCTTTCTGTTACCGGTCAATCCACAAACACTGCAAAGCTAGGCCTCAGCTGACATTGACTGTCACCTTTGAGACGTTATTACATAACAGCCACTGTTTCATGTTCTTCATGCCCATGACTCAAGGGAGCTTCAGAGCCTGTTTGAAGGATTTATATTCCTGTTTTGCAGTTGAGGAAACTGAGCAGAGAGGGGAGGTCTCAAGCCCAAGGCCCCATGGCTGGCAAGCGGGTTTGAACCCGAGTTGCTCTGTCCTCAGCGTTTGTATGCTCAGTTGCTGGGCAAGGTTGTCTTTGCCGACAGAACACTGTATAGGTACTCCCACCATCCCTGGTCTCCTAGAACCTGGTCTCTGTTCCTGCATCTTGGCCGGAAGTAGAAATAGCCAGAGATTGTTTGGTCATAGAGAACCCTTACAGGCTCTTGTCAATAATACGACAACACTGTATATAACAATAATAACAATACTTACCTCAGAGGGCTGATCTGAAGTAGCACTACCAAGCACTTATTTATTCCTGTTCTAGCCAGGGGTTGGGTACCCTAAAGAAGGCAGAAGACAGGGGGGCCTGGGTGGCTCAGCCGGTTGAGCCTCTGACTCTTAATTTCAGTTCAGGTCACGATCCCCGGGTCATGGGCTCGAGCCCTGTGAGGATGAGTACTAGAGCCTGCTTGAGATATTCTCTCTCTCTCTCTCTCTCTCTCTCTCTCTCTCTCTCTTTCTTTCCCTCCCCCTCTGCTCTTTCCCCCTACTTCTGCTCTCTCTCCTCCTCTTTCTTTCTCAAATAAAAGAAAAATGACTTTTTCAGCATAATTATTTGCAGATTTGCCATTTCATTTCAATCATTCCTTTGTATTGCTGAGTGTTGGTCTGTCGTAAATATTGACCATAATTTATCCATTGACCTGTTGATGAACGTTTCGTTTATTTCCAGTTGTTGGCTATTAGAAATAAAGCTGCCAAGAACATTAGTCTTGTTAAACTCTTAAAGGTCACATGGGTGGGTCATATGATAGATGGGTGGGTAACTTTTCCATTAAAAAATTTTTTCTTTTCCAATGTTTATTTATTTTTTGAGAGACAGATAGAGAGTCAGAGCTTGAGTAGGGAAGGGGCAGACAGAGAGGGAGACACAGAATGTGAAGGAGGCTCCAGGCTGTGAGCTGTCAGCACAGAGCCCAATGCAGGGCTCGAACCCACGAACCGTGAGATCATGACCTGGGCCGAAGTTAGACGCCCAACCGACTGAGCCACCCAGGCACAACCTGGGTGTGTAACTTTTTAAAAAACTGGCTGTTTGGCAGAGTGGTTGCAACATTTTCCCATCTCCACCAGCAACCTGTGAGCGTTCAACTTGGTCCTCAGCCTCCCCAACACTCAGTATATCAGTCTTTCAGAATTTTAACATCTAATAGGCAAGTCGCGTGTCTTAGCATGGTTTGATTTTGCATTTCTCCAATGACTAATGAGGGGTGAGCATCTTTTCACATGCTTCTTTAGTACCCACCTTTCCTGGTAAAGTGTTCAAATCTTTCATCCAGTTTTTAAATTGAGGCTGGTTTTTTTTGTTTGTTTGTTTGCTTGCTGTTTTTTAAAAAAAAATTTTTTTAATGTTTATTTTTGAGAGACAGAGACAGCATGAGTGGGAGAGGACAGAGACAGAGAGATGGAGACCCAGAATCGGAAGCAGGCTCCAGGCTCTGAGCTGTCAGCACAAAGCCCGACGCAGAGCTTGAACCCACAAACCGTGAGATCATGACCTGAGCCGAAGTCGGTCGCTCAACTGACTGAGCCACCCAGGCGCCCCTGTTTTTTTTTTTTTTTTTATTACTGAGTTTTGAGAATTCTTTATGCCTTCTGGATACAAATCCTTTTTCAAATGTATGATGTGAAAATCTATTCTCCCAGTGTGTGGTTTGCTTTTTTTTCATGCTCTAAATAGTATTCTCCCAAAGCTTATTGATGTTCAGTTCATTGTTTTTCCATTTTTTTTTTTCTCTCTCTCTCTGCTTGATTTCGGAGAGTCTTCGTGTTCATTGTCTTTTGCAATGTTGACCCTGCCTTTAATCCCACACTGTTTACTTCTCATCTCAGATGTGATCATTCACTTTAGGTCTTTTCTACATTTTTTGTGTCTGTGTTCGGTCTTTTCCTCTAGCTTCTTGAATACGGAGGATATATTTGTAATCACTGTTTTAATGGAGTTGTCTACCAATTTTATCATATGGGTTAGTGCCAATTGGTTGATTCTTCTCCTATCAGGCCGGTCCCCCTTCCTGCCTTGGGTAGTTTTCCACCATGCACACTCTGCTGCATGGTTAAGGGGACCATCCGCAGATCTCTGGAGTCCTGTCTCTGTGTGTTGCTCCTTCCTGCACATTGCCCCACGAACTCTGCTCATCTTGGTCTTGCCAGACTCCCAGCCCTGTCTCCACAGATCAGGGAGTCTGCTTGCCTCCACCTGGGTCCCCGTGCTGTGCTGTGGCCCAGAAACTCACTCAGGCTGTAAATGGGATCCGTTCGAAGATTTCCCTCATTGTGTTCCTATCTCTCAGAAATCATGGTTCTTCTTTGCCTAAATGTCCAATGCCTTGAGAACCGTTGTGTTTTCATTAGGCTTTTCAGTTGTTTCAGGTGGCAGGGTAAACCTGGTCTCTGTTCCTTCATCTTGGCCGGAAGTAGAAATAGCCAGAGATTGTTTGGCCATAGAGAACCCTTACAGGCTCTTGTCAAAACCCTCCTTATTAGACATTAGGAAGCTGAGGAATTGCCCTGTATTATCTGCAGTACAGTTTGGGGGTTAAAGGATGTAATGTGCAGTATTTGGTATTGGGGTTGGGGACATGAATGCTTTTGAGGCAGAAGCGAGGTTGTAAGGGATACTGAGTGCTGTGCTTGGAGAAGGGACTGTCCCGTGGTTGGTAGAGGGGGAACTGAAGAATCATTGTAAGTCTACGAATGGTGTTCTCAGGCTGGATAGCCTAATCAGTATTTACACATTCTTTTCTTCCCATAGTTGGGTTACACTCACCTCTCCTCCTGTCAGGGAGTTGGCAGAGGGTGAAACGTCGAGCTTGTGGAGCTCTGGACCACAGTCTGCCCCTATCTGTGTGGCTCTGGACCCATCAGTTCATCACTCTTGGGCCTCAGTTTGTGCACAGCTGTAAAATGAGGATCCTGGTACCCCTGTGCACATCCGCTGGTGGCCTTGAGGATTCGTTGAGATGGCATAGGTCTGACAGGGGACTGACTGTAGGTGCCTGGTGCAGCGCCTGGCAAATAGCCCTCGGTGAAAATGAGCGATTACTAATCGAGAAAGTGAGACCATTTGGACGTGGTGACAGAGCCAGCAAGGAGCAGCGCTAAGCTTCCACTTCGGCTCTCTGATAGCTTGCCATGTCTATGATCCTTTAAAGCACGATGTAATCCAAAAGATGTACTAATGATTGGTTGCGGCAAATACCATCAGGGCCGCAAAGATGCACATAGTGGTGACAGAGGACTATCCCCTGCCCTCGGCGTCCCCTGACCCAGCACTTCTAGCCCAACGTGACGCAACTTTTCTGAGTGCTGCATACTGGAAGCCTTTGGATTTCTGCCACACACAGGGTCACATTTAACCAGCTGGAATGAAAAGCCAGAGCTAGACTGTGGTGTGCAATGGCTCGTGGTCCTATGTTTTAATATAACGTTTGGGGCAAAATTAAACTGTAAGAGGCTCTATCACAAAATGAAAGCTTTTCTTTGTGTATGGTGTCCCATGGTGCCAGACCTTTGTGGAGGCTGTTCTCACCGCCTAAGGTGCAGTGGCCCATTGATTCCATATTCCCTGCATGTCTGATTGTGGAGCATGTCCTCTTCCTTCAATTCTCAAATACTACTGTTACACCTTTTTTGGACTCCCCCAGACAGACTATATTTTCTTTCTTTTTTAGATCCCTCTGCATGTTGCAAATACTGCCGTTTTTCATAATTGCCTTCTTTTCTCTTCTCTCTTTCTCTCTCTCTCTGTGTCTCCCACTGGACTGCAAACCCTCTGTATCAGCAGAACTATACCTCCTTTGTTTATTGTGGTACCCGTGGAACCTAGGGCAATGCCTGGAACTGTCCGTGCTCAACACGTATATTTGGATGAATGAATGAATGGATGGACAGTGGGAGTATAAGGTGAAGTGATGTACATAAAGAGACTTGCACATAGTAGGAGCTTTATTTTTCCCTCTCTCTGTCTTGTATTAGCCTGAGCTTTTAGGGGCATACGTGATCTTGGTTATCTCTCTGTATTTACCCTTATTTATTGTCACAGAATATACTAGGGGCTCAGCAGATGCTGGCCGAATGAACGAACAAATAAGTCTTTAGCCTTCGGTGCTTTGTCTCTTGCACGAAATGGTTGGATTAGATTTCATATCACTCAACCAGTATTTCCTGCCCCTCTGCCATGTTCCAGGCAGAGACTGCATCAGTCATGAACAATATCCTTAAGAAGCCTACAGATTAGTAGAATCAAGACAGGGACTGTAATGCCAGTAGAAAGTGAGAGGTCACATCTTGGGATGTAGCTGAGACTGATGGGGGTGTCTGAGACTAAACCCAAACCTGTCCTATGGGATGGGCCTGGTGCTCAGGGGTTGGTGTCGCGATAGTTATGAAGAGAAGATCCAGATCTCATCTCTTCCACACCTCTCAGTCAGAAGTAAGCTTTTTCTCATTCATTCTGACTCTAGCTCTTGATCTAACCCCTTTAAAACACCAGTTCCTTCTTGGGAGGGTTAATGGTGATGGTTAATCTTATGTGTCAGCTTGACCCAGCCACGGGCTGCCCTGACATTTGATCAGACATCATTCTGGTTGAGTCTTTGTAAGGGTGTTTCTGGATGACGTTAACATTCTTGAATTGGTAAATTGAGCCCAACAGATTGCCCTCTCTCTTGTGGGGAGGCTTCATCCAATCAATTCAACAACAAGGTGGGGGGGAACTCCTGCCTGAGGGCTGATGTGGGACATCATGTTTCACCTGCCTTTTGACACAAACTTGAAGAATCAGCCTTCCTGGTTCTCAAGCCTCTGGCTTTTGGACTGAAACTTTGCCATGAGCTCTCCTAGTGTTCAGACTTTCAGACTCAGACTGGAACAATATCATTGGCTTTTCTGGGTCTCTAGCTTTCTGACTACAAATCTTGGGATTTCTCAGCCTCCATAATTGCGTGAGCAAATTCCTTATTATCTATCTATCTATGTATGTATCTATTATCATCTACAATATATATGTATTGAGAGAGTCTCTCTCTCTCTCTCTCTTTCTTCCTCATCTCTTACCGGTTCTGCTTTTGTGGGGAACCCTAACACGGAAGGTAAGAAGGTACCTACACGTTCCTGGGTGTGTCTGTAACAGTAACTGGACTAGGTGGCTTTATATCCATTAGCTGCTTATTCATTAAACATAACACCCCTCTGAGGGTGGGTGTAATTTCCAGCTTACGGATGAGAACCTCGAGGCTCAGAGAGGTGAAGCAACATCCCCAAGGACACACGACCAGCAAATGACAAGATCGGTTTAAAATCTCACTCCCTTTGGCACCATAGCTCATGCTTTTTCTCCCCCACTCAACTCCTCCTTCCTTCCCTGTATGTTTTCTCTCTCTAGTAGATAGTAAGTTTTTTGTGGACAGAAACCAGGTCCAGTTATTTTCCCTCTGCGTGTCCACCTTTCATTTTTGTGCTTAATGCAGGATCTGGCACATGTGGTGAGGGTGGGGGTGACCCCAGGAATTGTGGAGTGATCTGTTTCGCTCATGGGACTGCTTTTGCAGGACAGGACTTTAGAGAACGCATAGCTCTACCCATCCCTCCTTCTTCTGCCCTTGTTTCATGGTGCTGTTAATTATCATATGGCCATTCATTCCCCTATGGCAATTCCAGGGTGTTCTTAAGTTTGTGCTGAAAAGCTGAGGATCATGCTCCCCCAGGAAACACTTCCCCAAGCCCCTTCTGGCGCTTTGACTTGCCTGTGCCGCCTGGGCCTGCAGCCAGCTCTGCCTTGGGGCTGGGAGGAGAGAGTGTGGGCTGAAGAGGACAGGGAGACCCTGACAGGCCTGCTGGGCCCCTGCTGGGTGAACTCTGGCTATAAATAGAAGGAATACGAAGCTGAGTGTTTTTAATATGCACATTGAATTCATTTATTTAATGAAGAATTTTCCTGGAAAAGAGAGCTGAGCTGTCAGAGCCGAGCTATTTTTGAGTAGGATGTAAAAGAAAAACTCAAGAGAATTATTTGCTGTTTGGATTTAGGCTTTTAAAATAGGTCACGATAAAAAACAACACTGTAGGGGCAGAAAGAAGATCGGTGTTCACCAGGGGCTAGAGGTGGGGGTGAGGGATGGACTGGAAAGAGGCATGAAGGAACTTTCTGGGTTGAGGGTAGCATTTTATGTCCCACTGAGGTAGTAGTTACACACGGCTGTTTGTGGAGCTGTTTGTCGGAAATAAATGAATTTTACTGTATGCAAATTATACCTCAACAAGCCTGATCTTCAAGGGAGGAAGGGAAGGAGTGGGGAATGAAACTTTTCAAGGATCTACTTTGAGGGGTGGAGTTCTCTGGAGCTTCTTTAGATACTTTATCTTCTTACAAAACCATGGAGAGAGGTCATTCTGTGCCCTTTGCAGATGAACCCCGGAGATTGGGAGAGCCTAGGTTAGTTGCCTCGGGTCACACATAAGCTGCCGCTGGACCTCTTGAGGAGGTTTCAGAATTCCATGGCGCCCTCCCTCCACCTATCCCGATGTTTGGAGAGAAGGAGGCAAGAAGTCTGGGAACAGACAGAACTGGGTTTGTGCTCCTCATGTTAAATGCTTCAGACAACTCTATGCTCTTTCTCCAAAATGTTCCCCCATTCTGTATTCTTTGGCTGTTTCTGGCTGCATCTGGGAAAAGGTCTTAATAAGGTGCTAATGGTCTTTAACAGCTTTATTTAGTACCCTTGGACCTCCCTTTTTATCAAGTGTGCTTGACTTTGGGCAGACTTTGAAACCTGAAAGGGGGTGCGGTGTGCTCCTTAGGGCCTGCCATCATTCCTGGATCCCATTCCCGTGGCTGACATCATTAATCAATCACGATACTCTATGTACTCTGACTTGCTCTTGCAATCCTTCATGACATGGTCTTCTGAGCAGTAATTACTAACCCATTCGAGTTGGCCCTCAAAATCGAAAGGCTATGTGCCATTATACCTGTGTTATGAGCCTAATGGAGGTGCATTTGTAAACTGAGGGTGAAATCTTATCCTTTCCTCTCTTCAGACCTGGAACCCTGAGAAGAGCTGATGTGTGGATCTAGTGGCAAGAGTAGAAAAAGCACGGATTAGACAGCTAGAGTTGGATTTGGACATCAGCCCCGTACCACTGCCTTCCCATCCCAACATTCATTTTACTCATTTTCGAGATGGGGATATCAATAACAGCTCTCCAGAGGGGTCATGGTGAAGTTGAAATCAAATGAGATCGCCCATAGGAAATAGAACTCACCAGGTCCTCGGCACCATGCTAAGGACCATTACATGTGTTATCTTGTTCAACACTTGCAACCAAGTTGTGCATGAGAAACTTTTCAACCTGCATTAAATAGTACTTTATTCAGGTCACACACGAAAGAGTGAACTCAGATCTGAGTTGAAGACTCCTACAGTTAGTTACAAGCTACAGTTTGTCTCGTTCTAGGCAAGGGACAGCAGTACTTGGGGTGCTGCGTCCTGTTTTGGAGGACTGAGTTGACTGGCAAGGACTCACACAGGAAGTGGCTCATACACCAGCCTGGTAGAGGGCCTGAAGAAATGAAGAAGGCCTCTGCAGCAGGGAATTCTGGGAGTGGTCAATGGTACCAGTACTGTTTTCAGGATCCTGCTGGTCTGTTTGGGGTCTTTGCACAAATTAGGAAAAAGTACCTTATCTGGGCTGAAGAATTACGAAAGTCACTCCCTTTGGGAAGACACAGTTCAACAGGAGGCAAAGCTAAGAGTGTTTGGATGAAAAAAAATGGGGTCCCTTCCTCTGGGTGGAGGAATTAGTACAAGGTGGGATCTCAGCAAACATTCAATCTTTTGACTGGTATCTTTTTTTAAAAAAATTTTTTTTTTTTAACGTTTTTATTTATTTTTGAGACAGAGAGAGACAGAGCATGAATGGGGGAGGGGCAGAGAGAGAGGGAGACACAGAATCGGAAGCAGGCTCCAGGCTCTGAGCCATCAGCCCAGAGCCCGACGCGGGGCCCGAAATCACGGACCGCGAGATCGTGACCTGAGCCGAAGTCGGACGCTTAACTGACTGAGCCACCCAGGCGCCCCTTGACTGGTATCTTTTTGCAGTACACAACCTGTACAACAATATAAGATGGACTGTATCTTGACAGCTGGAAAAGGCAGTCTTAGGAACTTGGAAGCAGGTGAGAGGTGAATGTCCCGATAGGTAATTTCATCAGGCAGGTAACATCATTGGCCTGAGTCAGAATTAGAATCCAGCTCTGAATGTTTCCAAAGCCAGACTGACTGATCATAAGAATTACTGGGGTCTGCGGGGCACGGGGAGGGACTTTTAGTAAAAATGCAGATTATCAGCCCCTGAATAATCAAACTTAGTAAATCTGGGATGGGCAATTCTTTTTTTTTTTTTTAAGTTTATTAATTTATTTGAGAGAGAGAGAGAGAGAGAGAGAGAAAACATGTGCCTGTGAGTGGGAGAGGGGCAGAGAGAGAGGGAGAGAGAGAATCCTAAGCAAGCTCTGTGCCATCAGCTTAGAGCCCGATGCAGAGCTTGATCCCATGAATCATGAGATCGTGACCTGAGCCGAAATCAAGAGTCAGATGCATAACTGACTGAGCCACCCGTGTGCCCCTGGGATGGGAATTCTTATGGCCAAAAAAGTTTAGGAAATACTGCTCTATTCCATGCTCATCACAATGTGTTGCAACTGTCTCTGTTGGTGGCCATGGTAACCAGCCGGCCTGCTGGACTGTCTCTTGAGGGCAGTACCACATCTACGTCCATAGCACATAGAGCAATGTCTGGCACGTACATTGAATAAAAGAGTCAATCAACGGAGAAACCATGCATCATTTGAATGACTTCACAGTCCAGAGAGTTCTGGCTTACTCATCATGCTATTACTCCCTGCCAAGGTAGCTTCACCTACATGTATGTATTCCTTCCCTACTTCCTCCCTTCTTCCTAGTCCCCTAATCACCACCTGTTTCTCAACCTAACCCCACAGGACAGGATCTATCATTCTGGGAGACCCTTTCAGACTTACCTAGAGCATGGCATGTTTCCTGATAGCCATACCTACTTTTGGGTCTGGCTGCTGCTTCTAACTCGTTGTGTGTGATTGCACGTCTTTAAGCCTCATTTCTTCCTTGATAAGAGGAACGGTTTTTACTGTATGATTTCTGAAGTCTCTTCTAACTCTGGATTGCTGGAATCCTGTGACTGGAATCTAAAATTTCTGGTAAATTCTGGGGGCACCCGGGCGGCTCAGTTGGTTACGCATCTGACTTCAGCTCAGGTCATGATCTCACAGTTTGTGGGTTCGAGCCCCGCACTGGACTCTGTGCTGACAGCTCAGAGCCCGGAGCCTGTTTCAGATTCTGTGTCTCCCTCTCTCAGTGCCCCTCCCCTGCTCATGCTCTGTCTCTCTCTGTCTCTCAAAAGTGAATAAACATTAAAAAAAATTAAAAAAAAATTAAAATTTCTGGTAAATTCTGTAAGATGAGAAGGATGTATTAGAGACCTTCAAATTGACATCATATAGTCTGTTGGTCGGAGCCTGGGCGATGAGCAGCTGTAGTATGGGAATTTCTGGAGATCTTGCTTTGCTGGTGGGAGGCTTTCTATCATGGGCATGCTCCAGCAGATTCTGGCCACCCCCATGGGCGACTCAGTAAATACTGGCTGCCTAATGGATGTGTTGGATGGGAAGCCAACTGGATGCGTGAAGGGCCCTGGAAAACATGGCAGTTCAAAGGCAGGCGGCTGTGCTGAGTAGGTTTCCAAGTGCGCTTACCCTCCGAGGCTTTGAATGTGAGCTCCATCGGAAAATCACAAGTGTCTGCTTCCAAGGGAATGGCTTCTAGTAATAATAATAATAAAAAGGGGCTTTGAAGGCTTCTTGGAAATCAGCTTCTATAAAATAGTGTGTTGAGAAATTGAGTTGCAAGTCAAGCAGAAACACGGGTTGAAATTCTCCCTCTGCATCCTCATTCTTTTAAAATGTTTTCTTTTTAAGTATGAAAATAATGTGTGCATCTGGCTAAAGAATCCAAACAGCTCAGAAAAGTGCAAAACACAAAGCAGAAATCTCCTTTCCCTGCTCTGTCCTTGTCTCCCATCCCGCGAGGTAACGATTTATTTCTTTTTGTGTGTGCTCGCTCTGTGAGTTTATAAAAATTTAAAAAAATGTGTTGTGGTAAAATGCTCAGAAGATTTACCATTTTAACCATTTTTAAGAAATTTTTATTTAAACTTGAGAGAGAGAGAGAGGGAGAGGGAGAGAAAGTGGGGAGGGGCAGGGAGAGAGGGAGACAGAGGATCTGAAGCAGGCTCCCCATTCACAGCAGACACCCGGATATGGGGCTCAAATCCACAAACTTGCACGACCGTGACCGGGGCCAAAGTCAGACATTTAACCGGCTGAGCCACCCAGGTGGCCCACATTGTAACCATTTTTAAATGTACAGTTCCGTGGCATGAAGTACACTCCCGTGGATGTGCAGCCATCACCCTCTCCTGTCTCTACAACGTTTTTCATCTTCCCCCTACTGAAACTCTGTACCCATGAAACAGTAACTCCTCATTCCCCCTCCCTCCGCCTCTGGCCACAGCCCTTTACTTCCGGTCTCTATGCATTTGTCTGCTCTGGGTAGGGGGAGTCAGGCAGGGTTTGTCTTTTTGTGACTGGCTCATTTCCCTTAATGTAAACGAGCTCTTTTCGACTGTTTTTTATTTCAGGCCGGGCACTACTATAACTCTTAACTCAAATGCTTGTATGGTGTTATTTAATCTCTCAAACTTCAATAGTATTTGTTGATTCCTGCAGTGAAAGGTTTAGGTCATTGGTCTACTTCCAGAATCCCTTCTCGCTCTGCATCTCTCATGCTATCAGTTTTAGTTCTTGAAGTGATTTTTAACATTTCAAGTAAGTGGCCCTTCTCTACTGAACCCCAGACTCGTACATCCAACTGCTTGCTTGAGATCTCCACCTGGGTGTCTAACAGACATCTCAAACTTGAAATTCTCTCCTGTGAAACCCATGGTCTTGAGCCCCACCCCTCCCTGCCCCCTCCAACCCACTCCCCTGCCTAGTCTTCCCCACTCAGTAAATGCCAGATTCGTCTTTACAGTTGCTAAGTGCTCAAATCTTACAGTCATCTCCCTTTCCTCACTCCTTTGTGACCCCCTCATGCCTCAAGCCCCAAATGATGGAAAATCCTATTGACTTTACCTCAAACTATACCCAGACCCCAGCCACTTCTCATTACCTCCCCTTGTCCAACTCATGGTTGTCTCTCACTTGAATTATTGAGATATTCTAACTTGTCTCCCTGCTTCCTCCCCTGCTCTCCTGTAGTGTAAGCACAAAATACTAGTCAGAGAAGTTCTTTTAACGTGGGTATCAGATCAGGTTACTCCTCTGTTCAGCCAGTGGTTGATTCTTTTTTTTTTTTACGTTTATTTATTTTTGAGACCGAGAGAGAGCATGAACGGGGGAGGGTCAGAGAGAGGGAGACACAGAATCTGAAACAGGCTCCAGGCTCTGAGCTGTCAGCACAGAGCCCGACACGGGGCTCGAACTCACGGACCGTGAGATCATGACCTGAGCCGAAGTCGGCCGCTTAACCGACTGAGCCACCCAGGCGCCCCAAGCCAGTGGTTGATTCTTATTCAGAATAAAGGCCAGAGTCCTTAAGATGGCCAAGGAGGCTCCATAGGGTGCTTTTCAAACTTTAAGGTGCATAGGGTTCACCTGTGGGTCTTGTTAAAGTGCAGATTCTGGGGGTGCCTGGGTGGCTCAGTCGGTTAAGCGTCCGACTTCAACTCAGGTCACGATCTCGCGGATCCATGAGTTCGAGCCCCTTGTCGGGCGCTGGGCTGATGGCTCAGAGCCTGGAGCCTGCTTCCGATTCTGTGTCTCCCTTTCTCTCTGCCCCTCCCCCATTCATGCTCTGTCTCTCTCTGTCTCAAAAAATAAATAAACGTTAAAAAAAAAATTTAAAAATAAAAAAAAATGCAGATTCTGATCCTGGGTAATGAGTCCTGCTGGCTGACGACTACACTTTTACTGCAGGATCGTCCCCACAACCCACATACTCATCCTCCCTCGCTTCTGGGGCCTGTGTCTTATACTCCACTTCCCTCCTCTTGTTCCCAGCCTCAGGGTCTCTGGTCTCTAGGTTGCATGCTCCCACCTCCTTCTTTGTACTTGCAGTTCCTTCTGTCTAGAACACTCCCCAGGTATTTGTAAGGCTCACTCTCTTCCGTCCTTCAGATAATTTCCCGAGTATCATTTCTCCGGAGACTTTCTCTCCTCTCTGTATTTCAAATGGCAGCCCATCTGTCTATGCCTTTCCCTAGCGCCTGTCCCTCTTTGCTTTTTCTGTATAGAAAAGATATACAAAGTATGGCCTCTAGGCCATGGATCAAATCCGGCCCACTGCTTACTATTATAAATAAAGTTTTATTGGAACAAAGCCACATACATTTATTTATGTATTGCTTACAGCTGCTTTCCTGCTATAATGACAAAGTATTTGTAACAGAGAACTTCTGGCCTGCAAACCTAAAATATTTACTCTGTATCTGACTTTTGACAGAAAAAGTTCACTGACTCCTGCTTTGCAGCATTGATCGCCATCTAACTCACTAGATAAGTCATGCATTTATTTATAATCTATCTCTCCTCACTAGAATGTAAACTCTGTGATAAAAAGGGTTTTATCTATTTTGTTCGCTGTTAGATTCCTCATGCACAGGAAGGTGACTAGCGGAGTCACTCAATGAATGTTCGTTAAATGAATGGTTATGAGTTAAAAATATATATACTTATGTATATACAATTATACATACAAGCTGGGGGTTGTCAGAGGTGGGGGTGAGGGTGGGTAGGTGAAATAGGTGAAGGGGATTAAGAGGTACAAACTTCCAGTTATAAAATAGATAAGTCATGAGGATGAAAAGTACAGCATAGGGAATACAGTCAATAGTATAGTAAAAACTTTGTATGGTGACCGTAGCTACACTTATCTTGGAGAGCGTTTTGTAATGTATATAATTGTTGAATCACTATGTTGTATACCTGAGACTAATTTAATACGGGATGCCAACTGTATTTTGCTTAAAAAAATCTATCCATCCTTAAACTTTTATTTTATCAGTCATTTAGATAGTACTCCTGACTTCCCATCATGTAACAGGAGGACACTATTGGACCTATACTTTCTGCCCCCTCACCTCCCCCCTGCCCTAACTCCTGATGGCCAACATTATTTTCATCCTGTCAGTGTTGATACCGATTGTGTTTGGTACTATAATTATAACTAAATCTCACCTGCTTTGTCTGTAGGTTAATTCTAATCACCCCCGCCAAAAGCATCTCAAGTATTGTAATTGGGTAAATAGTAGTTGATATAGAATATAGAAGTGTTATTGAGCCCATGGAGAAGAAATGGTAATTCTAAGCTATGGTGCATGAAAAGAAATATTCCTGTCCTATTGGGTAAATAGATCTTTTCTTACTCTCTTTCGGTTATTTAATTTGTGTGTATTTGGATCATGACTTCTGTACAACTTTTGATTTTTCCCAAAGTTCCTAGGGCATCTTTTAAAAAAAATTTGTAGAATATGCAAATGTAGTTATCACATATTTGAGGTCGTTGGGCCTCTTCGTCTGTGATTTTGCTGTGGAGTTCACTCTCTCCTTAAGATATTTTTTTCGCAGAGCCTTCTGGCTTTCTTGTCTAATTTTGATAAAATGCTTGCTGGATTTATTGCACAGCTGTAAATCCACCTTGTACATTTTACTTCTGGATTAGTTCCACTGTTTCTTGCATCATATTTGTTTATATTTCTTAGCTTCCTTTTTCATTCTGCTATAGTATATTCCCAAGTAATTGTTTTCAGAAGAGGAGTGTGGGAGGGAACTGTACAGTTTCCTGTTGCTGCTGTAACACATCACTGCAAACTTAGTGACTTAAAACAACACACATTTATTATCTTAACACTTCTGTAGGTTAGATGTCTGACATAGGTCTCACTAGGCTAAAATCAAAATATTGGCAGAGCTGGATTCATTTTTGGAGACACTCAGGGAAAATCTGTTTCCTTGCCTCTTCTGGATTCTAGATGTTTCTTGCATCCTTTGGCCCTGGGCTGCATTCCTCCGTCTTCAAAGCCAGCATTGTGACATCTCTCTGACCATTCTTCTCCAGTCACATCTCTCTCTGACCACGAAGGAAAAGGTTTCCCACTTGCAGTGACCCCTGTCAGGGTCCTTAATTTGTTTATATCTGCAAGTCCGTGTGGGGTGACATAGTCATAGGTTTCCGGAATTAGGATGTGGACACCTAATTGTGGGGAGAGTCATTCTTTGCCTGGTATATAATCTTTTGGATTCCCTCCCCCCAACATTTTGGAAATTCTCAAATTAGTTTCACACTGCTTATAAAGTTCTAGATTCAAAAGCATGTTCTCTCATAACTTCATAGACACTCCTCCATGTCCTCTGGGGCCAATAACTATTGACACAAGATCTGTATGCAGTCTGATCCTTTGTCCTTTTCAGGTGCATTTACTGCCAGATCCCCTGGCATCTTTTAGAAGTCTCTTGCTTGAAATTTCATCAAATCATGACTGAGAGTGCATTTTCATTTTTGTTGTTTGCTTTGTTTATATCTATCATGCTGATCCTTTCAACCTAAGACTCAAATCTCTTTTTAAGGACAAGGAGTATGTTTTCTTTCTTTATTTCTTTTTTTTTTTTTTTCTATTTTTTTTCTTCAATATCGGCACCACTCCGTGGCTTTCACTAACATCCCCTTAGAGGAATTCTGAGTCTTCTGGACCCGTTCTCCATTTAGTTTAACTTGTAATTTTCTTGTATTTCCCTCCTCCTTGTCTTCTGGTACCTGTATCATGGGATTGCCTTGACTTCATCTCCCAGAAGACTCATTTGGTCTCTAGCCGTTACCAACCTATTATTTGGCCACACTGCTAAATTTTTGGCATGTTGATGAACATAGTTCACATTTCCAATGACACTTCACTGCCTGTTTCTCATGGCGGCACTAACTTTTCAAATTCCTGTGAGCTTTCTGATGAAATGTGCTTTGAAAATTCTCTTCTGTTTCTTGCTTATGTCTGTTGCCTCCAGGATCCACTCTGTGCATTTTTTCAGTCTTGGGATTTCTCTTTCTCATCAGTTTTCCTCAAATGTTGACCTAGGTGGCTTACATTTTTTTAATTATTATTTTTAGAGGCGGGGGGACAGAGAGTGTGTGTGGGGGGTCGGAGAGGGGCAAAGGGAGAGAGAGAGAGAGAGGGGAGAGAGAGAGAGAGAAGCCCAAGCAGGCTTTGTGCCCAGTGCTGAGCCTGATGTGGGGCTCAATCTCATGACCCTGGGATCATGATCTAAACCTAAATCAAGAATCGGACGCTTAACCAACTGAGCCGTCCTGGCGCCCTCAGTTGGCTTACTTTTATTTGTGACTCTCTTGCCTGACAGCATAGGCAGCTGGATGGCACGGTTTCCCTTAGTGATCGTGGTCCATTTATCCAAAAAGCTCTGCATAGATGAGCAGGTCCCCTTGAATGGCAGGCTGGTCCTTATTGGGCATGGTGGGGAGCAGAGCAGGTTGCTTGAGCTCCCACAATTTCTGTGGTGAAAGGGAGTGCGCTGTGGGGTTTGAGCACCGCAGCACATTTCTGACTTGGGTGGAACATCTTTCTTCTTTTTCTTCAGTTCAAGATGGGCTTGTAGATTTACCCTGAACTCTTCCCTGCCCTCATCCCCAGCCCTCATGCAGACTGTTGGCCCTTCCCAGGGTAGTCTTGATTCTTTCATCATGGCCATCCCATAGCCCTCTCTGGTTCCCCAGGCCTGCTCACTTCTGTTCTAAAGCCTTTCTAGGGCTCTACTAGGTTACACTGGGTCACACACTCACTCCAGTCTTCTGTCTGTGTCTGCCACAGACCTCTTGTGCTCTAGCTTATGCCTTAGTAATTCCATTTGCTTTCTACCCTTCAGAGATTTGTGTGTGGATTGTACCTGCTTGTTTTGTTTTGTTTTGTTTGTTAATCAGTACTTCCAAGGATTTATGTATTCTATTTTGTACATCTTTGTTAGCTGTTCAAAGGGGTCTTGTCTGGGAGCCATGTCCAGTCTGACATCTTGAACCGTAGACCTGAAATTCTAAAAGTCCAAATGCAATTCATAAAGGAAATAACTTATATAATCTCCTCTTGGAAGTGTTTTTTGCCCCTCTCTCCCAACTGAGATTATTTAGGGCCTCTCCTTGGGACTCTAGAGTCACATGTCACATTGTGTTATTATTTGCCTCCGTATATTGGCTGTGCCTCCAGGCTGTAGGGGCTTTGAGTACAGCCTATCTGTTCATCTCCAGATTCCTAGTTACGCACATGGTAGGGAGTCTGAATATTTATAGACTGTGAATGCATATACACCTACTCTGTGAACATGGGAATCCAAGGTACTACTGCATGGCTTTAGCGTTCGAGGGATTCAAAGCATAGTGGGGACAACAGACATGTGCACTGATAATTCTAAAACAGTGTAAACAGAGTGGATGCCAAGTGTGTGGGGCCACGGACAGGAGAGCAGATAACTGTGCTTGGGGGTGGAGAGAAGTCAAGAAAGGCCTTCAGAAGGAGATTATATTTATGTAGTTGTGAAGAGCACATAGGGCTCTCAGGTAGTTTCAGGTGTATTAAGGCATTCCAGGAGCAAAACAGTCGTTCAAAGTGAATTATGGCTGGGGTACAAAGTGTAAGGGGGGGGGGCAGTGGCAGAGGAGGGATCTGAAGAGATAGATGGGGGCCAGAACATGCCCGTTGTCCACAGTGAAGGTGAGCATTTTATACTCGATCCCGAAGGGAGCCACTGGGAGCTTGTAAACAAGGGGTAGTATGGTCACGTTGGCGTATCGTAAAGATGTTGACTGCAGTATAGAGGATGGACGAGCAGAGTCCAGAAGATTTGGGACTTGACTGCAGTAGTCTAAGTGAGAAGTGTCGACCAAGGGAGCAAAAGCTGGAGTAAAGTTGGAGAGATGGGTTTGGGAAACGGCAGGAGGACAGGATGGTGGACTTTGGTGACTATTAGATGTGAGGGGTTGATGGGGAGGGAAGAGGCAAGCTTTCGGAGGCGCTTCTGGCGCTGGGGCTCTCGGATCCAGTGATTGCAGGAAAGGACATGAGTGCTTTGTTTTTGGGTAAATCTCAACTGAAAGGCAACAAGGCCGTGGCAGCAGTGATTTATGAGACTCAACCCGGCTGTTTCAGTCCTTTCTGAAATGAGTATTTCAGCTGAAATGAGGGAAAGGCGTGTCTTCAGCTCTGGCTTTGACAGCCAGGCTCCCCGTTTCCTTCCCAGGAAACCGAATGGGAGTGGGATGTCCTGATGAGCTACATGAGATCAGCTTCTTGTCAAGTTTGGATTAATTTTTAAAATGGAATTAGCATCCAACTGAAATGGATGTCAACTGCTTGGAATGCATCTTTGGATCTGAGTGATTTTGATATGAACCAAATGTGATCGCCTCGTAAGGTTTTTGTCTATGCAGAACCATCTTGATATTTGAACCCCGCCCCAAGTTTAACTCTTAGGAACCCTCCAAAAGAAGGATACATGTCACTTGTTTGGCCTTTGTGCATCTCTACCTCATTCTCTCTCTCTCTCTTTAACATACTCTTTAGCTCTTCTTAACCATGACAACACAATTCAGAAGCATTTGGGAAAAGTGGGGAAAGAAGTCTTACCAGATACGAGCACTTTCTGGGTGTTGGGCATACCCACCAGCGGTACTGCATGCACCTGTGCAACCACATTAAACATAAGAATCACAATCCCCTTTTGGTAGATATTGAAATCAGACTCAAAGGGGCCTTCAAGTTAGTAAATAGCAGAGGACATTCAAATATATCTGGTGTGCCGTATGAACTACCTGCTGTGGCCCAGTGTTATACCTGCAGTATTCCATTTAATCCTCACAGCCATGGAAAACTGTAGAAACTTAGAGAAGACTAATAAAAAGAGGCTTAGCAAGATTAAAAAACCTTTCCATGGTCACTCCCCATCAGGGAGACCTGAGATTTTGTTTTCCTTCTTTATTTGTAGGCCAGCGGTACGCATTATAGGTCTAAGAGGTGTTAAGAGACATATAGGCAATATTATATGGCATTGCAGGAAAACTTCCCATAATGCTATTCAGATAAAGAGAGAACCTCTTTCGAAAGCTGTTTTCTGGATGGCCATACTCAAAACCTTAGTGATGGGGAAGATGGGAGGGGAGTAACTTGTTCTGCGCCCTGGATTGGACCGTTCTGTATTCCACCCTTAATTCTAATACTTCAAACAGCCCTTTGAGGTGGGTGTAATGATTCCTGTTTCCTAGATGAAGGAACTGAAGTCCAGAAAGGTTAGGTAAAGGTTAAGTAATTCACAAGCTTTCTGCCCAAGTCCAGCCGACCCAAAGCTACAGGTTTTCGGAATAGCGCTAACCCACTTGGAGGGCCGTTATTTAGAGAAACACGTAAGGAGGAAGAAAGTGATGAGGACGCAAGCCCTGCCATTGGTATTTCACTTGGCCCATTAAGTTTCCCTAGGTGGTGAAGAGACGCCCTTTGATGAAATTTGCAGATGATGCTAAATCAGGCCCTCTGTAAACATGAGTAACACAAAAAAGCAATACAAATGATCCCAAATGAAGGAGGTTAGTAGTGCAGGCAGGAAATAACAAGATGAGATTGATTACCACAAGGGAAATTCTGAATTAAAACATCTGTGCCAGCCAATGTGACTAACATAAGCACCTTTCAGTAGCTCAGAGCTCTGCAAGTTGGAAGGGCAGGAGTGGTCACTGTATCTGGCTCCTTCACCTACAGATAAGGAGACTCAGGCTCAGACAGGAGATGGAAATGATCCAAACCCACAGTCAAATTAATGACAGAGTTGGGATGAACCCCACATCTCCTGTCTTGTGACTGACTTCTCCTTTCATTATGGCCCATGGGTTTTGGAGTCAAAGGTACTTAAACTTAACTCCACCGTTTAGATACTGTGTGTCTTCAGGCGGGTTACTTAACCTACTTGAATCTGAGTTTTCCTATCTGGAAGAATGGTAAAGTGATACATATTCCTGAGGGTTATTTTGGGAAGTAAGTGAAATGGTCGGTACCTGACATATCGAGGTTTAAGACAGATTAATTCCCTCTATTTGCAGCAGAGGAATAAGGGCAAAATAGCTATGGTGCAGGGTATGTGGTCTCCACTGCTCCATGCATGAATGGATGCTGAATGAGCATCTTCCAGGAAGATGGGCAGTGGATACAGTGGGAGCAGCTAATGCCATACGGCTGCAGTCAACAGTGTCTTCAAGTCGACCGATCAAAAATTAATCACGCAGGGCCTGTTACACGCAAGGGAGATTTGGTGCCACCTCGCGGGATTCAGGAGAGTAGTGGGGCGGAATGTCACCGACTGCTGAGACCGTTGGGAGAGACAACCTGAGGAGGTGGGACTGGAGCCAGAAAGAATTGTTTTCAGAGGAACGAGCCCACGTGAGCGCCGACTTGGAACATGATTGCCACACGGGGTGCTGCCTAACGTGAAAAGTGGGGGCACGTGTGCCTTGTTTATAGGAGAGGGTGTTCAGGTGGAAATGGGCCATGGCACCAAGACACGTTAAAGGCTGCATTCATCAAGTGTGGAGTTTCCAAAGGAGACAGCCCTCAATCAGTTCTTTGGCTCTTGGATCCTGCATCACACTGGGGACATAGAAGATTGGAGATGAAGATTGCAGGCTAAAAGAGGATTTGTGAGGAAAATGTCTTTGGTGTGAGGGGTGCCCTGAATCCCAGTCCCACAGGGGTAGGGTTGGGGCAGGGCACATCACCCTTCCTTCAAAACCAGTGTGAGGGCTTCTGTGGGGCCATCTGGAGTGATTGGTAAGAGTCCTCTGAAGTGACAGTGACAGAGGGGGCTGGCTCTGCCTCCTGCCTGGGATAGCTAGCCGCTCGTGGCCATGGCCATGGAGAGGAGGGCTGGTGGCCCTGGATTGGCCTGCCTCTCAGATTCTGTCAGGTCAGAGCTGCTGGGTATTTCTGGAAGAATATATACAGACCACGTGGGAGAGAATGCAGGCCTGGAGCCACGCAAAGTTCTACGCAAACCACCTACTAGGGAGGGAGAACTAATTAGGGAGTCCGCATGAACCGGATTGCTGGAACAAGGGGACGGGGTGTGGGAAGGGGACAGCCAGCTGAGGGGAACCTATCACAAGGGTCACCTAGTGCTCCCAGTGAGGGTCTAAAAAAAGGTTGCAAATCCCAGTTCTTCTCCCAGCTTTAATCATCTTTTTTTTTTAATTGTTTTTTAAAATTTATTTATTTTGAGGGAGAGAAAAAGAGCAAGCAGGGGAGGGGCAGAGAGGGAGGGAGAGGGAGAATCCCAAGCAGGCTCCACGCTGTCCACGCAGAGCCCGACAAGGGGCTCGAATCCACGAACTGTGAGATCATGATCTGAGCCAAAATCAAGAGTCAGATGCTTAGCCAACTGAACCACCCAGGCGGCCCCCAGCTTTAATCGTCTTTAATGAGGCACCAGGAGCAGAAAGTGAGCGCTGGTTTATGACAATACTTGTGAGGTGGAAGTTCTCCGGTGCTGCCCTTTACCATGTTCTCTTCTCTCTTTGTTCCTCTACCAGTCCAACCCCAGGATGTGTCTGCAGACCAGAGGTAGCAGAGTTATGGGAGGAGGAGCTGGGATATGAAAGGGTACAGTCCCCTGGACTGCAGTAAACCAGAGACAGAGGAGGAGAAAATATTCATGTTCTACAAAGTTGGAAGCTTTGCCTATTACGTTGACTTTACTGAAATGAGATTTTACTTAAGGATTTGTAAAACCCAGTTTATTTATTATTCTTTTTTTTAGTATTCTTTACACCCAACATGGGGCTCACCAAGATCAAGAGTCACATGCTCGTCCGACTGAGCCAGCCAGGCATCCCTTACTTAAGGATTTTAAAGGACTACTGAACATTCAATTATCTAAGAGTGAACAAGGGAGTGGGGGGCCTGCCTCAGCTTTCATCCAGGAGTATATAGGAAGGATTACCCGACCGAGCAGGGGAGAGACATACAAAGTTCCTTTTTCAAATGCACCTCTCGAGTCCCCTATGTGCTCTGGTCACATTTACATATTTGATTCATTGGAGTGTAGTCTTTACATTGGCTTGTTTGATTTCTTACCAGATGGTGAGTTCTTTGATGCACTAGGACTTATGCTTATAAAAATAGTACTAAGCACAGAGTAGGTCCTCAACACATAGTGTGGACTGAGATGCCTAGAGGAAAAGTTACTTGAGTGGCTGGTAGAACAGGGACTTCTTCCCACATGCTGACCTCTCTGTTTGGTTGTCCAGGTTCCATCTGCTCAGGCACTTGCTGAGTGCCTCTTATGTCCTTCCCCACATAGTCTTTTCTCATGTCACAAGCGAGTGTGACACCATTCTAATGGTCTCACCTTCGGGACTCCTGATGAACAACACACTTTTATTTTCTCCTCTTCTATCATTATTTGTCTTTGTTCTCTCTGAGGGCCAGACAATGTCGTTCACATCTCTGAATCCCTAGCACAGGACTGGCACCTCACAGCTGCTCCATAAGAGTGCAGTGAAGAGCTGGACAGAGCAAATCCGAAATCCTTATAGATGATGTGGGGGTTTGAGTAGGAGCTGTGACTCAAGAGGGGCCTGGGTCCCGGACCCACCAGCTACCTGGGAAATATATGGTCTTTTCTAAGAATTGGTTTTAAGCGTAATAATTAGGGCAGTAATACTCATCATAAGTGGGACCTGTGAAGGTATCTAGTAAAAGGATCTCTAGTTCGGTGCCTTGTAAACAACAGGTGCCTTGTAAACAACAGACTTTCTCTTTCATGTATATATATATGTGTGTGTGTGTGTGTGTGTGTGTGTGTATGTATATATATATATGTACAAAATTATATTTATATAATTATATATAATGTATATATAACTTATATTTAGAAATACATAATGTATAAAAAGGTATATATTGTAGTAATAATATAATAATATAAACCTAGTATGTATTTATAAATTATGCATTTTATAACACATAATTATATATAATTATATATGTTTGTATAAAAATACATAATGTTATATAATTATACATTTTATACATATATATAATTTTTTAAACCCTCTTTCTCTTTATCTCCATACTTGAAACCCAAGCAGCATCTGGAGGCAGGAGTCATGGAAATGGTTGGTAGTAAAGGTCAAGATCACATTGGGGGAGAGCTGAAATCGAATAACATTATCTGATACTGTGGTGCGAGAACATGGACATCCGAGGGAGAGAATGTTTGGGTTTGGGTTGGAGTCCTTTCCCTGTCATGTATCCACTCACAACCTTAGCGAGTAAATGACTTTTCTGAGTTTCCTTTCGTGTGTCTTTAAAGGACGTCAGTAAGATGCCTGGGCCCTTCTAGAGGGCAAAATCTGTGTCTGTTCATCTCCATGTTCTTAGCAGCTAACAAGGCACATGGTGTTCAATCATCATGATCATATAATAACTGGTAAATAATAATAAATAACTCTTCTAAACCTTTGAATGTATTAATTCGCTTAATCCCAACAGCAACACAATGAGGTAGGTACTCTTAAATTTTCGTAAATACTTGGGGAATGGAGTTTCACTCACATATCAGTAAACCAAATCAAATGCAACAATGTCAAGAAACACTAATGCATGCCATGAAAATATAAGGTAGCATTTGGGTTTTTCTATTTCTCTACTTTGATGTAGGGGACGTGCTGCTCGAGCTTATCATAAAAAAGGGAGGGCATCTTTTAAAGAGATTTTACAAGCATTGCCCTTTGTGCGATTTCATTTAACCTTGAGTATAGCTCTTTGAGGAAGATAATAATTATCTCATTTTGTAGATTTGGAAGCTGAAGCACAGAATAATAATTAGGTAGCTTAGTGACTTGCGCAGTGGCTGTGCAACTATTCTGTGGAAAAGCTATGATCCAGATCAGAGTTGACTGTCTGCAAAACCCAGGCACTGGGAGAGATGGCTAGGTAAGGGAAGAGGGGGAAAATTCAGAGGGAGAGGAGGCATCCGCTGAGTTTGCAGTGGGTTAAAACCATCAAAAGAACTGAAGTCCTGTCCCCTGTCCCCTCCAAAGACATCCAAATGTTTTTCTCATTTTGACGGTCAGAAGTAGATGTCCCTGAAGTACCGCTGTTCCCAGGGAAAGGCCAAATGATACGTCTGCTGGGAACTGCACAGGATGAAGAGAGTCTGTTATTTCCAGAGAAATCTGAGAGGTCCAGTGGAGGTCAGGTGTTGAGAGGTGTGCCTTTGGGCTCTCTTACACGTGAACACGCTTATTGCCCTGGCTGGGTTATACTTTTTTTACTCTTTTCCCAAATGCTAGGAAGGCAGCACCGAGGTGGGGGAGGCAGAGCTAGGAGGTAGGTAGGAACCCCTGGGATGGGAGCTTGGCCACCTTGCTTTAGTGTTCTGTCCAAGTCCTCCCCTCTGGATCTCAACCCAATAAGAGTGGGCTGGGGCAGCTGACATGGGGAAGCCCTTCCTGTTCTATAGTCTAGGGTCTGAATTTACTCTTTTTTAGTCTGACTTCCCACATCCTAGGGAGGGTGATTCGGTTCTAACTTTGGGAGAGGATATGCGTGACAGACTACTATTTTTGAACTTTACATTTAATCGTGTCACTTCTACACTTAGCCCTCTTGTTTGGCACGTTTGCAGGTTTCCCAATTAAGGTGCCCACTTGTTCTAAATATATCAGATGCTTATGCTAGTTAATTAGGTGGTGTGTGTGTGTGTGTGTGTGTGTGTGTGTGTGTGGCTGGCAGGGAGTGGATTACCTGACTGACAGGTGGAGTCCCTGTGATTCAAGTCTACCCAGAACTGTGAAATCTCGAACCAGTTATTAACCTCTCTGGGCTTTGATTTCATGCTCAGATAAAGAGAGTCCTAATAGTGCCTACATGATTGGGTTGTTCCTAGTGTTGAGTCCATTTCTGAAAGGCACTTAGGAGAGTGCTGGAACTGCAGTGAACACTCAGTGTTAGAAGTTATTTTTGTGAGTTCTCACCGACTCTCTCTTTTTACACATGAGAAAATGGACCCTGAGTAAGTTTAAGCAACTTGCTCAAGGTCCTACAATAAGCACTTGTTAGGAAGAGGGGTAAGAATTTGAGGATGTTAGGATTGTGTCTCCACCTGGGACTCAGAATGGGCTGGGTTCTGCACTGCTGTTCACTGGCCCTTCCTAATGGTGGTCAGTGGCAGCCTCGCACCTGAGGCACGTGGTTACAGAAGGAAGCAGAACACACAGGTACGTGCCTGCCCTTTGAGGCACAGCTCTCAACCCAAGAGCAGCACACTCCACGAGTAGCCTCGGACCAGCCTGATGATTCCTTTCAGGAGCCGGGAAACTGGTGGGCAGAGAGGGGGAGGCCTGGGAAAAGGTGGTCTTTCCTCAACAGCTGTTGTAATCGAACTTCATCTTGGCCGTGTTCAAGGCCATTCACAAACTGTCCGCATTCTCGCTCATCAACCTCATCTCCAAGCTGTTTGTATTCCAGCCCCGTCTGGATATTCTGTATCCTGGGTCCTCTATACGCCAATCTGCTCCAGCAGGAAACGAGTGGCTTGACATTGCCCCCCCCCCCCCCCCCCCCCCTTTCTAATCCTTCCTGTTGTGACCAACAAAATCCTGATTAAAATTTTCCATCTTATTTTTAGTTTAGATTAAGCCTGACCAAACGATCACAATGTGTTGGTGCCATTTGCAACTGCAAAATCTTTCCCAGGGCACATTGAGCTTAGATAAGCAGTCGACCCAAAATGGAACCGGAAGTAATTCAACCTACATATGCAAATCTTTGTTATTGAACCAAACGCCAAAAACTATATATGGAATAATCGTGGTTTCTTGTCAAAGTTAGATCTGCACTATATAATGTGAGAAATTGGATTTGGGAGGAATTATAGCCACAAAATAAAATTCACAATGACCGAAGCTATAATTAATTAAATGAGGTACAGACAATACACTGATTCAGGAAATCGAACCTGTATAGGATTGAAATGAAAATTTCATTTTGAAGAACGTACAGTGAAAGTGAAAATGTAGAAATTAAACACTGTCTACCTGTGGTGCAATAACGATTTAAGTGTCTGTACCCTTGAAGTAGATGGGGTCAGAATAACTGATGAATCCAAACGACAAAATCAGTATCTAAAGGGTCAAAATGAATTCCACTTAGCCCGGAACAGTGACATGTTTGATGACACATTTCCCTAGAAGCTAAGACAGCCCTGGCTGGGTGATGAATCTCCCCTTTGCTACCTGCAATGACCTGTATTTTCTGAAATGATCAAGATCTTTTTCAGTGCTGTTAGCAACAAATGAATAGAATGCAAACACCAAATGAACATAGGTTTTGCCATGTGCTTCACCTCCTGTGGGGCATCCCCAAAGTGTGCTGGTCAAGCCATTCTTCCTGGGCACTGTATATCTTAGGCGTATACAAAACTTTAGGGGCCAAAGTAAGTAGCTTTCAAAAACTGACTTTAAAAAGTACCTAAATTGGCCCATAAAACTTCTTTCTAGAAAACACCTCCTTTGTCCTTTTGTGATGTTAGTCATCTCCCAGTCATTGACTACATGGGACACTGGATGCTTAGATATGGTTCGTGCCTCCAAAGGAGGCAAGACATAGTCACTCCCACACATATGTACAGCACAGTGTGCTAAGTTTAATAATAGACTCTATCTACTATGCAGAGGATATGATAATCAGCTTTGCTAGGCCAGTGTCAGAGGGGCTGATACTTAAGTAAAATCATCAAAGTCCAAGGAATGAATGCATCTAGTTGGAGGTGCAGCATGGATAACGTGGTGGGGAAAGTATTTCAGGCAGCTGGGCGTTGGCAGATGGAGAGCAGGGTCTGGAGGTGAGGGCTCGTGGGAACTCTAGTGGTGACCACGGCGGCCTCTTCTTCCCACATCACAGTAAGCTCCTGTGTCCAGGCATGGGTGCTCTCCCCAACTGGATATCCACTGCTTCCCATAGGGCTAATGGGTGTTCTGAGACGTTGCAGAGTTATCTGAATAGCCTCTCAGGGTCGCTGCGCGATTTTGGTTTGAACTTACGGCACAGGTGGGCGTAGATCACATTCATTCCGTGACTGTCTAGCGGTTTGCAAGCTGCTCGTGAGGGGCCTGGGGGCAGGAGGACATGACCTTAACTCAGACGTCAGGCTGATGGTCTTCATTCTGAGGTATATGCCCCCTTAGAGGTGCCTAAAGACTTTCAAGAAATGTGCAGCATAGTTTTAGCGGAATCGATTTCTAGCACCTTAACTTCCATGTATGTTCTTTCCTACCATTGATCTCCCCAACAGCTTTCCTGCTGGCAAATTCTCTCCTTCACAGTCTCCCTTCCTCTCCCTCTTTTAAATAACTGTCGCTTTATCAATTTTAAAATTTACACACACTCACACATGCACACACACTTCACAGAAGTACTGGATGATCAATGAATGACTAGGTTCTAGCATAAAAATCGAACACATTAGGATAAAATCCTGTGGGAGAAGTGACCTAGACACAGGAGCTCAAGGGGTTTCTGGAAAATAAAAAAGAATAATGTAAAATTTCCAACTGCTAAGGAAGAACTTGTTTCTACATTTTTCAGATGGATTGTGGTGGGTTTTAAGTAACTGGTATTTAGATCAAATTGGGTACATGCAAAAGAGCAATGTCACAATTTTATTTTAAAATGTCAGTATTTACAACATGTTGTTTAAAGTTTCCATGAAGACTTTCAGATGTCAACTTAAAATGTGTGAGGGGGTACAGAGCTTTTTGAAAACCCTTTTAAGGGTATATGAGGAAAAAGTGAGCATGCCTGGCAAGGCATTCCTGGCCCGGGTACTGGATTCTGTTCTTGGGACCAGCACCTATCCCACCCCGCTATCTGTTACCCTCAGGAGTGGGGTCCAGAGTCTAGGACCCAGAGCCCCATTTCAGGGTCCCTGGAGCCTGGGGAGTCTCCTTCCTGGGGACTTGTTACCAGTTCTCAGGGAATCTCACACACAAAAGCCTTCATTCTGCCTATTTTCTCCCATTATTATGTTCAGTGGTCCACTAGAAAGAGATTAGTTCCTTTGAATAGAACCCAAACCCTTAGGAAAACAAGCTTTAGATAAGGAAAGCCACACCTTTAGAAATAAAACTATAGTAGTCTTGATTCTCTCTTTGGAGAGAGAAGTGTTAACCATCTTCCCAGACCAGACCCTGCAGAAGCACGCAGGCCAGTGTTGGGTGGAGAAGGAGCGTGCTCTTTTAGCCTGATGATCCCACCCGCCACTTCCGGGCTGTGAGACCTTGGGCAAATTCCTCACCCTCTCTGAGCCTGACTGTGGTACTCATGGAATGAATGTGATCTACTCCCACCTGTGCCTTCAGGTCAAACCAAAATCGCTCAGCGACTCTGAGAGGCTACACAGCTCTGAGAGGCTACACAGCTCTGCAACGTCTCAAAACACCCACATCTGGAAGGGGAGATCAAAATGTGATCCTCTTACACTTTTCATAGATTAGAGGAGCTATTTATGAAAGTGCCTAACCTAGAGTGCGAAATGTAGTAGACAGCCCATGAGTAATTATTCTGAGCGCTGACTAATAAGTGCTATTTCTTTTACTGCATGTGGGGAAACGAAGGTGAAGAGGTTGGCCATATATCTGGGTGAAGTTTGCAAGCTCCCGAGCGCCAGGCAAATGGAGCAGGCAGCCAGAGTGGTGCAGCAGGGGACGCTTACAAGGACAGAGGGGAAGGCCGGCTAAATGACCGGATATGCAGAAGACTGGAGGACCCGATCTGGTGTTGGTGTTGGGGATAGCTTCTTTGAGACCACAACATCTAAGAGAGGAAATGAAGGCCCAGAAGGAGTTGGGTGGGCACAGAAGGGGAAATACCATTGTGGGCACGGGGGAAGTCCGAAGCAAAGGCCTGGAGGCAGAGATCTCGGGGTGGGCTGGGCTGGGAGTACCACAGTCAGGCTGGAGAGGTAGAGAGGGGCTGTGTGCCAGGCTAAAGGGCTGAGGCTTACTTCCTTTCTTTAAGGGGTTGCCGCTATAGGGTTTAGTCTGGGAATGCCCTGGCCTGCTTCTCAGTTTAAAAATCTCCCAGGGCGCCTGAGTGGCTTAGTCAGTTAAGCGTTCTACTCTTGATCGCAGCTCAGTTCATGATCTCATGGTTCCTGGGATGGAGTCCCACATGGGGCTCTGTGCTGACAGTGTTGGAGTCTGCTCGGGAATCTCTCTCTCCCTCTCCCCGTTCTGGTGTTCTCTTTCTCTTTCTCTCTTTCTCTCTGTCAAAATAAATAAATAAACATTAAAAAAAAAAAAGAAATTTTCTGCTGTAGTAAGGAGCAGATAGCAGGTGCACGTCTGGAGATCAGGAAGACCAGTCACTCTTCTAGTCCAGGAGCTCTCAAGTGCACAGAGAAATGTTTGTAAATTCAGGGCCCAGGACAGTGGCTGTTACGGAGTTAGAGTTTGATGCAGTGTTTGTTGAATGAATGGCCAGTGACTCGGCAAACTAATTTTGCCCAATTTTACATTAACCAGGGCAAAAATGACTGCCGAATGTAGTTTCTCATCAACGTCCCCTTCCATTGTCCCCTCAATGCTCTCAGCAGATCCATGCCTGCAGACAAAGCAGCTGAAAAAGCGATTGCCTGCTAGTGAGCGCAGGAATTGCCCTACGCGTCCCTCCTCACATCCACTTGAACCCCGAACCTTCTGTCTCACCACTGCCCTGCTCCCTGTCTTATTTGTCCTCATAAGTTCCTTGCTGAGCCCTGTTCAGTCTGACAAGTCCCCTTTTATGGTGTGATTTACCTGCCTCCAACCTGGTTTTCTCAGAAGGCGCTTTTCCCTTCTCCCGAGAGGCCGTTCCCACTTGCCCCGGGTAGGTGATCAGACAAGCAGCATGCGGTTGGTTTGTAACAGAACCGCCCAATGGCAACAACAAAAATCCCTTTTCAGTTCACCTCGCCTGGTGGCCCTATCATAGGTACAGTGCGATTTCCCTGAAGCTTTGTGCAATTTTGAGAGTTAGGACCCCATGAGCTATTCCACTTTGGGGCATTTTCTCTAAGACTTGCTTCACAAGTCTGGACCTCGGGGCTTGTCATTATGCTGAGGGACAGCAGGAAAGCAGTTGAGGAGGAGAAATCAATGAAAAGGATTCTTATCATAAGCTCCTTCTCTAATTTGGGGAAACAGAAATCTCTGCATGTTTTCTCAATAAGCACTTCATCAGAAGCCTTCTTATCCTGACAGGCTTCACTCTTTCATAAACACAGCAAGAATAACCTCTGGACGCTGGCCTACCATAGTCAAGTATGAAAATGTGAATTCCATGGGTCACTGTTTGTGCAGCCGCCAGATGTGGATGAAAGGAGAAGGGTGTTTTATTGTGTTTTCTTAAGAAACAGAGAAAGGTCTGTCCTGAGATGGGGCTGCTTCCCTCCCACACAAGTGGCCACCATGTGGCCAGAGGACAGCTAGCTAATTTGCAAGATTAAGCTTTTCCAAATATTTAGAATTGGTCTATTCTGTCTTCAGCTAATAAAATGGATTTCTGCTCCAAAATGGATTTAGGAAGCAGACACAAGAGCTCCTAAGGGCTTGTTGGCAAGTTACCTGTTAACAAGGTCCATCTGTCAAATGGATGTCCAATGGGTAAGCTCTACATGGATCTCCTCCTTGTCCTCCCAAGGACGCCTACATTCGTGCCTAGGTTCTGCTGAGGACAGATGGAGGCCAGTGCCAGCTGAGGCCGAAAGATGTTCAGGACGTAAGCTTCTGTCCTCTGTCACACGTTCATCCCCTACAAGTGCATAAAGAACAACCATATGTTGAAAAACAAACCCACGCACCAAATGAAAAATCTACATTAATTGCAAATGTCTTTATTCAATTCAATGTTTCATTCACTAATCTAATGTTGAGTGTTTACAATGTGCCAGAGGCTTTAGGTACTAGGGAAATAGATGAAGTAAGATGTAGTCTCTGCCTTAAAGGAGCTTGCAATTTATGTGGGGACACAGAGTTAAAAATCTATAATGTAAAGTACTGTAAAACATGAGCTATAAAAGGAACTTAGGAGAAGGTGGCCCAGAGTCTCTCTGGGGGGAGGGATCAGGGAGTTTCACAGTGGAAGTTACTCTTGAGCGGAGCCTTAGTGAATGAGTAGGAGGTTTCCAATGGGGGAAGTGTTCTCAGGACAAAAGAATAGACCCTTTATGGACAATGCTGTATTCCTGGAGTGACATGTGTTCATGTGGCTGGATTGTGAAGTAGGAGGAAAGGGAGAGGTGGCCCTAAGGAAGTGAGGCAGGCAAGAGCCCAGTCACAGGGGCATTATTCATGCCAATACATTTATATTTATCTGTAGGCAACGAGGGGGGGACACACTGGGGCCATGAAGAATGTTGATTGAAAGCAAAGTGGCCATGTCATAGTGCAAAAGATGGTTTGGAAGTGAGTGAGACAATACATATTTAGTCTAGAAGGTGAAACATACCTGCTGATAATTAACCATAATAAAGGGTAATGAGCTTTAATAGGGTGAGATGGGGCTCTCTCTTTGCCCTTTCAGGTCTGCTCTCCACCCTTCTCTACCACACCCTGCACCATAGGATGCTGATCTGTATGAACTGAGTCTGTGGGTTTCCTAGTCCCTGGATTTAGCTGAGTTCTGCTAATGGAAGCCTGGGTAGGAGATGGAAAAGACAAAGACGAATAAAGTCAAGGTATTATTCTTCAGGGGTTACCTTGACCTTGAGAGAAGTCACAGCTCCTCTCCACACGACCCTTTCCTGCTGAGTTCCAGTAACCTCGCCCTGTCCTCACTCTTTCGCACATAGGGGTGTCAAAAGCCTTGCTGACCCATGGACACTGGCTATTTCTTAGAGTTTCCTTACATCCTGCCCACGGATTCCCAAAGAATCCCTTTATTCAATACTTCTGAGTCATGCAGATATGAGCAGGCCGTCTGTTTCATGCTGGGGCTCTCTACTATTCCAGGTGGCACAGGGGTGGAGTGGGCAGAGCACTTTGGTTCTGCCTGGGGCAGGGAGAAGGAGTCAAGAGCCTTCAGGGCAGGGGCGGCATTTGAGCCCTGTCTTGACCAATGAGCTTGAGTGTCCCAGGCATCAAAAGTGTGAAAGGCATTCTGGACTGAAGGAGTAGAATCCACAGATGAATAGCAGAATGCAGGAACTGGGCCTATGCAGGGTGCTGCGGTTGACTGGAGGGGAGGGTGCCTGGAAAGTGAGGTGAGATGCGGTAGACGAGGGGCAGAGATAAAGTAGGTCAGAGGGGAAGAATCTGGAATGCCAGCTTAAGAGTTGTCCCCAGAAAAGGGGCAAGAGTGGTGGCAGCACTGGGAATTGAATTATATGAGGAAGGTGGAAGGGTCTGGGAGTGTTTAGCTTATAGAAAAGGCAGCATGATCATTGTCTTCAGATATGTGAAGGATCTGGATAACAATATGGCAATATGTATTGTGAGTTCATATTTTTTGGCCCAGTAATTCTGTGTCTAGGAATTTAGCCGAAGGAAGTAATCCAAAATGCAGACAGAAACGTTCACTGCTACATTATTTGTAATAGTCAAGAATTGGAAACAACCTAAATGCCTGGTAAAAAGAGAGTTGTTAAATAAATTATGGCAGATCTTTACAATATCATGTGGTTGTTAAAATAAAGTGTATACAAAATTTAAAGGCATGGGAATATACTTTTAATATCATGTTAAGTAAAGAGTAGGATACAGAATGTCTGTACAGAATGATGTCAGGGACGTAAAAATATACGGACAAAATAAAGTTGTGAAACTCTTATTCATAGTTATTGCTGTTGATGAGTTTGTGGGGGAGGGACATTCTCAGGATGTTTCAAAGATCATTTGTAAATAGGAGTTGGGAGGTGGTATATTGTGGAGATGAGTACACAGCCTCTCAAGTGAAAAACAATGAAGGAGCCCACCCCATTTCAAGATACAGGTTGTGCTGTTTGTTTACCTTCTCCACCTCCTCCACCTCTACCACCTCCTTCACCTCCATCACCACCACCTCTGTGACCTCCACCTCCTCCACCTCTACCACTACCACCTCC